>NC_139989.1:15852920-15985420 GCF_964263955.1 Coregonus lavaretus
AAAGAAACCATTTGGAACCCTTTTTTCTAAGAGTGTAGTGAGGGTAGTGGATAAAACTCATGTATCACATCATACCGTATCCAACGTGAAGACAACAATACAAGTTGTGTAGTTCGTGTCGTTAAACTTGTTCAAATCCTATATGGAGGAAAATATGATAAGATGGCAACTGAGGCGGACATTCGCTACAGAGCTCCTATTCATTCTCCTCATTCACGTTTAGGCCTTGTTGTGCTTCACAGACATGCTTCCTCACAGCACCGCAAATATCCTGTGAAACATGATATTTCTCAACACAGGAAGGGTTTGGCCATTAAATGGCAGTGAAGAGGTTTATGACATTCATGTGGACAATCCTGCATATTCATGAACATCTCTGCATTGGCATGATACACAGATTACCATAGCACATCTGTGTGTTTACTAGTTCTGTAGTAAAGTGTCTGTGTACATGCCCTATATTGTTACCATAAACACTTGTAAAATATTGACACTCTTCTAATGAGAGGTTTTACTAGCCAACAGTTTTTTTTAATTCTTTCTACTGATATTAACCTGCATGTTCATGCCAATAAGGCTGATGAATGGCAGTGTTGGCATGGCCATCACTGCTGACTGGGTTGGTATCCACATCACCACGGGCAGACAAGATTGTGTGCAATTAAGCTGGATTGAAAGCCATGGGCCATGATCACAAACTAAGTTAAAGGGTAATCTCATATGCAAAGATCTTCGGTTGAAATGTCAAGTTAAAGGGAGCAGAGATAGTTTTGCTCAAAAGAAGAATGGGTGTTCTGCTTTTATCTCCCAAAAGCTTCAATGTGGATTTATGGCTGTGTTCCAAAAACATTCTACTGAGCCTAGGCCAAACAATACATCGGCATTGATTGTCACTTCAGTCTTTCCTGAGCAAATACTGTTTTTCTTTTCACTTTGTTAACATTGAGTCGTCCAAGAGAATAAATTAATACCAGCACACACAAAGAGAAATAGATAGCCTATACCCAGTTAACTGATGTTCAAGGGTTGCCAAATTAAGCTCAGTGAGTTATCAGTCAAAGAACACGATTCTCATTGAACTGGACTATTCTATTCTCTTCAGGAGTAAACAACATCACCAGCAAACCACCACACATGGTAAAATGAATCTTAAAGGAATCTCAAAGGGAACCTGTGATAGACTTTCTGAGGAATAAGCTATTATCTACAATCAATGGTCTTCAGATGAAAAAGGAATCCAGTAATGGACATCGCTGTGTGAAAAACTCAACATTAGTTTTTTGATACCACTGGGTAATCTGGGACCTATATAGATGCCATTACCACTGGGTAATCTGGGACCTATATAGATGCCATTACCACTGGGTAATCTGGGACCTATATAGATGCCATTACCACTGGGTAATCTGGGACCTATATAGATGCCATTACCACTGGGTAGTCTGGGGCCTATATAGATGCCATTACCACTGGGTAATCTGGGACCTATATAGATGCCATTACCACTGGGTAGTCTGGGGCCTATATAGCAGCCATTAACTAGACTGACATGCGGGGCAACCTACTACTAATCTAGATTCAGACACATTTGGTTAGCATGGAGGAATATCTGCCACTTGAAAGTTTGCAAAGAAAGGAGCAAAAGGCAAAGACTGTTTTGTCTGAGGGGGAATAGAGTGGAAAGTGACACAACCATGGCCTCCTGCAGAGAAGAGTTAGAATGAGAGAGCGAGAGAGAGAGGCAGAAATACTACATTTTCTTGCTTCTTTTTCAGCTCAGCTAACCAAATCTTGCTACTCATACATAGAGTATCTGTAAGACATGTTAGCTAATTAATGTGTAGCCTACTGTACAGTACGTGTCTTCAGCCACATCTTCCGAGATAAAAATGCACCCGGAGTGTCCTGAGCTTCGTTTCAGATTAGGAGCGCACCAGTATGCTGGCTGACAGACAGATGTGCTCTATGCTATATTATTCTCTCAAAGCTTGTAATTGAGGACAGAAAAACCCGAGCCACAGCCCTCTGGATAACTCCCTGCCTGAGGTCATTCTGCTTATGTGAGGCTAGCTACTGTACTACTCCTTTCAACACAGTTTTACCCTATCACAGCCTATTGAAATAAAGCTTAGCTTTGCAAATGTCGAGTTTACAAATCATGGCCAATACACTTTGTGGGTTTTTGAGAATTCCGTTTTGGGTAGTCCTGACGCGTGCAACTTTCTTGATAACTTTGCTGCCAGTGAGGGTAGCTGTCGTAGGCAGGCCAAACTGTTATTCATTTATTTTCCCATTTCGAGAGCTTGGGACTATAAGGTTCTATCTACAAAAAGATAATACTGAGATAATTGGCTTTGAAGTTCTGTACCCTGATTGGTTTGAATGGTGTCATCAATTTTTGTATTGTATTCTTTTGAACTTAACAACATGAATTGGGATATTTAGAGGACTATGTAGGTAGAGCACATTGAACAGACCAAGGCTATGTCAATAACTCAATTTTGACAAAAATGCAGATAGAACCTTATAGTCCCAAGCTCTCGATTTGTCACCAGGGAATTGTGCATAATACTACAGACATGGAAATGTAGGCATTACTGCAAACAGTGTGTGGCTGAGCCCCAGCTTTGGGACTCAACATTCTGCATGCAGACCAATGGAGAGACAGTGGGAGAGATGGATGTGCTAGTACCTCTTTGTGAATGTCTATCTGAACTCTCATTGGTCTATTCGTTAAAGATGGCCTGTTTTTATAGTGGCTACAGAATTAGCCTGAGCTTAATGGCCTGTTAGCATAAAGGGACAGTCTGGGATTGGACTTTTAATTGAATGATATAGCCATTGATTCTTGAATAATATAACTTATAAATGCCTCATGAGCTTAGTTCAACTGTCTCATCCCGTCAGAACCCAAAACATCTCTGTATGTTTTATCAGACAAACATATTCCGTAGGTGCAAATGATAAAATGAAAAGTACTTCAATTGACTTTTAAGTATTTCATTAGTTTCATTTATCTACGTTGGGTTTTTACTAAATTATTTGGGTTTGTTTGAATCATAAATAATTGAATGTTGCGAGGTAATCACTTGCAATAATCTACCCTGGCAAGACATAAGTCACTGATACGAGAACAGCATCAGCAATGTCTGTAAACCAAAGTTCAATCTAGAGAATGAACTCAATATTTGCATGTAGACTCGAAATGCAACAAGATAATGGAAGTGCTGCTTGGCTTTGTTCACTTTTGATTGCTTTCACTAATCCATCTTTGTCCTGCGGTTCGTCTCTTGACAGCTTCATAATTTATTTACTCCTTCCTGCGTCGCAGGTGCAAGGGTCCAGCATCTTGGGAGATGAGCAATGCACTCAGTCGGTCCCTCCACATAACTATCACCTGCTATTCCGTTACTATGCTAATGTCCAGTCCTCCACACAACAATGCATAAATCCTCATTCTCATTTCAATGCCATTTCAATCCTGTATATATGAATAAATCATTAAGGTAAATCATTCTAAGTATTAATAGGAACGCTAGATTGCAAACTTATAAATAAACAAGTAACAGCCTTTTTTCATCTGATAATTTCTCATCCCACAAGAAAGGATGGCATTTTTTTGTTAGAATTGCTGTTACATGAGGTATCTAGTATCAACACAATAAAGGTGTAATGAGCAGGTCAGAGTGGGAGACTTCTATATGAAACAGTAATTGTGAATCTCACACTCTCAGGAGTGTGTATCAGCGTTCTTTGCCAGACTGAGCGTTGGACTTACTAGGCCATTCACACTGAAGACACCCATCTCTCTCTCACCTCCGGCACAGTGAATATTTTCAAGTAATCAGCCCGCGTCATTGGTCCTTCATTAATAATGCAGCGCCCCTGCAGCCAATCACTCAACTCATTTATGCCCTGAGGAAAAACCACTTCCAAAAACCTGCCAATCTTTGCTAGCCAAAAGGACATGGATGACAATAAGCAAACACCCTGGGAACCCTGCAGGTAAAGTAAGCCATGTGGCCACTGTGTAATTGAGTGCTATCCGGTGAATGTGACAATAAAATCATCATCTTTTTTTAGTATTTTTTATTTTTAGCTCAAGTTTCAGTATCTTTAGCTGGGATTTGAGCAGCCATGAGAGGTTTGGTATGTACGATTGATTAATTATTTAAATAGAGCTGGGAACAGTTTTACTGTGACAGAGAAAAGTGTTCTGATTTGATATAATCTTCTTTGAAAGTAAAGTTGGACCCAATCTTAAAAAGCGGGCCCAGAGAGGAATACGGCTGTCAAGAATGCAAAAAGTTACATTGAAAATCAATCCAATTATAGTTGTAGCTTGCCCCATTTTTTACTTATCTATTTTTTACTTAACACTTATTTTTCTTAAAACTGCATTGTTGGTTGAGGGATTGTAAGTAAGCATTTCAAATAAAATAAAATAAAATTGTATTGGCCCAATACAACAGGTGTAGACATTACAGTGAAATGCTTACTTACAGCCCTTAACTAACAATGCATTTATTTTTAATAAAAAAAGTAAAATAAAACAACAACAAAAAAGTGTTGAGAAAAAAAGAGCAGAAGTAAAATAAAATAACAGTAGGGAGGCTATATATACAGGGGGGTACAGGTGCAGAGTCAACGTGCGGGGGCACCGGCTAGTTGAGGTAGTTGAGGTAATATGTACATGTGGATAAAGTTAAAGTGACTATGCATAACTAATTAACAGAGTAGCAGCAGCGTAAAAAGATGGGATGGGGGTGGGGGGGCAGTGCAAATAGTTTGGGTAGCCATGATTAGCTGTTCAGGAGTCTTATGGCTTGGGGGTAGAAGCTGTTGAGAAGTCTTTTGGACCAAGACTTGGCACTCCGGTACCGCTTGCCGTGCGGTAGCAGAGAGAACAGTCTATGACTAGGGTGGCTGGAGTCTTTGACAATTTTTATGGCCTTCCTCTGACACCGCCTGGTATAGAGGTCCTGGATGGCAGGAAGCTTGGCCCCAGTGATGTACTGGGCCGTACGCACTACCCTCTGTAGTGCCTTGCGGTCGGAGGCTGAGCAGTTGCCATACCAGGCGGTGATGCAACCAGTCAGGATGCTCTCGATGGTGCAGCTGTATAATTTTTTGAGGATCTGAGGACCCATGCCAAATCTTTTCAGTCTCCTGAGGGGCAATAGGCTTTGTCGTGCCCTCTTCACGACTGTCTTGGTGTGTTTGGACCATGATAGTTCGGTGGTGATGTGGACACCAAGGAACTTGAAGCTCTCAACCTGTTCCACTACAGCCCCGTCGATGAGAATGGGGGCATGCTCAGTCCTCTTCTTTTTCCTGTAGTCCACAATCATCTTCTTTGTCTTGGTCACGTTGAGGGAGAGGTTGTTATCCTGGCACCACACGGCCAGGTCTCTGACCTCCTCCCTATAGGCTGTCTCATCGTTGTCGGTGATCAGTCCTACCACTGTTGTGTCGTCTGCAAACTTAATGATGGTGTTGGAATCGTGCCTGGCCATGCAGTCATGGGTGAACAGGGAGTACAGGAGGGGACTGAGCACGCACCCCTGAGGGGCCCCCGTGTTGAGGATCAGTGTGGCAGATGTGTTGTTACCTACCTTACCACCTGGGGGCAGCCCGTCAGGAAGTCCAGGATCCAGTTGCAGAGGGAGGTGTTTAGTCCCAGGATCCTTAGCTTAGTGATGAGCTTTGAGGGCACTATGGTGTTGAACGCTGAGCTGTAGTCAATGAAGATTGCATCATCTGTGGATCTGTTGGGGCGGTATGCAAATTGGAGTGGGTCTAGGGTTTCCGGGATAATGGTGTTGATGTGAGCCATGACCAGCCTTTCAAAGCACTTCATGGCTACAGACGTCAGTGCTACGGGTCGGTAGTCATTTAGGCAGGTTATCTTAGTGTCCTTGGGCACGGGGACTATGGTGGTCTGCTTGAAACATGTTGGTATTACAGACTCAGTCAGGGACATGTTGAAAATGTCAGTGAAGACACTTGCCAGTTGGTCAGCACATGCTCGGAGTACACGTCCTGGTAATCCGTCTGGCCCTGCGGCCTTGTGAATGTTGACCTGCTTAAAAGTCTTACTCACATTGGCTACGGAGAGTGTGATCACATAGTCATCCAGAACAGCTGGTGCTCTCATGCATGCTTCAGTGTTGCTTTCCACAACGCGAGCATAGAAGTGGTTTAGCTCATCTGGAAGTCTTGTGTCACTGGGCAGTTCGCGGCTGTGCTTCCATTTGTAGTCTGTAATCGTTTTCAAGCCCTGCCACATCTGACGAGCGTCAGAGCCGGTGTAGTACGATTCAATCTTAGTCCTGTACTGACTCTTTGCCTGTTTGATGGTTCGTTGGAGGGCATAGCGGGATTTCTTATAAGCGTCCGGGTTAGAGTCCCAGTCCTTGAAAGCGGCAGCTCTACCCTTTAGCTCAGTGTGGATGTTGCCTGTAATCCATGGCTTCTGGTTGGGGTATGTACGTACGGTCACTGTGGGACGACGTCATCGATGCACTTATTGATGAAGCCAGTGACTGATGTGGTGTACTCCTCAATGCTATCTGAAGAATCCCGGAACATGTTCCAGTCTGTGCTAGCAAAACAGTCCTGTAGCTTAGCATCTGCGTCATCTGACCACTTTTTCATTAACCGAGTCACTGGTGCTTCCTGCTTTAGTTTTTGCTTATAAGCAGGATTCAGGAGAAAAGAGTTATGGTCAGATTTGCCAAATGGAGGGCGAGGGAGAGCTTTGTATGCGTCTCTGTGTGTGGAGTAAAGGTGGTCTAGAGTTTTTTTTCCTCTGGTTGCACATTTAACATGCTGGTAGAAATTAGGTAGAACTCATTTAAGTTTCCCTGCATTAAAGTCCCCGGCCACTAGGAGCGCTGCCTCAGGATGAGCGTTTTCATGTTCACTTTTGGCCTTATACAGCTCATTCAGTGCAATCTTAATGCCAGCATTGGTTTGTGGTGGTAAATAGACAGCTATGAAAAATATAGATGAAAACTCTCTTGGTAAATAGTGTGGTCTACAGCTTATCATAAGATACTCTACCTCAGGCGAGAAAAACCTCGAGACTTCCTTAGTATTTGATTTTGTGCACCAGCTGTTGTTTACAAATATACACAGACCGCCACCCCTTGTCTTACCGGAGTCAGCCGTTCTATCCTGCCGATGTAGCGTATAGCCCGCTAGCTGTATATTGTCCATGTCGTCGTTCAGCCACGACTCGGTGAAACATAATATATTACAGTTTTTAATGTCCTGTTGGTAGGATAACCGTAATCTTAGGTCATCTAATTTATTTTCAAATGATTGAACATTGGCTAATAGGATTGATGGAAGAGGCAGTTTACTCGCTCGCTGTCGGATCCTTTAAAGGCACCCCGACCTACGTCCACAATATCTCAGTCTCTTTCTCATGCGAATGACGGGGATTTGGGCCTTGTCGGGTGTCTGTAGGATATCCTTTGTGTCCGACTTGTTGAAGAAAAAATCTTCGTCCAAACAAGGTGAGTAATCGCTGTCCTGATATCCAGAAGCTCTTTTTGGTTATAAGAAACGATGGCAGAAACATTATGTACAGAATAAATTACAAATAACGCGGAAAAACACACATAATAGTAAAGTTGGTTAGAGGGCTGTAAAACGGCAGCCATTTTCTCCGGCGCCATTCTAATACTGTAAGGTCTACACCTGTTGTATTCGGCGCATGCGGCGAATAAAATTTGATTTGATTTGATTTTACCTGTCATCGATATGCAACCACTGGGCAAGACCACTTGCATCCAATTTAGGGGAGGACGACGAAATTACTTCCAGAAAGTGCTTAACAAGATGGTATGACTTGGTTTGGCCTGCTGAACAACATCAAATATTGGGTGCATCTGATTGGAACGTAGCATTACGAATAGCTCAAATGACAGGTTGTGTAACCGACAAACTGAGAAACAAGTTCAATTCCCAGACAACTCATATTACCCTACACTGATAGTAGGTTTTAAAATAGGGCTAGAGTTAAACAGACAATATATCTGTCTCTCTAGATAGGCCTATGGTCTTGGGAGGGGTTCTTTGGGAGGATGTGTGGTAATTTATTGTAAATATGCCCCATGGCTGAGAAGCGACAAGATGAACACACATAAATATCATCTCAGTGAATATCCTTCCGATCTCCTGGTCACATTCTCATTAAGAGCCTGCTAAGCAGGTGGATAAAGCCAAACTTCTGGCAGCGTCAATCTATCTTAGGCCCTCCTGGTGGTGTTTTTTGTTCAAGTCGTTGAGGACAATTTAGCACTTCCTCTTTAAAAGCTATTACTACTGTCACCAGATCATCACTCTGTCTGTATGATGGTGCTGACACCTCTGTATGCCTCTATCACTTTCTCAAGGTCACCTCCTCTTTTTCTTTCATCCCACTGTCACATCTTCCTGACACCTTCACAAAAGCCTGAGTGTCCAGCTGTGTGAAGACATACATTTCGCTTGGACACCTACTACACTCTTAAAAATAAAGGTGCAAGTTGGAACCAAATAAGGTTCTTGAGAGCGATGCCATAGGGGAACCATTCCAGGTTCTCTGAAGAACCATAAACTCGATAGTTCTTTGAAGAACAATACAAAAATCCATAACCAGAAATGTTTCGGCCCTCCTGGACCGGAAATTAATAGCCCTGCTGTAGGGTTCTAAGCCTTATTTGCTTTTTTCCCAGGGCGCTTTTTAAATGATTTTTAGAGTTACCAGTACCACCCCCGACTGTGTTTGCTAGTGACAGAGACATGGTTGTTGCATTCATTCATTTTCAGTCCTGTGGCCTTCACCAAGTGAGCTCTGAACTGAATATGTTGTCATTAAAATGTAATTCTTTAAAGTGCAATATGTAACTTTTTGGGCGACCCTACCAAATTCACATAGAAATGTGTGTTATAGATACAGTGGGGGAAAAAAGTATTTAGTCAGCCACCAATTGTGCATGTTCTCCCACTTAAAAAGATGAGAGAGGCCTGTAATTCCAGAAAATCACATTGTTGGATTTTTAATGAATTTATTTGCAAATGGTGGAAAATAAGTATTTGGTCACCTACAAACAAGCAAGATTTCTGGCTCTCACAGACCTGTAACTTCTTCTTTAAGAGGCTCCTCTGTCCTCCACTCATTACCTGTATTAATGGCACCTGTTTGAACTTGTTATCAGTATAAAAGACACCTGTCCACAACCTCAAACAGTCACACTCCAAACTCCACTATGGCCAAGACCAAAGAGCTGTCAAAGGACACCAGAAACAAAATTGTAGACCTGCACCAGGCTGGGAAGACTGAATCTGCAATAGGTAAGCAGCTTGGTTTGAAGAAATCAGCTGTGGGAGCAATTATTAGGAAATGGAAGACATACAAGACCACTGATAATCTCCCTCGATCTGGGGCTCCACGCAAGATCTCACCCTGTGGGGTCAAAATGATCACAAGAACGGTGAGCAAAAATCCCAGAACCACACGAGGGGACCTAGTGAATGACCTGCAGAGAGCTGGGACCAAAGTAACAAAGCCTACCATCAGTAACACACTACGCCGCCAGGGACTCAAATCCTGCAGTGCAAGACGTGTCCCCCTGCTTCAGCCAGTACATGTCCAGGCCCGTCTGAAGTTTGCTAGAGTGCATTTGGATGATCCAGAAGAGGATTGGGAGAATGTCATATGGTCAGATGAAACCAAAATATAACTTTTTGGTAAAAACGCAACTCGTCGTGTTTGGAGAACAAAGAATGCTGAGTTGCATCCAAAGAACACCATACCTACTGTGAAGCATGGGGGTGGAAACATCATGCTTTGGGGCTGTTTTTCTGCAAAGGGACCAGGACGACTGATCCGTGTAAAGGAAAGAATGAATGGGGCCATGTATCGTGAGATTTTGAGTGAAAACCTCCTTCCATCAGCAAGGGCATTGAAGATGAAACGTGGCTGGGTCTTTCAGCATGACAATGATCCCAAACACACCGCCGGGGCAACGAAGGAGTGGCTTCGTAAGAAGCATTTCAAGGTCCTGGAGTGGCCTAGCCAGTCTCCAGATCTCAACCCCATATAAAATCTTTGGAGGGAGTTGAAAGTCCGTGTTGCCCAGCGACAGCCCCAAAACATCACTGCTCTAGAGGAGATCTGCATGGAGGAATGGGCCAAAATACCAGCAACAGTGTGTGAAAACCTTGTGAAGACTTACAGAAAACGTTTGACCTGTGTCATTGCCAACAAAGGGTATATAACAAAGTATTGAGGAACTTTTGTTATTGACCAAATACTTATTTTCTCATTTTGTCTGTCTTAGTTGACGTGTACCTATGATGAAAATTACAGGCCTCTCTCATCTTTTTAAGTGGGAGAACTTGCACAATTGGTGGCTGACTAAATACTTTTTTCCCCACTGTATGTCATTCTCATTGAAAGCAAGTCTAAGAAAAGGTAGTTGTTCTGTGCACTATTTCTATGCTTTCTGTTCTTAAGTTTTGTTTTTGCGTCTTTTACTTTCGGTTTTGTACACCAGCTTCAAACAGCTGAAAGTACAATATTTGGTTATGGAAAATAATGTATTTTTCACAGTGGTTTAGATGGTACAATGATTCTCTACACTATACCTGCTTGTTTTGTGAAATAAACTGAAATTAGGCGAACTATTAGAATTCAGATTTCTGCATAGTGCATCTTTAAGACAATACATACACTACATGACCAAACGTATGGGACACCTGCTCGTCGAACATCTCATTCCAAAATAATGGGCATTAATATGGAGTTGGTCCCCCCTTTGCTGCTATAACAGCCTCCACTCTTCTGGGAAGGTTTTCCACTAGATGTTGGAACATTGCTGTGGGGACTTGCTTCCATTTAGCCACAAGAGCATTAGTGAGGTCGGGCACTAATGTTCGATGGGGTTGAGGTCAGCGTTCTGTGCAGGCCAGTCAAGTTCTTCCACAACGTTCTCGACAAACCATTTCTGTATAGACCTCGCTTTGTGCACGGGGGCATTGTCATTCTGAAACAGGAAAGGGCCTTCCCCAAAATGTTGCCACAAAGTTGGAAGCACAGAATCATCAAGAATGTAATTGTATGCTATAGCGTTAAGATTTCCCTTCACTGGAACTAAGGGGCCTAGCCCGAACCATGATAAACAGCCCCAAACCATTATTCCTCCTCCACCAAACTGTACAGTTGGCACTATGCATTCGGGCAGGTAGTGTTCTCCTGGCATCCGCCAAACCCAGATTAGTCTGTTGGACTAGCAGATGGTGAAGCGTGATTCATCACTCCAGACAATGCGTTTCCACTGTTGCAGAGTCCAATAGCGGCAAGCTTTACACCACTCCAGCCGACGCTTGGCATTGCGCATGGTGATCTTAGGCCTGTGTGCGGCTGTTCGGCCATGGAAACCCATTCCATGAAGCTCCCAACAAACAGTTATTGTGCTGACGTTGCTTCCAGATGGCAGTTTGGAACTTGGTAGTGAATGTTGCAGACGATTTTTACTTGCTACGCGCTTCAGCACTCAGAGGTCCCATTCTGTGAGCTTTGTGTGGCCTACCACTTCGCGGCTGAACCGTTGCTGCTCCTAGATGTTTCCACTTCACAATAACAGCACTTACAGTTGCCAGGGCAGCTCTAGCAGGGCAGAAATTTGATGAACTGACTTGTTGGAAAGGTGGCATCCTATGACGGTGCCACATTGAAAGTCACTGAGCTCTTCAGTAAGGCCATTCTACTGTCAATGTTTGTCTATGGAGATTGCATGACTGTGTGCTCGATTTTATACACGTCAGCAACGGGTGTGGCTGAAATAGCCAAATCTACTAATTTGAAGGGTTGTCCACATACTTTTGCATATACAGTATAGTGTATTTCTTAAGGCCTTTTTTTGAGGGCCTAGTTTTACCCAATACAGTGGCCTGAAACTCATATTTTACAGGCCACATCACTTTGGCCACATTATGCTGGCTTGCAAAGTGATGTGTAATTCCTATTGGAATTCAGCCAGAGTGGGGGTTACCCAACATTTTGAATTTTTATTCACCCGTAACCTGCATTCAGAATGACTGCTAGGGTTGGGTAGACTAAGATATGAGACTACCTTAAACATTTAAACTGGAACAACCATTTCAGTAACGGGTTCAATAAATCAAAGTAACAGATTGGAATAGTTTAGAAAAATGTATGTTATTTATATTTGAGTAGCATGAGATTGATAAATTAATCAATGTAAATGCAAGAACATAGATATTGAAACAAACTATTGAAAAATCAACCTGCAATTGTCACGGTTCTCAAAGACCGAACCCAGAAGCAGACCAGGACAAGGTGAGTTGAACGAATGAGAGTGTTTATTACAGATAAAAGATGCAGAATAGTCCAGGAGACGGAGCGGGTGGCGGAGATGAGTAGGTGGTGGTGAAGTGGCAGATGAACTGATGGCACGGCAGGGGTTGGGTGAAGGTTCTGGGAGAATGACTGTAGACAGAACAAACGGAGGTAAGTACAAGGCAGGTCAACAAGGTGCAAAAAACAACAAAACTAACGCTAGTACTCTGAGGCTGATACTCTGGCAACACATACTGTTTATGGCTAACGATCCGGCAGGGAATGGATGTCAGGTCAGAGCTTATGAAGGGTGATGATCAGGACCAGGTGTGCAGATCGCTGATGAGATGCAGGTGCGGGTAATCGGGAGATCTCCCGCCTAGCAACGTCGCCCGGCAACCAGGCAGGGAGCGTTCAAGAACCTTCAGGAACAGGAGATTCAGGGCAGAAAACTGGCAACACAGGCAGGAACCGACTCAGGACGCAGGGTTCATGACAGCAATAGAGTATGCTGGGGAATATAATTATGGGCGTGGTTTTGGTTCAACTCTGGTTATTTACACAAACACTGGGATTATTTTACTCCACTGAGTGTTAATTTAACTCTTTCCATTGTTAATTTAACTCTTGAATCAACACTGAAAAATCAACACTAGTTAACACTGGCCAATTTGATGTGTGCTATGAAAGGGACACATCTGCAGGCTTCTATACATTTCAAGAACCTTTTAGAATTCTGAAGAACCGTAGATGTCACATAAAGAACCCCACATTTAACACAAAGGTTATTTATTGGTCAAGTGTTCTCCAAGGAACCTTTAGAGCTGAGGAAGAACAATTTAAGAACCTAAATTGCACCTGCTTTGTACTTGACAAGTGGAAACCACAAAATGAAAAAGACAAATTCCCCAATGGCAGGTTCATAGATACACGTATGTGCTGAGGGGGATTGTCCTGGCCGCTTGTCTCTTTCGATATATATTTTTTTACTCATAATTTCTCACCACTCTTGCATACGGAGCCAGGGGACAAGAGAGATGGTGTCGGAGGAACAGAAGCAGATGACTGCAGAAATCGACCATCTGGCTTCTTCTGCTGCTGAATATAGCAGGGGAGTAGGGGAGAATGATGAACGTCCCTTCATCCCTCGTCTCTCACCAGCCTGGCTGTCAATGGCAGGACGTCTCTTTCACTATAAAATAGTGCTGTCACTAGACTTGTTTGGGACATGGCTGCATCCATTTAGATGAGCTTTGAAATGGATGCAGCATCTCCACCTGTCTTTATGAGTATGCCAAGTCCTGTCATGTGTAACCTTTGTTCACTGTCACCCAAGGATATTAGATACATTTTTCGAAGAATACAAAACAAAATGTGTTGTGGTCAGGGGGTTGTTTACTCTAGAATCAAGCATCTTCTCCAATGTGTATTCTATCCATTGGACCAGACAAACATCAGTTTGTATAGAAGACAGTGGTGTCTGGTCTACACAACAGTAAAGGTGTGTTTAAGGACATCTTGGAGTGCAAGTGCCCTTTTACTATAATCACATTTAGAAGGCCAAACACAGAACCAGCCTTGTCACTGCAAGAAACAATGCCCTTGTTAAAAGTTAAAAGTTTTTCCACAGAAAGTCACCACAGTGTCTCGAAAGTCGAGAAAAAGTAATCTTAAGCTGAAAAGTGCCTTTGCACCGCGCCAGAGGTGTAGATAGCACGAGCTGGGTGGGAGGGTTAGAGGATGGATAAGAGAAAGTCTATGGTACTGTATAATGATTGGCTTATCTGAAAAACTCATAGGGCAAGGATTCCTCTGCCACTCTGGTCTCCTGTCAATTTCTTATCAGGCAAAGTACCCTTTCGCAGTATCCTCGAGACAGTGATATGAGGATATTCGAGGTGGTAGAAAAAACGTAATGACTCTTAAGCTTCCCATTGGTTATA
Organism: Coregonus lavaretus; assembly: GCF_964263955.1. Lineage (NCBI taxonomy): Eukaryota > Metazoa > Chordata > Actinopteri > Salmoniformes > Salmonidae > Coregonus > Coregonus lavaretus. Next base: position 15,867,219 of record NC_139989.1, read on the forward strand.
TCTAGCCTCTTTACAACATACTTTTTCGGTACTGCCAGTTCCACGGCTCAGTTGGTAGAGCATGGCACTTGCAACACCAGGATTGTGGGTTTGATTCCTGGGGCATCCCATACATAAAATGTATGCACGCGTGACTGTAATGAAAGCTTTAGATGTCACAGAGGCCATTATAGTTACTACATGTAAATAACACTAACGAGACATCAATGATTCATGTTTGAGCAAATCAATCCAGGATGGGGCTCCTCCGCAAGACAACATCATACCTTGTTTTCTCTGTCTGTCGGTCTCTGTTTGTCTCTCTCTGTCTCTCTCTCACTCTCTCACCAATACTATTGGTCTGACAACTCAACCATGATTGTTGTTTTAAAAGCCTTCAAATGTCTCCCAGACATGAAACCAGAGTGGCTGCCCGCCGTCGCCGTAGTAGCCGTGTGACAGCTCGTCGTTATGGTTTCCTGAACCCTCATAATGAAGGACTACTGAGTCTGTCATCCAAGAACGGCCTCTCCCCGTCCCGTCCCTTCTGTCTATCTGTTGGCTAGCCAGCTGGCCAGTTTCCCTCACTCCAGAAAAACAACACAAGCTCGGAGGTCTCGCTACTGTAGCATGGCAGGCCCTTAATGGGCAGAAACACCTCATTAGGTTACGCTATTGGCTCGTCCCGTTGAACAACTCCATTTCGACCAGAATGGGGTCAAGTCCAATTTAGGCTGACATTGTCATGTTGTGTAGTTAAATCAGTCAGTTGCCAGCACAGTAAATTCTTTCAGTTGAAAGCTTTTTTCATTTTCATTTCCAAACACGTCATCCTGCTTCGTTTGTGCTTGGTTAGCAATTGAGGACAAGCCACAACGGTTGAAACATGAGGAACAGTTCAGGCTTCAGACAGAGATACAGCAGCTCTGTTTCCTAGAGTCACAGAACTGCAGCTAGCCTGCAAGCTTCGCCAGCTACACAAACGAACGGAGCAAGAAAGAGGATTTAACACGACTGCACAGACAGACAGGTTAAGCTGACAGGCCGCTGACAGGAACTATAAGGTTTCACTTTCAAAATCAAAAAGTAATCAACTCTTAAAAGCATATAGGTCCTGATTCATATACCGCATGTGTATTGCTCCCAAGAAGAAACTGAATTTGTAAAGATATTTTTAATTACTTTAGAGTTAGAGACGCATTCATGATAGGAGGGTCAGAGCTACTGTAGGCTTTCAGGTTTCATGGGGAAAATACATTTCTCTATGGCTTTTAAATTGGTGATGCTCTCGGAATGTAAACAAATGGAAGGAAGGGACATTATGCTAATGAAGGCACTGAGTGGCCTCTTCCATTAGGGCTGTTGAGATAAAAGGCAAAGCGCTTTGAGCACAGCCACAAACACAAACACCATAGACAGGGATATGTAGTACTGTTTGTCCTCTTCACCAATTAGAGTGACAGTCATGTTCACGTTTAGACTCAAAAGCAACTCCGTGTCAACCATATTTAGATATGACTACAGTACAGAAAATAAAAAGCACTTTCTTTCAGATAGAAAAATATCAACATGCATTTTAGACTTTTATAACTGCTTACCAAAACATTATAATGTGCATCACCCTCTCTCTCTTTATATGAGCAATACTGTAATGTTCAGCTCAACTGAGTGGTGGTATGAATATAGTTGACATTTTTGTGCTATATCCTGTGTGATTCAGAGATCATGCCTGACTCCTGTGGTCTTATATTGATTAGTGACTGCCGCTCTGCTTTATTGGCATGAAGGATTCCATTTTCACCGCAGACGTGACTTGTCCTCAGGCGTAAATTGACAATGCCCCCTCATTTCCTCTCCAGTCAAGTCCCATTAATACCAATCGGAATGATCCATGCCGCCCCATATCCAAACAGAGAGCTGCTCACTCACTCTATCATCAGTGGGTAAATCTGAACAATGACAGTCGCCGAGGAGGAATCTGATGGCCGGGTATTATTCTGCCAAGGTGAAAGTGACCCATTGGGGACAATAGGTATGCCATCAGCTTTACACCTTGTCAATAGATAATGAACATTTAATTTAAAAAATACCTTTCTTGTCTCTGTATCCTCTGTACCCTTGTCTGTTCAAGGGCACCCATACAAAGATTTTGTTTGGTGTGGTTGTTAGTTTAGCTTTCTGTAACTTTCTAGCAAGTACGGTCTGCATGTGTAGGAGCATATTGCATCATGATTGCAAGGTGTCCCGATATCTTTTCCAACTGTCCATTATCTGGTTTTAATGCCCATTCTAAAATGCCCTTCTAGCCAATCAGAAACAAGCATTCAACAATGTTGTGAGACTATAATAATGGCTATAGTATCTCTCTATACTGTAGCACCCAGCTTTGCAAACACACTGTATAACAGTGCTCCAGCTCCCCACTAGAATAGTTCCTGACTGATGGCGGCTGCAGTAAAGGTTAATTAATGAGTGTTGGCAGGGCTGGTGGCTGCCAGGAGAGAGAGGACCCCCTGGGACCAATACTGGGCTGGTGGAGGATACGGAGGATACAGATAGCAAGGAGAAGAGTACAGCTATAGATGGTTACTCAGCTGAAATTGAGTCCCTCGACCGTTCCATTTGGTTAACCTCTGCTTAGTGTGATACAGTGGATCACTTACTCATACTATATTATAGGGCCGCAATCACATTATATCAGTGTATCTGGTCTCCTGGACTACTTTGAGATTTAATATGGTGAATAAGGTATGCCTTAGCCCACACAATACGAGCTGAAGATGAGCAGAACGCTTTTCAGTTATATTATTTATCACTGTCCTCACATTATTTCTCTGCAATCAGACATCAAACGATATTGCATAATATAATTTGGCTTGGTATAAACATGAGAGGATAGGTGTGGGAATTGAATGAGTCAGAAATAAATACCTTAGGGGTACTCCATCAAATAAGAACTGTTTGAGATACTGACTTGAGTTAGACAAGGAAGTAATTCCTTCTTATATAATATGCATAGTTGAACTAATTGGCTTTGATTTTGAATATCTAATTTCATTGGTTGACATTAAATGTTATTCCTTCGCTACTCACAATCAGCATCAAAACACTCTGTTTGGACTTTAATGTAAATCATAACTTATCTCAACATAGAGTATCAAAGTAAAAATATTCATTATATGGGAATATTTACTAGCATAATAATTGTAGTATTGCCTTGAATAAAATGGGGGGGGGGGGATTAATCAGCATAAGTACAATTAGGAATAGCTAACTTTGTTTGATAGCATTTACTATATATTTTAGTTTTATATATTAAGGTTGTTTCTTTAACATTATGAGTAGAAGGCTTTGCCAGTACCTGAGTGTCAGTAGAGGATGGAGTGTCATGGAGACAGTGAGAATAAGGAATGTTAGCGGGCTAACAACACAGCTCTAGTTAAGACATGTTTTATGTGGCTCAGAGTTCGTTAAGGCGAAGAGGTGACATGAGCATTTCTTTACAGGCTTTTAATGGCTGTTCCTTGTCATGCATGGCGCACATATAGGCAGTTAGGTTTCTGTCACCAATTTCCTAGAAAGAGCTATAATAGACCTTGATTACCATATATAGTGACGAAGCAGCCTCCGTTTTTGGAACTACAAAAGAGAACTACAAAGTGAATCAATTATGCAATGGATCAGAGCGATCACTGGTTGTCAATGTTCTGTATTTAAGAATTTGTTATTTTCTTTTACATTGTCTTATCATCCTGCTCTGGAGCCCACTAAACCAGATGTAGAGAAGTATGTTTGTAATTCAAGGCCACAGAAGCAAGGAAACACATCCCCACAAGCAAATACAAAACAGAGTTGGTAACAGGATTGCAACACCAAAGTGAGAGCATGGCTGCCAAGTCTACACACAGTCAAAGACCACAACATCAAACAGGTTTCCAAGCAGTCACAGGTTTCAGTGTTCAAAGTGGAAAACCAGGACAGTTTCTGGCTGAGAAAGGACTGATATTTCCGTATGATATGATATGCATTTCTTTACATACACAATGCTAGTTTTTGAGTGTGTATTTTTTCCATGTTGTTTAATATCCAATTATGTAAATGTATATTAAGCATAAAATAAAAAATTAAAAAGACTCATACATTTTGTCCACACTGGTGGCTTACAGAACAGAACATAACGACCCAGAAAACATCTAGACTCCCTTTAATACACACTTAATATTCATATCCAGTGGAGGCTGCTGTCTAGTGAACTGTTTAAGGACAAAGTCCTGAAAGATCATTAGATATCTGATTGAGCGCGACAAGAAATGGAAACTTGCATTGTTTGCATTTCCTCTAGGGCCTAGTGAAGATAACGCAGCAATAGAAACAGAGGACGGAGCCCCAGTTATGGCGTTTTGCAGATTAATATGGGTAGCTGGGGGGATGCTTTGGAATAGCTCAGACTAAAACTGTGTCAGGGCTGTCGTTTAGCCCAGTTTGATCTCTATGGAGCTGACCTTCTTAGGAGTTAACTCAATGGATGCCATGAAAGGGTTAAACATCATGTCATGCTCATGGTATTCATTTCCATATTCATTTGTTATAACCTTTGGGGTATGTGTGTTTGTAACAAGCCATTGATTTCCTTTTCCTCCAGAAAACCAACAACCTAAAATTACCATTTGAATAATTACTTCAACTTGATTCTAAAGGCTTGTACACAGTCTTTCACAAATTTTCTGAGGGAATCCCTGCAATGTGCTAAACCATTAACATGTCATGACATCTTTGAACTTCAAATAAAATTCCTTGATGGCATATTTGTCTAACATAAAACATTTCCAGTATACATTTATATGAAAATACAGTCCACAATATTCATATACATATTTATATAAGCACTAGGAACACATTATTCATATATATATATATTTAAAAACAATTAAGCACTTGGAACATACTGTATTTCTAAGCTCCAAACAGCTTTACAAAAATAATCTGTTTAGACTTTGCAGTTTTTTGGGAGACTTTTTAAGAGAAAACTGTAAGACATCAAAGGATGGAAATCTCACTCCAACAAAGAGTGTTTAAAGTAATTGTCCAGGGATAATAGGGAGAAAACACAATCAAATACTTTCACTTTTTAAGCTCCCCTTCAACTAATTTTAATGTAAAACATCCCTCACTTGCAAACACAAGGTATCATGTGCCCACATATAATGTAACAGAGTAAAACCCAGAACACAGTTAAATAATAGGGCTTAAATAATTGTTTTTGTCCCGTGTTACTACTTGCCATCAGTGATTCAGTGATGATATCACTTCCATTACCGGTCAGTGCAAAATACAACATTAGAGATGATCAAAGTAAAAGATTTGCAGCTACAAACAAGACTTCATATCAGCTGACCTGCAGCAGTAACGTTAACTAGCTGATAAATCTGGAGTACCCAAGTCTTTTCATGACCACCCCACATGTGTCCTCTATCAGTCTGATGTCCTTGCGAGGCATGTTCTGCCTCCATATGTTAATGTTGGCTGGTGATATGTCCCCCTCGTACATCAGGTTGTACAAGTTTGTGGAGGTGGTGAACATGAGCTGGTTGAGGGCTGCCGGTGTGACCGGCACCCCCAGAAACGTGTGGATCCTTTCACCTGTCTCCTGGGGGAAAGTGACTATGTCCTCAAACCGCACCTGGAGGTAGGCCTCTGCCTGGAGGCTCCCACCGACCCGGAGCACTGCGGAAGTGTGTGCCAGCCACAGGTGAGCCAGCATGAGGACAGCGCTGGCCTCCGAGTGGGACAGGAGCCTCCGGATCATTCTGAACTCAGGGGCTGAGGCTGGGCACGTGTCCCTTGTACTGCTACTGCTACCGTCCTCCTTGAATATCAGGGACAGGTGTTGAGGAATGTTCTTAAGGGAGTAAAAGCTGGGCTTACTGTTATAGAGCATGAGATAGATCCACGCCCGGGGGTCTCTGACTACATTGATGGCCCTCAGGGACGGGCCCACCACCTCCTGAATGAAGGGGAGTTTGAGCCCCCAGCTTCCACTCCTCATGTTGAGGACCACGCGGGCATTGGGGTACTCACTGACGTGGCGCCTCATCTCCCTGACATACTCAGCATCCCGGTCAAGGCTGCCCCTCATCTTGCCCCTCAGCTCCGCAGCAGGCTCCTTCCTCCTGGTCCTCTTCCTCCTGTCACTGCCGGGGCCTGGGGCTCTCTGGGGCAGCTTGGCCCTGCTACTCTCCACTAGCTGTATGTTCTGCAGGTGCAGCTTGGTGTTGTGGACCAGAGAGTGCAGCCAGCCCTGGATGATTTTAAAGCGTCCACGCAGGGCGTCCGTTCTGGACCACTCACAGGCATCGACCAGCGAGTCAAATTCGAACTCGGTCTCTGGAATGTCTACGTGCTCCGTGGGGACCCGTATGTAAACAAAGTCGGAGCTGTTGTCAAAAAGGTGCTTAAGTATTTCCGATCCAGAGCCAGGCAGGGTCGTTATGACAACAGTTGGCAGGGGAAAGTGATGCTGATCATAAAGTCTGATTTGTTTGCTGACCTCTGGGTCAGTGCTGACACCTTTCCATTTGACCCCACAGAGGAGTTGATCGCAGGTGTTCGACATGAACAACAACGCAGCTATCCACAGTATGAGCACTGAGAGCAGAGCATAGCGCATCAGTCTACTGAAGCACACATAGAACTTTCTCTGCAGGGTCAAAAAAACAATAGCACCACAAAGTATCACCCCCGCTATTACATTGACTGTGAATCCAAAATCAAACAGCTGACTGTCCACTGTGGTTTGTTTCGGAACCAGTTGAGTCCCCAGGCCATATCGAATGATCTGATGTCTGTCCTCCATTTTGGCATAACCCCCAAATCCTAAATAACTTAATCTTGTTCCTATGTCTTTATAGTTTGTTACAATGGAAACTATTTTCTCTGTGTTGTTTATAACTAGAGATAGCCTGACACCATTTTTGCTATTGTCCAGAAATCGACAGTTGGACACTTTGACATAAGGTCCATGCATCACATAGGCCACTCGGCTTACTGTGCCCCTCATGGGGAAAGTGACGTTAACATACTGTGTCCACCTCTTTTTGAACTCTGCAGCCTGCTCGGCCTCCTGTATCCTAGTATCTGGGCTGAGACCCTGACTGTCAAACCAGAACATTTTATAATGAGCGTCCCACACATCCATCAACGCCCCATTATACTTGTCCATGAATTTATAGGGGACATATTTAAAGTCGATGTCGAGGTTGTGGAAGAACGCACTCTGCGAGGTGATGGGCGAATCGTCCAACTTCTCGACATGGTCCAGTACTAGCAAGGTTTGGGAGTTGAGCAGCACCAGGGCCCTGTACACACTCCTTAACCGCATGGCTGGAGAATAAGCTGGGGCTGCCTCCCCGCTTACAAACATAGTGTCTCTATGGGAGGAGGCAGCGACCAGCTCCCCAGCAGCATCCCCCACCCCTTCATCTGTCCAGCGCAGCCACTTAGCACACTCCCCCAGCTGGCCCTCCCATGGGGCATTACACTGGCTGCTGGGAGAGGGGCCGAACACAAGCACATTGTTCAGATAACTGTACTTAGGCCCGTAAAGTGCTTCAGACACAAATACCTGTCCGTTAGGGGCAAAAGTGAAGGAGTTTTGGTCCGGGTGCTCGTGGCCTGGGTTGAAGCTATTCCAGCCGTCCAGCCATGAATAGGGCTTTGCATGAACAATGTCATACACGGCACGGCCACCCAGCTTCCCGGATTTAAAGGAGACAAATGTGTTGCCCTGACCGTTGGGCAGCCCGGCTCCGTACGTCACCACACCCCAGTTGGAGAAAATATGCATCCTGGCTTTGCCAAAGCCATGGGGAGGTTGTGGCGTGAGATGGACATTGTACCAGATGTACTCAGTGTGAAGGGTAGTCCAGCGCTGGGCAGAGGACTGGCCCATGGGACCGTCCTTGGGCCTGTGCTTTCTAATCTGCTGGGCTAGCCAGTTCCCAGTGCCGTTTCTTATAACAAATGTGTCTAGGAACACCAGCTGGCTCTCTGGGCCGTAGAACCAGTTGTAGTTGGAGTCGGCGATGCCCACAGTCCTCTGAAAGCCGGGCAGCAGAGTTGCATAGTAGAACCAGAAGTGTTCCAGCAGCCAGTTGTTCTGTGTGTTGTCAATGTTGAAATGACGTTGCGCTAAGAAAACATACTGCGTGATCGACTTGGCCGTGTAGCTCCCGTATGCCACGCCCTCATCTAGTGACCCGTCCACAATGTGGTTTAGGAGAAACATGGTCTTCTCCATATAATTGACTGACACCTGTTTCCAGACCATTGTTTCTGGGTCTTCATGGGTGCCGACCACAATAGCCCCAGTCAAGATGGCTAATATATTAGTGGTTTGATGATTTTGGAGATACTGCTTCCCCCAACCCCTATACTTAGATGTCTCAAACAGTTCCTCTGTCTCAGAGCGAATTCTCCTGAGGTAAACATCCCGTCGGTCCTCGTCCAGGAACGAGTAAATAAAGTCATATGCGGTGGCAAACCCAGTAAGTGAGTGTGCCATGGGCACCTCATCATTGGGAGCACTGGTCACCTTCCAGTCCGGGTAATCTGCCATTCTATCCATAAACTTGATGAGAAACTGCAGGGCACCTGAGTCCTCTGGGCACAGCAGGCAATACAGAGCAAGGGGGGGTAGGTTGTTCCCATAAATCTCATTCCACTTGCTAGTAAACTCCTCATGTTTTGCAGGGGGCATGTAAAGGGGCACATTGGACAGCATGGTCAGGACCGCTGCCCTGATTACTTTGAAAATGTGGCTGTGTGTGCTGGAGGATCTTTGCCTCATAAGCTGTACATCTACTTGGTTGAAATACAGGTTGGGATGAGAATCGGTAGATTGAAGTTTTCGATGCTCTGATGCTTTGCCCTGGGTGAGTTTGAGTGGCACCAAATCATCCGTAAAAATATATTTTTCTGACGCGTTGAATACACCCGAAAAAGCCATTCCCACTGCCAAGAGTGCCAGTAAAAATATATAGCACCCTATCCACTTTTTTGCCATGGTCCAAGACATTTTGTTGTTGTTTTGTTTATATTATCATCTATTTTTTAAGCTGAATGGCAAATTATTTTCCTTTGTGATAACAAGTTCAAGTATTTTTCAAAAACTTCTGAAATGTATTTTGGAGACATATTCAAATATATATGAGATGTGTTTTCAATCTCACATTCTATAAAAAAAAAAAAAAAACGACAGACTATATTCTTTCACAATAAAACAACATGTATTCTACAATACCAGTCCGCGTGAATAATTGCCAGGAGGCGAGTGCTTGACAGCACTAATGTTCAGCCTAATGTATAGGCTACTCCAGTCCAATACAGTACAAAAACGCACAATGTCCATCTCCACTTGGAAAGGTTTGAAAACGCAGCAGCCAGATAAAGTTGTGGAGGTTTGCACATATGTACTACCCCATAAAACAAAAATACAATCAAACAGCAATCTTACATTAATCTTTTAGAAAAATTTAACATCGAATTCATCCATGAATCTGTTAGTTTTTGCCGGCACGTTTTCTATCCTCACTGGAGTGTGGCGCATGGAGAGACTGGCATCTCTCCTGCTGCGAGCAACAGCAAACTCGTATTCATCTCTCCCCAAAAAACATTTCCTCCTGGAAAAACATCAGTCAGCCCCAGTCGGTGTCCGGTCCAATCACAGACACCCAAAGGCTTTTTATTCTCCTCGATCGAGCTGCAATATCCACAAACCAAAGAAAATAGCGCATTTCCGCATCTAACATTGCAAACTGTCGCGATGATGTACTGTCCCAATCCAAGGTTTAGTCGTTTTCCATTGTAAAATGATCTCTTTTCCCCTATTCGCCGTTTGTCTTCTTTCCCAAACCAACGAACGTTAGATTAGGTAGGCTAGTTAAAAGGGGAAAGTTGTCGTCACTGCCAAGTATTCAAAGAAAGAGACATAACAGTCAATTGAAAAAAAAACTAAATACATTCCCAAAAATAGACAAACATTCAGGCTGGAAAATCCTTGCAGCCTAATCAACTGCTTTGCGCTTCCTATCGCCACTCCGGCATATATATTGCATCATATAACAATTGCGGTTGAACATGTATGTATCTTACTGCGTCTGATATGTCCGTCCTACCTACTGTATTACAGTGTGATATTGTTTTCTAGCAGTCAGTGAAAAATGTACACGGTACTACCTGTAGAGGGAGCCGTGACTTTGGAAGCGCGCTCTCAGACTTCCCTGCGCGAGAATGCAGCTGTGAAATGTGAAATTCAATGAGTTGCAGATTATTGTGTATCATTTATTTACACACATATGAATTAAAAACAACGCACAACGGACCCGCTGCCCCTAGTTGGAATTACTCTATCGTGAGTTAATACTTGTAGCCTACATCAAATTACATAAGATAGTAGAAAACCTATATGTCCAAAAACCTGTTGATCGATCTTGCCAATAATGAATGTCAATCACACCGACACTACTGTGTAAATGTTTAATTACAGCGTCTTTGAAGTCTAATAACAATCAGCATTATCTAATTACTCTACCACTGCATGGGCACCTTAATCAGTGCCAGGATGTCAAGTGCTGTAGAAAATCTGAAAAGTAATTAGCCTACTGAAAGGACCATAACAGTAAACAACACATGTGAGGAGATGAGACATGTATTCACTATAGGCAATTTTGTGTTTTTATTTTACAGTGTACTTTTTCTTCTCATTGCCAGACTTATACAAGCTCATAGTGTCTACATGGAAGGTATTCTGTGGGGACCACCGCACTGAGTTGCACTTTCAGACTACATGTAAAAATGGACCAACAGTTACCCTTATCAGCCCCATTGCAGGAGTCATGCATCTAGATCTCCCCTAGGACACAACTCTCCTCTTCCATGAGGGAGAGAGAGAGATGGAGGCTCCTGTGCCACATCCACTTCCCTTCCTTTTAATGCCATTAATTGTCCATCTGTTCAGGTTCCAGGTTTCTCAACAGTATACCAGTGACTCATTTAATCTCCATTAAGCATCTCCCTCCTCCTTCATTATTTTCTAATTTATTTTTTAAAGAGAATTGATCTTCAAAGATGGCTAGATTTCTCTTGCTTCTGATACACAAGGATGAACGTAATCCCTTGTGTTTGCTACAAACACTTCCCACTGGGCACAAACGTCAATTCAACGTCTAGTCCACATTGGTTAAACGTAATTTCATTGAAATGACTTGGAAACACTCCCGAGTGGCGCAGTGGTCTAAGGCACTGCATCTAAGGCACTGCATTGCAGTGCTAGCTGTGCCACTAGAGATCCTGGTTCGAATCCAGGCTCTGTCGTAGCCGGCCACGACCGGGAGACCCATGGGGCGGCGCACAATTGGCCCAGCGTCGTCCAGGGTAGGGGAGGGAATGGCCGGCAGGGATGTAGCTCAGTTGGTAGAGCATGGTGTTTGCGACACCAAAGTTGTGGGTTTGTTTCCAGTATGAAAAAAATTAAAATAATGTATGCACTCAGTAACTGTAAGTTGCTCTGGATAAGAGTGTCTGCTAAATGATTAAATGTAAAAGGAAACAACGTTGATTCAACTAGTGTGTGCCCAGTGGGTTTTGCCTTAAGGGAGAAACAAAGAACTTTCTTAAAAAGGAGATTAAAGTCAACAACTTAAAAATGTCAGATATGTATTTTAGACAGAGCAGCATCGGATCGACTGAGCCGCCTAATTACAAGAGACCTCTGCATACTGTGATGATGGAGTCCCATTACTACAAGATAAAAACACTCTCTAATCACTATTATCCACAGCTGTCGGTGCCTAGGGCCCTGAACAGGAGGTCTTGAGGTTGTTGCTTGGCACTCGTTGCCTAGTGACGTTTCAAACACATCAGAGTTGAACGCTATGGCTCTCTGTTGCCAAAGATGTCTCAAGCAAGGCAACATGGCATCCACACACAGAGAGAGATTCTTGACTGACAAGCGATAGGTGTTCCTTTGCCATCCACTGCTGTTCGTAGTGGTTGTTTGAAGTATCAGAAAGCTCAGGGTTTGGCTGGGGTTGGGGTAAAAAGGTCTGGTCATGCATATTGAACAGGGAGGTGTGAACAGACAGCCGGTGACCTTATTAAAACCGTGGCATGCTGGGAGCAAAGGGAGGAGTGAACCAGGGTCCTATGAAAGACTCCTCTCAGTCCCTGCAGAGAATATCAATTCCTCCCCCAGAGTCTCGGGGTAACACAGCATGCCAGCGTCCTGCATGATGGCCTCTGGGTAGAGTCTGAGTGAAGAAATGTGTCTGTTTCAGTTTTGTAAGAGCGTTGCAACACTTTACCTTACCATGAGGTCTGCCTGTCAATCATGTCGGTCTGAGAACTCTTCTCTAGCTAATAACACATACTCTCTCCTAATGAGCTGTTGGCTGTCAAACTATCAGCCGCAATGTTTAGTAGCCTACTTTCAGCGTAAGAGTTTTGTTTATTATTATGGTAACTAATTGAAACCAAAGCCATTAATGCGGAGACTTTTGTCAATGTACTCTGCAGAAATTGAATTATGAAATACACTGAGCATACCAAACATTAGGAACACCTTCCTAATATTGAGTTGCACTCCCCCTTTTGCCATCAGAGCAGCCTCAATTTGTCGGGGCATGGACTCTACAAGGTGTCGAAAACGTTCCACAGGGATGCTGGCCCATGTTGACTCCAATGCATCCCACAGTTGTGTCAAGTTAGCTGGATGTCCTTTGGGTGGTGGACCATTCTTGATACACATGGGGAACTGTTGAGCGTGAAAAACCCAGCAGTGTTGCAGGTCTTGAGACAACTGCCTGGCACCTACTACCATACCCTGTTCAAAGGCACTTACATGTTTTGTCTTGCACATTCACCCTCTGAATTCCGCACATACACAATTCATGTCTCAATTGTCTCAATGTTTAAAAATCCTTCTTTAAGCTGTATCCTCCTCTTCATATACACTGATTGAAGTGGAGTTAACGAGTGACATCAATAAGGGATCATAGCTTTCAACCTGATTCACCTGGCCAGTCTATGTCATGGAAAGAGCAGATGTTCTTAATATTTTGTACACTCAGTCATTGGACACACAATATCCAGCGATGACTCGCTGTCAAACTTCTACATCCATTGCTTTATCTTGGCCAGGTCGCAGTTGTAAATGAGAACTTGTTCTCAACTGGCTTACCTGGTTAAATAAAGGTTAAATAAATAAATAATAAATAAAAAAATACATTATTGAAATAAATGGAGGCCTAAACCAATTCAAGTGTTACCTATTGTGAGTAAAATCTTTTGTCACACTCTCTCAATGTACATTATTAACCACTGCACCAAAATGATCTTACGTTGATATAATGTTATTCTAATGACCTTAAAAGCAGTCTTCTGAAACAGCTGAAGGTGTGTGTCAGAGTGGTGTGTGTGTGGAATCAAACGCAGGAACCAGGATGACGTTAAACACTTTAGTAAATCCAAGAATAGGACAAAATAGCCTCCCCAACCGGGTGGCGCACAATTACGCACTGAAACACTGTGCGGAAAACAAGAAAGAAGCGCACGCAGTGCAAACTCTCGAAAAATACAACCACGAGAGACTGATACGGCTGACACAGGCTGACACAAAACAATAACGCATAACACCTGACCCAAACACAAGCAACTAAATAGGGAAAACAATTAAGACCCAAATAAGGGACAGGTGTTAAGAACAGACAAAACCAAACGAACATGAAACATAGAACGGTGACAGCTAGTACTCCGGAGACGACGACCGCCGAAGCCTGCCCGAACAAGGAAGAGGAGCAGCCTCGGCCGAAACCGTGACAGTACCCCCCCCTTGACGCGCGGCTCCAGCCGTGCGCCGACCCGGAGCTCGGGGACGACCCGGACGACGCGGAGCAGGGCGCGCAGGATGACCCCGATGGAAATCGGTCAGTAGGGACTGGTCTAATACGTCCCTCCTTGGCACCCAGCACCGCTCCTCCGGGCCGTACCCCTCCCACTCCACGAGATATTGAAGACCCCCCATCCGGCGTCTAGAGTCCAGGATGGACCTCACGGTGTACGCCGGAGCCCCCTCGATGTCCAACGGGGGCGGAGGAGTCTCCTCAATCTCAAAGTCCTGGAGTGGACCAGCTACCACCGGCCTGAGGAGAGACACATGGAACGAGGGGTTAATATTTTTGTAATCAACAGGTAGTTCTAACCTATAACTCACCTCGTTCAATCTCCTCAGGACTTTAAATGGCCCCACAAACCGCCGACCCAGCTTCCGGCAGGGCAGGCGGAGGGGCAGGTTTCTGGTTGAGAGCCAGACTCGATCTCCAGGTGCGTACACTGGCCCCTCACTGCGGTGTAGGTCGGCGCTCGTCTTCTGTCGACGTATGGCACGCTGCAGATGGACGTGTGCAGCGTCCCACGTCTCCTCCGAGCGCCGCACCCACTCATCCACAGCGGGGGCCTCGATCTGGCTCTCATGCCATGGTGCCAGAACCGGCTGGTACCCTAACACACACTGAAAAGGGGTTAGTTGGGTGGAGGAGTGGCGAAGAGAGTTCTGTGCCATCTCGGCCCAGGGCACATATCTCGCCCACTCCTCCGGCCGGCCCTGACAGTATGACCTCAGAAACCTACCCACATCCTGGTTGACACGTTCAACCTGCCCATTACTCTCCGGGTGGTACCCCGAGGTAAGGCTTACCGAAACCCCCAACCGTTCCATAAATGCTCTCCACACTCTAGAGGTGAACTGGGGGCCTCGGTCAGACACTATATCCTCGGGTACCCCGTAATGCCGGAAGACATGGGTGAACAGAGCCTCAGCGGTCTGTAGGGCAGTGGGTAGACCCGGCATGGGAAGGAGACGACAGGCCTTAGAGAACCGATCCACAACGACCAGGATGGTAGTATTCCCCTGTGAGGGGGGAAGGTCGGTAACAAAATCCACCGAGAGGTGGGACCAGGGTCGTTGTGGAATAGGCAGGGGTTGTAACTTACCCCTGGGCAAATGTCTGGGCGCCTTACACTGGGCACACACCGAACAGGAGGAGACATAAATCCTCACATCCCTAGCTAACGTTGGCCACCAGTACTTCGTGCTAAGGCAGTGCAGTGTCTGGCCGATACCCGGATGGCCAGAGGAGGGGGACGTATGAGCCCAACAAATGAGGCGATCGCGTACCTCGAGCGGAACGTACGTCCGACCCACAGGACACTGTGGAGGACTCGGGTCGGTGCGTAACGCCCGCTCGATCTCACCATCAACCTCCCACACCACCGGAGCAACCAGACAAGACTCCGGTAGTATGGGCGTGGACTCAACTGACCTCTCCTCTGCGTCATACCGCCGAGACAGCGCATCTGCCTTCCCGTTCTGGGACCCAGGGATGTATGTGATCTTAAACACAAACCGGGCTAGAAACATAGTCCAGCGAGCCTGGCGAGGATTCAGTCTCCTAGCTGCCCGGATGTACTCCAGGTTACGATGGTCAGTTAGAATGAGGAAAGGGTGTTGAGCCCCCTCGAGCCAATGCCGCCACACCTTTAGGGCCTGTACCACGGCTAACAGCTCCCTGTCTCCTACGTCGTAATTCCGTTCCGCCGGACTGAGCTTCTTAGAGTAGAACGCACAGGGACGGAGTTTAGGTGGAGTGCCAGAACGCTGGGAAAGAACGGCCCCTATCCCGGCCTCTGACGCGTCCACCTCCACTTGGAACGGTAAAGAGGGATCCGGATGCGCCAACACCGGCGCCGAGGTAAACAGGTCCTTCAGTCTCCCAAATGCCCTGTCCGCCTCAGCTGACCACCGCAAGCGCACCGGACCCCCCTTTAACAGAGACGTTATGGGAGCTGCCACCTGTCCAAAACCCCGGATAAACCTCCGGTAATAATTCGCAAAACCCAAGAACCGTTGCACCTCCTTCACAGTGGTTGGGGTCTGCCAATTACGCACAGCTGTCACCCGGTCTACCTCCATCTTCACCCCTGACGCAGATAACTGGTAACCCAGAAAGGAGACCGACCTCTGGAAAAACATACATTTCTCTGCCTTGACATATAGGTCATGCTCCAACAGCCTCCTCAATACTCGGCGCACCAGGGCTACATGCTCAGCACGGGTAGGACTATACACCAGAATGTCGTCGATGTACACAACTACTCCCTGTCCCTGCATGTCCCGGAAAATCTCATCGACGAAGGATTGGAAGACTGAGGGAGCATTCATCAACCCATATGGCATGACTAGATACTCGTAGTGTCCGGAAGTCGTGCTAAACGCTGTCTTCCATTCATCGCCCTTTCGAATGCGCACCAAGTTATATGCGCTCCTAAGATCCAATTTTGTAAAGAACTGCGCACCGTGTAGTGACTCCGTCATAGTCGCAATCAGAGGAAGTGGATAGCTGTACTTCACTGTGATCTGATTGAGACCGCGGTAATCAATACACGGGCGCAGACCTCCATCCTTTTTCTTCACAAAAAAGAAACTAGAGGAAGCGGGTGAAGTAGAGGCCCGTATGTATCCCTGTCTAAGAGACTCAGAAATGTACGTCTCCATAGCCTTTCTCTCCTCTTGAGACAAGGGATACACATGGCTCCGCGGGAGAGCTGCTCCTGACTGGAGATCTATCGCACAATCCCCCTGTCTATGAGGCGGCAGCTGCGCTGCCCTAGTCTTACTGAACACCAGTGCCAAGTCCTCATACTCGGGGGGAATCTGCAGTGCTGGCATTAGATTCGGACTCTCCACCGAGGTCGCCCCTATGGAAACACCCAGACACCGCCCCTCACATTGAGCAGACCACCCTTTAAGAGCTTTCTCTCGCCACCTAATAATAGGGTCATGAGTCATCAACCAGGGAAGACCCAGCACTACCGGATACGCAGGAGAGTCAATCAGATAGAGCTGGATTATCTCCTCATGCCCCTCCTGCGCCATCATCTGAAGGGGCGCTGTGACTTCCCTAATCAACCCAGACCCTAACGGACGGCTATCTAGGGCATGAACGGGAAAAGGCTTATCAACTGGAAGGAGGGGAATCCCTAACTCTATACAGAACTGGCGATCTATAAAATTCCCAGCTGCGCCTGAATCTACCAGCGCCTTATGCTGGGAACGAGGTGCAACCTGTGGGAAACAAACAGGCAAGGTTAGGTGCACGACAGAAAGCTCTGGGTAAGCAGGGCGCCTACTCACCTGGGAGGTCCCCCCAATGCGTGACCTGCCTTCTCCCTCACCAGAGGACCCACCCCAGCACCTAGCCGCGGTGTGCCCTCCACGGCCACAATTAGTGCAGGGACCGGGTCCCCTCGGGCTCCTCCTCCTGCGTTCCCTAGCGCCAGCACCACCGAGCTCCATAGGGCTTGGCTCGGAGGTGCTGGAGAGTGGAATGGGCGAACCCCCCCCTCCGGGGCGCCCACCGGTGGCGAGCAGGGTATCCAGCCGGATGGCCATGTCGACAAGCTGGTCGAAAGTCAACGATGTGTCCCTGCACGCCAACTCTCGCTGGACGTCCTCCCGGAGGCTGCAGCGAAAGTGGTCGATATGGGCCCGCTCATTCCACCCTGCATCGGCCGCTAGGGTCCGAAACTCCAAGGCAAAGTCCTGGGCGCTCCTCATCCCCTGTCGGAGGTAGAATAGACGCTCCCCCGCCGCCTTCCCCTCTGGTGGATGGTCGAACACAGCACGGAAGCGGCGGGAGAACTCCGCATAGTTCGTAGTAGCGGCGTCCATTCTCCTCCACTCGGCGTTGGCCCACTCCAACGCCTTGCCGGTGAGACAGGAGATGAGGGCTGAGACGCTCTCGTGTCCCGAGGGCGCCGGGTGTACGGTGGCGAGGTAGAGCTCCACCTGTAGCAGGAACCCTTGACACCCGGCAGTGGAGCCGTCGTATGCCCTCGGGAGCGAGAGCCGAATCCCACTAGGTTCCGGAGACGAGGAAGGAGGGCTGGCCGATGGAGCTGGTTCGGCTCGGGGTGGCGTGGGCACCCCGCTGGTCTCCCATCGGTGTAGGGTATTCATAACACCTTCCAGCGCATGGCAGACCTGGTTGATGCGGTCCTCCTGACCCCGCAGACGTTCATCCATCGCAGCTGTTGGTGAGGTCGTTCCTGCTGATTCCATGTGATGCGTTATTCTGTCAGAGTGGTGTGTGTGTGGAATCAAACGCAGGAACCAGGATGACGTTAAACACTTTAGTAAATCCAAGAATAGGACAAAATAGCCTCCCCAACCGGGTGGCGCACAATTACGCACTGAAACACTGTGCGGAAAACAAGAAAGAAGCGCACGCAGTGCAAACTCTCGAAAAATACAACCACGAGAGACTGATACGGCTGACACAGGCTGACACAAAACAATAACGCATAACACCTGACCCAAACACAAGCAACTAAATAGGGAAAACAATTAAGACCCAAATAAGGGACAGGTGTTAAGAACAGACAAAACCAAACGAACATGAAACATAGAACGGTGACAGCTAGTACTCCGGAGACGACGACCGCCGAAGCCTGCCCGAACAAGGAAGAGGAGCAGCCTCGGCCGAAACCGTGACAGTGTGAGAGGAAAAGGATCCATAGAAAATATACAATTCTATGTATTTCAGTACGTGCAAGCACTTTCCAAGTCAAAAGTGCACCTCTCAAACTAGTTCTTTCTTCCACTTCATTCGTTCTTTTGATGACTCGCTGTCAAACTTCCACATCCATTAAACAACGTGAGACTGCTGCATTTGACATAGCATTCAAAGAAGATAAATAGGAGGATGATTGAGAACAAACACATTCTGATAGCGGGATCAACCTATCAGACCTTGAGTGAAGGAGACTGATGTGATGTGCCAGGCAGGCAGCCTTTAATGTGGGAGACGTTCTGAGCTGGGAATACGCCGGGCTGTGATCATGAAACATTTACCACACATGCTGCGTTGATACCTGTTCTACTCCGAGGAAGTGCATGGTACAACCCAGCTCCTAAACCTTCCATGAATATTTCAAGATGCAAATTTCATAGTCCCCCAGGGTAATTTGGTGCAGAGAAAAAAACAAAAAGGAAAAAGAATGAATGTTTTAAGTGAGAAGAAAATATATGGCGATATTATGAAAGAGTGTGAGCGAAACAGGCACACTACCAATTAAGATCTGTGGGAATAGAGCAATGTTTCAAAGGTCCCTGTCACCACTGCTCTACACCCATGGTACAGTATAGTGCTTCTACTAGAACGGATTGTATTGTGTTGCTTAATGCTCCTCCCTTTGCTCACAATGCTTATGCAGATGATTGGCTTGTATTATATCATATATGACATAATCGTTCTGTGTGGAGAAGAAAACACAGTTCCCAGATGTAATTCCAATTTCGTCGTATGACATCTGATGTTCTCCCAGGGGTGTAAATGAAACCTCTCTGTGTGATTGATATTGCAAAAACCGGTTGTGATGTGATTTGGCTCTGTGCACGGCAAGATTAGAACTCACAGTTTTTGTTTTGCTTCTACCCCTCCCCACTTTCAGAGACAGAGGTTTAATTTGACGCTGTCAGGAGTCGTCTCTTTGCCGCACACACTTCAAACGGTCTGGTAAGGAAATCTGTGTTCTCCAAGGCTCACATTATTCAAATGGGCCGGCTTCCATCTCACAAATTTGGATTCTTTGCATCCTCCTCTGCTTTGACAGTATTAATGTTGCCACCTCAAAGTGGGGGAGAACCTTCCAACGCAACTCACTGCAATGTCCGCTGGGAAAGTGACAGGCTTCTGTTGAAATGGGACTGAAGCAGAAATGAGCAGTGATGCACAGCTGACTGAGTCCAACGTCCATCATAACAGATTTTGGCATGAGAAAGCATGAACTACTCCCTCCCTGCACAAAGCTTGCATCACTGGGCTGGGCTGGCCCTCTCCCCTAGGCCACTGTGACGTATTAACGCATTACATAAATTCATTAAATGCTATTCACCCTAATTAAAATCGTGCTGTGTATTAATTCTCTGAAGAGTAAGTTCATTAACAGTTCACAGCAAAATGCCTCATTGATTTCCCGTTGCTGTGTAATAGACATATGAGGATTCCCTATAAATCCCAAATGAGAGGGCTAACTAATATAATTTCAGCTGCTCAGATGTGATTTTCCTCTAGAATGTGCATTCAAACTTACTGTGTGTTGCCTCTCAATCATACTCGCTTGAATTGTCTTCTTGTTTCGGTATGTATGTGTTTTGCTGCCTGCAGTCTCTCTGCCAACTAAACCTTGATTATTGGTGTTTGTTTGTTGCACCTTAGGCAATGTCATACCTGAATGAGCTGTCAAACAAAGCAAACCTAAACTCCCGTGTGGCTCAGTTGGTAGATCATGGTGCTTATAAAGCCAGGGTTGTGGGATTGATTCCCACGGGGGAAAGGTATTAAAATCTATGCACTCACTACTCTAAGTTTCTCTGGATAAGAGTGTCTGAAAAATTACTTAAATGTAATCAAGTAGGTTAGCTGTGCCTTCAATTGATTAAAGATTTGAAATGGAAAGGCATAACAATGTAATTTCCTGGTCAAATGTTACCAAACCTGGTGGGACAGTGCTTAAAGTAGGTAGTCTAGACATCCTGAAGGTTTGACTTGATTCTACAGTTGAAGTCGGAAGTTTACATAAACCTAGGTTGGAGTCATTAAAACTCGTTTTTCAACCACTCCACAAATTTCTTGTTTACAAACTATTGTTTTGGCAAGTCGGTTAGGACATCTATTTTGTGCATGACACAAGTAATTTTTCCAACGATTATTTCACTTATAATTCAATGTATCACAATTCCAGTGGGTCAGAAGTTTACATACAGTGAGGGAAAAAAAGTATTTGATCCCCTGCTGATTTTGTACGTTTGCCCACTGACAAAGACATGATCAGTCTATAATTTTAATGGTATGTTTATTTGAACAATGAGAGACAGAATAACAACAAAAAAATCAAGAAAAACGCATGTCAAAAATGTTATGAATTGATTTGCATTTTAATGAGGGAAATAAGTATTTGACCCCTCTGCAAAACATGACTTAGTACTTGGTGGCAAAACCCTTGTTGGCAATCACAGAGGTCAGACGTTTCTTGTAGTTGGCCACCAGGTTTGCACACATCTCAGGAGGGATTTTGTTCCACTGCTCTTTGCAGATCTTCTCCAAGTCATTAAGGTTTCGAGGCTGACGTTTGGCAACTCGAAACTTAAACAGATGTTTTATGGGATTAAGGTCTGGAGACTGGCTAGGCCACTCCAGGACCTTAATGTGCTTCTTCTTGAGCCACTCTTTTGTTGCCTTGGCTGTGTGTTTTGGGTCATTGTCATACTAGAATACCCATCCACGACCCATTTTCAATGCCCTGGCTGAGGGAAGGAGGTTCTCACCCAAGATTTGACGGTACGTGGCCCTGTCCATCGTCCCTTTGATGCGGTGAAGTTGTCCTGTCCCCTTAGCAGAAAAACACTCCTTAGCATAATGTTTCCACCTCCATGTTTGACGGTGGGGATGGTGTTCTTGTGGACATAGGCAGCATTCCTCCTCCTCCAAACACGGCGAGTTGAGTTGATGCCAAAGAGCTCGATTTTGGTCTCATCTGACCACAACATTTTCACCTAGTTCTCCTCTGAATCATTCAGATGTTCATTGGCAAAGTTCAGACGGCCCTGTATATGTGCTTTCTTGAGAAGGGGGACCTTGCGGGCGCTGCAGGATTTCGGTCCTTCACGGCGTAGTGTGTTACCAATTGTTTTCTTGGTGACTATGGTCCCAGCTGCCTTGAGATCATTGACAAGATCCTCCCGTGTAGTTCTGGGCTGATTCCTCACCGTTCTCATGATCATTGCAACTCCACGAGGTGAGATCTTGCATGGAGCCCCAGGCCGAGGGAGATTGACAGGTCTTTTGTGTTTCTTCCATTTGCGAATAATCGCACCAACTGTTGTCACCTTCTCACCAAGCTGCTTGGCGATGGAATTGTAGCCCATTCCAGCCTTAGGTCTACAATCTTGTCCCTGACATCCTTGGAGAGCTCTTTGGTCTTGGCCATGGTGGAGAGTTTGGAATCTGATTGATTGATTGCTCCTGTGGATAGGTGTATTTTATACAGGTAACAAGCTGAGATTAGGAGCACTCCCTTTAAGAGTGTGCTCCTAATCTCAGCTCGTTACCTGTATAAAAGACACCTGGGAGCCAGAAATCTTTCTGATTGAGAGGGGGTCAAACACTTATTTCCCTCATTAAAATGCAAATCAATTTATATGCGTTTTTCTGGATTTTTTTGTTGTTATTCTGTCTCTCACTGTTCAAATAAACCTACCATTAAAATTATAGACTGATCATTTGTGGGAAAACGTACAAAATCAGCAGGGGATCAAATACTTTTTTCCCTCACTGTACACTAAGTTGACTGTGCCTTTAAACAGTTTAGACATTTCCAGAAAATGATGTAATGGCTTTAGAAACTTCTGATAGGCTAATTGACATCATTTGAGTCAATTGGAGATGTACCTGTGGATGTATTTCAAGGCCTACCTTCAAACTCAGTGCCTCTTTGCTTGACATCATGGGAAAATCAAAAGAAATCAGCCAAGATCTCAGAAAAATAATTGTAGACATCCACACGTCTGGTTCATCCTTGGGAGCAATTTCCAAACGCCTGAAGGTACCACGTTCATCTGTACAAACAATTGGTCGTCATACCGCTCAGGAAGGAGACGTGTTCTGTCTCCTAGAGATGAACGTACTTTGGTGTGAAAAGTGCAAATCAATCCCAGAACAACAGCAAAGGACCTTGTGAAGATGCTGGAGGAAACAGGTACAAAAGTATCTATATCCACAGTAAAACGAGTCCTATATTGACATAACCTGAAAGGCCACTCAGCAAGGAAGAAGCCACTGCTCCAAAACCGCCATAAAAAAGCCAGACTACGGTTTGCAACTGCACATGGGGACAAATATCGTACTTTTTTGAGAAATGTCCTCTGGTCTGATGAAACCAAAATAGAACTGTTTGGCCGTATTAACCATCGTTATGTTTGGAGGAAAAAGGGGAGTGGTTGCAAGCCGAAGAACACCATCCCAACCGTGAAGCGCGGGGGTGGCAGCGTCATGCTGTGGGGTTGCTTTGCTGCAGGAGGGACTGGTGCACTTCACAAAATAGATGGCATCATGAGGAAGGAAAATTATGTGGATATATTGAAGCAACATCTCAAGACATCAGTCAGGAAGTTAAAGCTTGGTCACAAATGGGTCTTCCAAATGGACAATGACCCCAAGCATAAGGCTTAAGGACAACAAAGTCAAGGTATTGGAGTGGCCATCACAATGCCCTGACCTCAATCCTATAGAAAATGTGTGGGCAGAACTGAAAAAGCGTGTGCAAGCAAGGAGGCCTACAAACCTGACTCAGTTACACCAGCTCTGTCAGGAGGAGTGGGCCAAAATTCACCCAACTTATTGTGGGAAGCTTATTGCAGGTTTGCACACATCTCAGGAGGGATTTTGTTCCACTGCTCTTTGCAGATCTTCTCCAAGTCATTAAGGTTTCGAGGCTGACGTTTGGCAACTCGAAACTTAAACAGATGTTTTATGGGATTAAGGTCTGGAGACTGGCTAGGCCACTCCAGGACCTTAATGTGCTTCTTCTTGAGCCACTCTTTTGTTGCCTTGGCTGTGTGTTTTGGGTCATTGTCATACTAGAATACCCATCCACAACCCATTTTCAATGCCCTGGCTGAGGGAAGGAGGTTCTCACCCAAGATTTGACGGTACGTGGCCCCGTCCATCGTCCCTTTGATGCGGTGAAGTTGTCCTGTCCCCTTAGCAGAAAAACACTCCTTAGCATAATGTTTCCACCTCCATGTTTGACGGTGGGGATGGTGTTCTTGTGGACATAGGCAGCATTCCTCCTCCTCCAAACACCGCGAGTTGAGTTGATGCCAAAGAGCTCGATTTTGGTCTCATCTGACCACAACATTTTCACCTAGTTCTCCTCTGAATCATTCAGATGTTCATTGGCAAAGTTCAGACGGCCCTGTATATGTGCTTTCTTGAGAAGGGGGACCTTGCGGGCGCTGCAGGATTTCGGTCCTTCACGGCGTAGTGTGTTACCAATTGTTTTCTTGGTGACTATGGTCCCAGCTGCCTTGAGATCATTGACAAGATCCTCCCGTGTAGTTCTGGGCTGATTCCTCACCGTTCTCATGATCATTGCAACTCCACGAGGTGAGATCTTGCATGGAGCCCCAGGCCGAGGGAGATTGACAGGTCTTTTGTGTTTCTTCCATTTGCGAATAATCGCACCAACTGTTGTCACCTTCTCACCAAGCTGCTTGGCGATGGAATTGTAGCCCATTCCAGCCTTAGGTCTACAATCTTGTCCCTGACATCCTTGGAGAGCTCTTTGGTCTTGGCCATGGTGGAGAGTTTGGAATCTGATTGATTGATTGCTCCTGTGGATAGGTGTATTTTATACAGGTAACAAGCTGAGATTAGGAGCACTCCCTTTAAGAGTGTGCTCCTAATCTCAGCTCGTTACCTGTATAAAAGACACCTGGGAGCCAGAAATCTTTCTGATTGAGAGGGGGTCAAACACTTATTTCCCTCATTAAAATGCAAATCAATTTATATGCGTTTTTCTGGATTTTTTTGTTGTTATTCTGTCTCTCACTGTTCAAATAAACCTACCATTAAAATTATAGACTGATCATTTGTGGGAAAACGTACAAAATCAGCAGGGGATCAAATACTTTTTTCCCTCACTGTACACTAAGTTGACTGTGCCTTTAAACAGTTTAGACATTTCCAGAAAATGATGTAATGGCTTTAGAAACTTCTGATAGGCTAATTGACATCATTTGAGTCAATTGGAGATGTACCTGTGGATGTATTTCAAGGCCTACCTTCAAACTCAGTGCCTCTTTGCTTGACATCATGGGAAAATCAAAAGAAATCAGCCAAGATCTCAGAAAAATAATTGTAGACATCCACACGTCTGGTTCATCCTTGGGAGCAATTTCCAAACGCCTGAAGGTACCACGTTCATCTGTACAAACAATTGGTCGTCATACCGCTCAGGAAGGAGACGTGTTCTGTCTCCTAGAGATGAACGTACTTTGGTGTGAAAAGTGCAAATCAATCCCAGAACAACAGCAAAGGACCTTGTGAAGATGCTGGAGGAAACAGGTACAAAAGTATCTATATCCACAGTAAAACGAGTCCTATATTGACATAACCTGAAAGGCCACTCAGCAAGGAAGAAGCCACTGCTCCAAAACCGCCATAAAAAAGCCAGACTACGGTTTGCAACTGCACATGGGGACAAATATCGTACTTTTTTGAGAAATGTCCTCTGGTCTGATGAAACCAAAATAGTCTGTTTGGCCGTAATAACCATCGTTATGTTTGGAGGAAAAAGGGGAGTGGTTGCAAGCCGAAGAACACCATCCCAACCGTGAAGCGCGGGGGTGGCAGCGTCATGCTGTGGGGTTGCTTTGCTGCAGGAGGGACTGGTGCACTTCACAAAATAGATGGCATCATGAGGAAGGAAAATTATGTGGATATATTGAAGCAACATCTCAAGACATCAGTCAGGAAGTTAAAGCTTGGTCACAAATGGGTCTTCCAAATGGACAATGACCCCAAGCATAAGGCTTAAGGACAACAAAGTCAAGGTATTGGAGTGGCCATCACAATGCCCTGACCTCAATCCTATAGAAAATGTGTGGGCAGAACTGAAAAAGCGTGTGCAAGCAAGGAGGCCTACAAACCTGACTCAGTTACACCAGCTCTGTCAGGAGGAGTGGGCCAAAATTCACCCAACTTATTGTGGGAAGCTTGTGGAAGGCTATCCGAAATGTGTGACCCAAGTTAAACAATTTAAAGGCAATGCTACCAAATACTAATTAAGTGTATGTAAACTTCTGACCCACTGGGAATGTGATGAAAGAAATAAAAGCTGAAATAAATCATTCTCTCTACTATTATTCTGAAATGTCACATTCTTAAAATAAAGTGGTGATCCTAACTGACCTAAGACAGGGAATTTGTACTAGGATTAAATGGCAGCAATTGTGAAAAACTGAGTTTAAATGTATTTGGCTAAGGTGTATGTAAACTTCCGACTTCAACTGTATGTCAAGAACCAATCATTTTGTACTAGGGATATGCATCTTATCTAGATACAGTACATGAGCAACGATATGGTACAGGAACGATACGATTTAGTTTGAAATGATTCCGTGCGATTCGGTTTGATTAGAGGAACGAATCGATTCGATTCCGTTCGATGCGATACGATTTGATGCACTAACGTTTGTTGCATAAACATATTCATTGTCCATTCTAAATTAAAATCTGCTGCTGAAGGAGCTCATGAGCTGGATCTGTCTGGGCTGACTTCTCTTTCTCTTTGTGTGTTTCAAAATCAAATCAAATTGTATTTGTCACATGTGCTGAATACAATAGGTGTAGGCCTTACTGTGAAATGCTTACTTACAAGCCCTTAACCGACAATGCAGTTTAAAAGAAATGACAGTTTAGAAAATATTTACTAAATAAACTAAAGTAAAAAAAGTAACACAACAAAATAACAACAATGAGGCTATATACAGGGGGTACCGGTACTGAGTCAATGTGTGGGGGTACAGGTTAGTCGAGGTAATTGAGGTAATATATACAGTACATGTATATAGGGGTAAAGTGACTATGGATTAAATGTCAGCAATTGTGAAAAACTGAGTTTAAATGTATTTGGCTAAGGTGTATGTAAACTTCCGACTTCAACTGTATATGGAAAATCATAAAACTACAGCCAATGGCATACCTCATCTCCTAATTTATCAGTCTTTCTTCATTGCCAGGATCACCTTAACAGACGGACCACATTTCTTGCCTTGCAGGCAAAGCATGGCACCTGGATCCTCCAGGTATACAGTAGCCTGAGGGCTAAACCAAGCAGATATGGCATCTAAGAGTGGCAGTGTTGGATGCCTCCACTGCCATATGCTGCTGTGTTCAACCCTCTAGCACCAGCCAATTTGTACCTACGTTGACTCTAGCTAGACCTGAGCCGCTCTACCTCGACAAGGAACTGTTAATAGAAGGCCTACCCACAAAGTGGCCATAGTCTTCAGCATGTCACAAGAATCTGGAGACAGACGTACAAAATAGGGGTGTAATGATTCACGGATACGCATCAGATCAAATGTAAGATAAGAGTGCATTGGTCCGTGGGACCCCAAACGATCCAAATCTAGCATGCATAGGTCAGAAAACCGATTAAAACTAATATTTTTGGTCAAATTACTTTTTTCTACCTTCCGAAAATAGAGCTAATCTTTTATGACAACTGATGCGTCCTCTCCTTCAGTGTCGAACTAAGCATGTAACTGCGTTGACAGTCATTGATCTACAAGTCATTTTGCATGCCGAACAACCAAAGTTGTGCTATATGTCATAGCAATTTTTGAAAGATAAATATTGATACATTACTAGCTCAAACACTTATAATCTGCAAAAATGTGTGTGGGTGATGGTGATTTCACCTCAAAAGTGGGGGGACAAAAAGCATACATGCAAAAACATCCCCACAGCATGATGCTGCCACCACCATGCTTCACCATAGGGATGGTGCCAGGTTTCCTCCAGACGTGACACTTGGCATTCAGGCCAAAGATTGCTCAGTTTGGCCTGGCAGCCAGCTCTAGGAAGAGTCTTGGTGGTTCCAAACTTCTTCCATTTAAGAATAATGGAGGCCACAGTGTTCTTGGGGACCTTCAACGTTGCAGACATTTTTTGGTACCTTTCCCAAGATCTCGACACAATCCTGTCTCGGAGCTCTACGGACAATTCCTTCGACCTCATGGCTTGGTTTTTGCTCTGACATGCACTGTCAACTGTGGGACCTTATATAGATAGGTGTGTGCCTTTCCAAATCATGTCAAATCAATTGAATTTACCACAGGTGGACTCCAATCAAGTTGTAGAAACATCTCAAGGATGATCAATGGAAACAGGATGCACCTGAGCTCAACTTCGAGTCTCATAGCAAAGGGTCTGAATGCTTATGTAAATACATTTCCAAACATTTCTAAAAACCTGTTTTCGCTTTGTCATTATGGGGTATTGTGTGTAGACTGATGAAGCAAAAAATTACTTTAATCCATTTTCGAATAAGGCTTTAACGTAACAAAATGTGGAAAAAGTCAAGGGGTCTGAATACTTTCCGAATGCACTGTACATCATTTACACACACACACACACAAACATTTGCATTGACCCCCCCCCCCCCCCCCCCCCCCCCCATTTTTGTTTACACTGCTGCTACTCGCTGTTCATTATCTATGCATAGTCACTTTACCCCTACATACATGTACTGTATATATTATCTCAATTACCTCGACTAACCTGTACCCCCACACATTGACTCCGTACCGGTACCCACTGTATATAGCCTCATTGTTGTTATTTTATTGTGTTACTTTTTTTACTTTAGTTTATTTAGTAAATATTTTCTTAACTGTCATTTTTTTTAAACTGCATTGTCGGTTAAGGGCTTGTAAGTAAGCATTTCACAGTAAGGCCTACACCTATTGTATTCAGCACATGTGACAAATACAATTTGATTTGATTTTGAAACACACAAAGAGAAAGAGAAGTCAGCCCAGACAGATCCAGCTCATGAGCTCCATCAGCAGCAGATTTTAATTTAGAATGGACAATGAATATGTTTATGCAACAAACGTTAGTGCATCAAATCGTACCGCATCGAACGGAATCGAATCGATTCGTTCCTCTAATCAAACCGAATCGCACGGAATCATTTCAAACTAAATCGTATCGTTCCTGTATCATATCGTTGCTCATGTACTGTATCTAGATAAGATGCATATCCCTAGTACAAAATGATTGGTTCTTGACATACAGTTGAAGTCGGAAGTTTACATACACCTTAGCCAAATACATTTAAACTCAGTTTTTCACAATTGCTGCCATTTAATCCTAGTACAAATTCCCTGTCTTAGGTCAGTTAGGATCACCACTTTATTTTAAGAATGTGACATTTCAGAATAATAGTAGAGAGAATGATTTATTTCAGCTTTTATTTATTTCATCACATTCCCAGTGGGTCAGAAGTTTACATACACTTAATTAGTATTTGGTAGCATTGCCTTTAAATTGTTTAACTTGGGTCAAACATTTCGGATAGCCTTCCCCAAGCTTCCCACAATAAGTTGGGTGAATTTTGGCCCACTCCTCCTGACAAAGTTGGTGTAACTGAGTCAGGTTTGTAGGCCTCCTTGCTCGCACACGCTTTTTCAGTTCTGCCCACACATTTTCTATAGGATTGAGGTCAGGGCTTTGTGATGGCCACTCCAATACCTTGACTTTGTTGTCCTTAAGCCTTATGCTTGGGGTCATTGTCCATTTGGAAGACCCATTTGTGACCAAGCTTTAACTTCCTGACTGATGTCATGAGATGTTGCTTCAATATATCCGCATAATTGTCCTTCCTCATGATGCCATCTATTTTGTGAAGTGCACCAGTCCCTCCTGTAGCAAAGAACCCCCACAGCATGATGCTGCCACCCCCGTGCTTCACGGTTGGGATGGTGTTCTTCGGCTTGCAACCACTTATGGCCAAACACGTTATATTTTGGTTTCATCAGACCAGAGATCATTTCTCAAAAAAGTATGATCTTTGTCCCCATGTGCAGTTGCAAACCATAGTCTGGCTTTTTTATGGCGGTTTTGGAGCAGTGGCTTCTTCCTTGCTGAGCGGCCTTTCAGGTTATGTCGATATAGGACTCGTTTTATTGTGGATATAGATACTTTTGTACCTGTTTCCTCCAGCATCTTCACAAGGTCCTTTGCTGTTGTTCTGGGATTGATTTGCACTTTTCACACCAAAGTACGTTCATCTCTAGGAGACAGAACACGTCTCCTTCCTGAGCGGTATGACGGCTGCGTGGTCCCATGGTGTTTATACTTGCGTACTATTGTTTGTACAGATGAACGTGGTACCTTCAGGCGTTTGGAAATTGCTCCCAAGGATGAACCAGACATATAAATAAAACGAGCTTCAATTCCATACAACACTCCTTCAGTAGCCTCCAACTGCTCTTAAACACTAGTAAAACTAAATGCATGCTCTTCAATCGAACGCTGCTGGCACCCGCCCACCCGACTAGAATCACTACTCTCGACGGGTCTGACCTAGAGTATGTGGACAACTACAAATATCTAGGTGTCTGGTTAGACTGTAAACTCTCCTTCCAGACTCACATTAAGAATCTCCAATCCAAAGTTAAATCTAGAATCGGCTTCCTATTCCGCAACAAAGCCTCCTTCACTCATGCTGCCAAACATGCCCTCGTAAAACTGACTATCCTACCGATCCTTGACTTTGGCGATGTCATTTACAAAATAGCCTCCAACACTCTACTCAGCAAATTGGATGTAGTCTATCAATCAATTTCAATCAATTTTATTTTATATAGCCCTTCTTACATCAGCTAATATCTCGAAGTGCTGTACAGAAACCCAGCCTAAAAACCCAAACAGCTAGTAATGCAGGTGTAGAAGCACGGTGGCTAGGAAAAACTCCCTAGAAAGGCGAAAACCTAGGAAGAAACCTAGAGAGGAACCAGGCTATGAGGGGTGGCCAGTCCTCTTCTGGCTGTGCCGGGTGGAGATTATAACAGAACCATGCCAAGATGTTCAAAAATGTTCATAAGTGACAAGCATGGTCAAATAATAATCAGGAATAAATCTCAGTTGGCTTTTCATAGCCGATCATTAAGAGTTGAAAACAGCAGGTCTGGGACAGGTAGGGGTTCCATAACCGCAGGCAGAACAGTTGAAACTGGAATAGCAGCAAGGCCAGGCGGACTGGGGACAGCAAGGAGTCACCACGGCCGGTAGTCCCGACGTATGGTCCTAGGGCTCAGGTCTCTCAGTTGGCTTTTCATAGCCGATCATTAAGAGTTGAAAACAGCAGGTCTGGGACAGGTAGGGGTTTCGTAGCCGCAGGCAGAACAGTTGAAACTGGAATAGCAGCAAGGCCAGGCGGACTGGGG
The DNA here is from genome assembly GCF_964263955.1 of Coregonus lavaretus. Lineage (NCBI taxonomy): Eukaryota > Metazoa > Chordata > Actinopteri > Salmoniformes > Salmonidae > Coregonus > Coregonus lavaretus. The sequence goes on from NC_139989.1 coordinate 15,898,330, forward strand.
ACAGCAAGGTGTCATCATGCCCGGTAGTCCTGACGTATGGTCCTAGGGCTCAGGTTCTCAGAGAGAAAGAGAGAACGAGAGAATTAGAGAGAGCATACTTAAATTCACACAGGACACTGGATAAGACAGGAGAAGTACTCCAGGTATAACCAACTAACCCCAGCCCCCCGACACATAAACTACTGCAGCATAAATACTGGAGGCTGAGACAGGAGCGGTCCGGAGACACTGTGGCCCCATCCGAAGAAACCCCCGGACAGGGCCAAACAGGAAGGATATAACCCCACCCACTCCGCCAAAGCACAGCCCCCGCACCACTAGAGGGATATCCCCAACCACCAACTTACAATCCTGAGACAAGGCCGAGTATAGCCCACAGAGGTCTCCACCACAGCACAAACCAAGGGGGGGGCGCCAACCCAGACAGGAAGATCACGTCAGTAACTCAACCCACTCAAGTGACGCACCCCTCCCAGGGACGGCATGAAAGAGCACCAGCAAGCCAGTGACTCAGCCCCTGCAACAGGGTTAGAGGCAGAGAACCCCAGTGGAGAGGGGAACCGGCCTGGCAGAGACAGCAAGGGCTGTTCGTTGCTCCAGCCTTTCCGTTCACCTTCACACTCCTGGGCCAGACTACACTCAATCATATGACCTACTGAAGAGATAAGTCTTCAGTAAAGACTTAAAGGTTGAGACCGAGTCTGCGTCTCTCACATGGGTAGGCAGACTGTTCCATAAAAATGGAGATCTATAGGAGAAAGCCCTGCCTCCCGCTGTTTGCTTAGAAATTCTAGGGACAATTAGGAGGCCTGCGTCTTGTGACCGTAGCGTACGTATTGGTATGTACGGCAGGACCAACTCGGAAAGATAGGTAGGAGCAAGCCCATGTAACGCTTTATAGGTTAACAGTAAAACCTTGAAATCAGCCCTTGCCTTAACAGGAAGCCAGTGTAGGGAAGCTAGCACTGGAGTAATATGATCAAATTTCTTGGTTCTAGTCAGGATTCTAGCAGCCGTATTTAGCACTAACTGAAGTTTATTTAGTGCTTTATCCGGGTAGCCGGAAAATAGAGCATTGCAGTAGTCTAACCTAGAAGTAACAAATGCATGGATTAATTTTTCTGCATCATTTTTGGACAGAACATTTCTGATTTTTGCAATGTTACGTAGATGGAAAAAAGCTGTCCTTGAAACAGTCTTGATATGTTCGTCAAAAGAGAGATCAGGGTCAAGAGTAACGCCGAGGTCCTTCACAGTTTTATTTGAGACGACTTTACAACCATCAAGATGAATTGTCAGATTTAACAGAAGATCTCTTTGTTTCTTGGGACCTAGAACAAGCATCTCTGTTTTGTCCGAGTTTAAAAGTAAAAAGTTTTCAGCCATCCACTTCCTTATGTCTGAAACACAGGCTTCTAGCGAGGGCAATTTTGGGGCTTCACCATGTTTCATTGAAATGTACAGCTGTGTGTCATCCGCATAGCAGTGAAAGTTAACATTATGTTTTCGAATAACATCCCCAAGAGGTAAAATATATAGTGAAAACAATAGTGGTCCTAAAACGGAACCTTGAGGAACACCGAAATGTACAGTTGATTTGTCGGAGGACAGACCATTCACAGAGACAAACTGATATCTTTCCGACAGGTAGGATCTAAACCAGGCCAGAACTTGTCCGTGTAGACCAATTTGGGTTTCCAGTCTCTCCAAAAGAATGTGGTGATCGATGGTGTCAAAGGCAGCACTAAGGTCTAGTAGCACGAGGACAGATGCAGAGCCTCGGTCTGACGCCATTAAAAGGTCATTTACCACCTTCACAAGTGCAGTCTCAGTGCTATGATGGGGTCTAAAACCAGACTGAAGCATTTCGTATACATTGTTTGTCTTCAGAAAGGCAGTGAGTTGCTGCGCAACAGCTTTTTCTAAAATTTTTGAGAGGAATGGAAGATTCGATATAGGCCGATAGTTTTTTATATTTTCCGGGTCAAGGTTTGGCTTTTTCAAGAGAGGCTTTATCACTGCCACTTTTAGTGAGTTTGGTACACATCCGGTGGATAGAGAGCTGTTTCTTATGTTCAACATAGGAGGGCCAAGCACAGGAAGCAGCTCCTTCAGCAGTTTAGTAGGAATAGGATCCAGTATGCAGCTTGAAGGTTTAGAGGCCATGATTATTTTCATCATTGTGTCAAGAGATATAGTACTAAAACACTTAAGTGTCTCTCCCGATCCCAGGCCCTCGCAGAGCTGTGCAGATCCAGGACAGCTAAGCCCTGGAGGAATACGCAGATTCAAAGAGGAGTCCGTAATTTGCTTTCTAATGGTCATGATCTTTTCCTCAAAGAAGTTCATGAATTTATCACTGCTGAAGTGAAAGCCATCCTCTCTTGGGGAATGCTGCTTTTTAGTTAGCTTTGCAACAGTATCAAAAAGAAATTTTGGATTGTTCTTATTTTCCTCGATTAAGTTGGAAAAGTAGGATGATCGAGCAGCAGTGAGGGCTCTTCGGTACTGCACGGTACTGTCTTTCCAAGCTAGTCGGAAGACTTCCAGTTTGGTGTGGCGCCATTTCCGTTCCAATTTCCTGGAAGCTTGCTTCAAAGCTCTGGTATTTTCTGTATACCAGGGAGCTAGTTTCTTATGACAAATGTTTTTCGTTTTTAGGGGTGCAACTGCATCTAGGGTATTGCGCAAGGTTAAATTGAGTTCCTCAGTTAAGTGGTTAACTGATTTTTGTCCTCTGACGTCCTTGGGTAGGCAGAAGGAGTCTGGAAGGGCATCCATGAATTTTTGTGTTGTTTGAGAATTTATAGCACGACTTTTGATGCTCCTTGGTTGGGGTCTGAGCAGATTATTTGTTGCGATTGCAAATGTAATAAAATGGTGGTCCGATAGTCCAGGATTTTGTGGAAAAACATTAAGATCTACAACATTTATTCCATGGGACAAAACTAGGTCCAGAGTATGACTGTGGCAGTGAGTAGGTCCAGAGACATGTTGGACAAAACCCACTGAGTCGATAATGGCTCCGAAAGACTTTTGGAGTGGGTCTGTGGACTTCTCCATGTGAATATTAAAATCACCAAAAATTAGAATATGATCTGCTATGACTACAAGGTCTGATAGGAATTCAGGAAACTCAGAGAGGAACGCTGTATATGGCCCAGGAGGCCTGTAAACAGTAGCTATAAAAAGTGATTGAGTAGGCTGCATAGATTTCATGACTAGAAGCTCAAAAGATGAAAACGCCATTTTTTTTTTTGTAAATTGAAATTTGCTATCGTAAATGTTAGCAACACCTCCGCCTTTGCGGGATGCACGGGGAATATGGTCACTAGTGTAACCAGGAGGTGAGGCCTCATTTAACACAGCAAATTCATCAGGCTTAAGCCATGTTTCAGTCAGGCCAATCACATCAAGATTATGATCAGTGATTAGTTCATTGACTATGACTGCCTTTGAAGTGAGGGATCTAACATTAAGTAACCCTATTTTGAGATGTGAGGTATCACGATCTCTTTCAATAATGGCAGGAATGGAGGAGGTCTTTATCCTAATAAGATTGCTAGGGTGAACACCGCCATGTTTAGTTTTGCCCAACCTAGGTCGAGGCACAGACACAGTCTCAATGGGTATGGCTGAGCTGACTACACTGACTGTGCTATTGGCAGACTCCACTAAGCTGGCAGGTTGGCTAACAGCCTGCTGCCTGGCCTGCACCCTATTTCACTGTGGGGCTAGAGGAGTTAGAGCCCTATCTATGTTGGTAGATAAGAGGAGAGCACCCCTCCAGCTAGGATGGAGTCCGTCACTCCTCAGCAGGTCAGGCTTGGTCCTGTTTGTGGGTGAGTCCCAGAAAGAGGGCCAATTATCCACAAATGTTATCTTTTGGGAGGGGCAGAAAACAGTTTTCAACCAGCGATTAAGTGCTGAGACTCTGCTGTAGAGCTCGTCACTTCCCCTAACTGGGAGGGGGCCAGAGACAATTACTCGATGCCGACACATCTTTCTAGCTGATTTACACGCTGAAGCTATGTTGCACTTGGTGACCTCTGACTGTTTCATCCTAACATCGTTGGTGCCGACGTGGATAACAATATCTCTATACTCTCTACACTCGCCAGTTTTAGCTTTAGCCAGCACCATCTTTAGATTAGCCTTAACGTCGGTAGCCCTGCCCCCTGGTAAACAGTGTATGATCGCTGGGTGATTCGTTTTAAGTCTAATACTGCGGGTAATGGAGTCGCCAATGACTAGGGTTTTCAATTTGTCAGAGCTAATGGTGGGAGCCTTCGGCGTCTCAGACCCCGTAACGGGAGGAGTAGAGACTAGAGAAGACTCAGACTCAGACTCCGACTCGCTACATAATGGGGAAAACCGGTTGAAGGTTTCTGTCGGCTGAATGAGCGACACCGGTTGAGCATTCCAACAGTATTTCCCTCCAGAAGCCATGAGAAAGTTGTCCGGCTGCGGGGACTGTGCGGGGGGATTTATACTAACGTTACTGTCTGTACTTACTGGTGGCACAGACGCTGTTTCTTCCTTTCCTACACTGAGATTACCCTTGCCTAACGATTGCGTCTGAAGCTGGGCTTGTAGCACAGCTATTCTCGCCGTAAGGCGATCGTTCTCCTGTATATTATGAGTACAGCGACTGCAATTAGAAGACATCATGTTAATGTTACTACTTAGCTTCGGCTGTTGAAGATGTTGATGAACCATGTCCAGATAAAGCGTCCGGAGTGAAAAAGTTGAATAAGGGAAAAAAGTTGCGATGGAAAAAAGGAAAATAACGTAAAGTTGGCAGCTAAAACGCACAGGAAAATGACTCTTCTGTCTCGGGATAAACGTCCGGGGTGAAAAAGTTTAACGAAAAAAGATGAGTGAGGACAAAACTAAAAAGTTGGTAAATTTGTTGAACACAGAGATTGATTAAACGTTTATTAAAAGTAAAACGTGAATAGTTTGGCAGGTAGCCAAGTAGCAACAAACAGCACAGCAGCACGGAGACAATGCGGAAGCGATCAATCAGATGAATCAATCAGATGAATCAATCAGTTGGGCAGTCTCTTAGTTTGTTCTATAACTTAATCAAACTGAACCAAAGTCCTTCCTTCAAACATAAAGGTCCATGGAGCTTAGAGATTCTTCAGCATCTCCTGCTGCTCTCCATGCGTCTTCTTCGATAGGGTTTAACGGCAGTTGGCATCCAATGTTAATGGTGCAATTTCTCTCTCTCTATCACAGTGCCATCCGTTTTGTCTCCAAAGCCCCATACACTACCCACCACTGTGACCTGTACGCTCTTGTTGGCTGGTCCTCACTACATGTTCGTCGTCAAACCCACTGGCTCCAGGCCATCTATAAATCACTGCTAGGCAAATCCCCGCCTTATCTTAGCTCATTGGTCACCATAGCAACACCCACCCGTAGTATGCGCTCCAGCAGGTATATCTCACTGGTCATCCCCAAAGCCAACACCTCCTTTGGCCGCCATTCCTTCCAGTTCTCTGCTGCCAATGACTGGAACGAATTGCAAAAATCTCTGAAGCTGGAGACTCTTATCTCCCTCACTAACTTTAAGCATCAGTTGTCAGAGCACCTTACCGATCACTGCACCTGTACACAGCCCATCTGAAATTAGCCCGCCCAACTACCTCATCCCTATATTGTTATTTATTTTGCTCATTTGTACCCCAGTATCTCTATTTGCACATCATCTCTTGCACATCTATCATTCCAGTGTTAATACTAATTGTAATTATTTTGCACTATAACCTATTTTATTGCCTTACCTCCATAGTTTGCTAAATTTGCACACTGTATATTATATGTATTTCTGTTGTATTTTTGACTTTGTTTTGTTTTACCCCATATGTAACTCTGTGTTGTTGTTTTTATCGCACTGCTTTGCTTTATCTTGGCCAGGTCGCAGTTGTAAATGAGAACTTGTTCTCAACTGGTTTACCTGGTTAAATAAAGGTGAAATAAAATAAAATAAATAAAATAAAAATAAAATAAAAATAAAAGACATGTGGAGGTCTACACATTTTTTTCTGAGGTCTTGGTTGATTTCTTTTGATTTTCCCATGATGTCAAGCAAAGAGGCACTGGGTTTGAAGGTAGGCCTTGAAATACATCCACAGGTAAACCTCCAATTGACTCAAATTATGTCAATTAGCCTATCAGAAGCTTCTAAAGCCATGACATCCTTTTCTGGAATTTTTCAAGCTGTTTAAAGGCACAGTCAACTTAGTGTATGTAAACTTCTGACCCACTGGAATTGTGATACAGTGAATTATAAGTGAAATCATCTGTCTGTAAACAATTGTTGGAAAAATTACTTGTGTCATGCACAACGTAGATGTCCTAACCGGCTTGCCAAAACTATAGTTTGTTAACAAGACATTTGTGGAGTGGTTGAAAAACGAGTTTTAATGACTCGAAGTGTATGTAAACTTCCGACTTCAACTGTACAGTACGTATTGAATGACATAGAAGCGTTATGAATGAGCATCCAAATGAAAACAAGGTTAAGATGTGTTGCGCAGGAAGGAAAAGTGTCAAATTAAATGTTCTCACTATTTTCAAAGCTTTGTGACCACCTAAAATATAAAAATGAAGATAAAACACAATATCAAATAGAGATTTCATTGTAAAGCACACAATTATCCTGTAAATGCTCTGTAAAGCAGGAAGCACCAGTGACTCGGTTAATAAAAAAGTGGTCAGATGACGCAGATGCTAAGCTACAGGACTGTTTTGCTAGCACAGACTGGAACATGTTCCGGGATTCTTCAGACAGCATTGAGGAGTACACCACATCAGTCACTGGCTTCATCAATAAGTGCATCGATGATGTCGTCCCCACAGTGACCGTACGTACATACCCCAACCAGAAGCCATGGATTACAGGCAACATCCACACTGAGCTAAAGGGTAGAGCTGCCGCTTTCAAGGAACGGGACTCTAACAAGGACGCTTATAAGAAATCCCGCTATGACCTCCGACGAACCATCAAACAGGCAAAGAGTCAATACAGGACTAAGATTGAATCGTACTACACTGGCTCTGACCCTCGTCGGATGAGGCAGGGCTTGAAAACTATTACAGACTACAAAGGGAAGCACAGCCGCGAGCTGCCCAGTGACACAAGCCTACCAGACGAGCTAAACCACTTCTATGCTCGCTTCGAGGCAAGCAACACTGAAGCATGCATGAGAGCACCAGCTGTTCCGGATGACTATGTGATCACGCTCTCCGTAGCCGATGTGAGTAAGACTTTTAAGCAGGTCAACATTCACAAGGCCGCAGGGCCAGACGGATTACCAGGACGTGTACTCCGAGCATGTGCTGACCAACTGGCAAGTGTCTTCACTGACATTTTCAACATGTCCCTGACTGAGTCTGTAATACCAACATGTTTCAAGGAGACCACCATAGTCCCCGTGCCCAAGGACTCTAAGATAACCTGCCTAAATGACTACCGACCCGTAGCACTGACGTCAGTAGCCATGAAGTGCTTTGAAAGGCTGGTCATGGCTCACATCAACAGCATTATCCCAGAAACCCTAGACCCACTCCAATTTGCATACCGCCCCAACAGATCTACAGATGATGCAATCTCTATTGCACTCCACACTGCCCTTTCCCACCTGGACAAGAGGAACACTTACGTGAGAATGCTATTCATTGACTACAGCTCAGCATTCAACACCATAGTGCCCTCTAAGCTCATCACTAAGCTAAGGATCCTGGGACTAAACACCTCCCTCTGCAACTGGATCCTGGACTTCCTGACGGGCCGCCCCCAAGTGGTAAGGGTAGGTAACAACACATCTGCCACACTGATCCTCAACACGGGGGCCCCTCAGGGGTGCGTGCTCAGTCCCCTCCTGTACTCTCTGTTCACCCATGACTGCATGGCCAGGCACGACTCCAACACCATCATTAAGTTTGCCGACGACACAACAGTGGTAGGCCTGATCACAGACAACGATGAGACAGCCTATGGGGAGGAGGTCAGAGATCTGGCCGTGTGGTGCCAGGACAACAACCTCTCCCTCAACGTGACCAAGACAAAGGAGATGATTGTGGACTACAGGAAAAAAAAGAGGACTGAGCACGCCCCCATTCTCATCGACGGGCTGTAGTGGAACAGGTTGAGAGCTTCAAGTTCCTTGGTGTCCACATCACCAATGAACTATCATGGTCCAAACACACCAAGACAGTCGTGAAGAGGGCACGACAAAGCCTATTCACCCTCAGTAGACTGAAAAGATTTGGCATGGGTCCTCAGATCCTCAAAAAATTATACAGCTGCACCATCGAGAGCATCCTGACTGGTTGCATCACCGCCTGGTATGGCAACTGCTTGGCCTCCGACCGCAAGGCACTACAGAGGGTAGTGCGTACGGCCCAGTACATCACTGGGGCCAAGCTTCCTGCAATCCAGGACCTCTATACCAGGCGGTGTCAGAGGAAGGCCATAAAAATTGTCAAAGACTCCAGCCACCCTAGTCATAGACTGTTCTCTCTGCTACCGCACGGCAAGCGGTACCGGAGTGCCAAGTCTAGGTCCAAAAGACTTCTCAACAGCTTCTACCCCCAAGCCATAAGACTCCTGAACAGCTAATAATGGCTACCCGGACTATTTGCACTGCCCCCCCACCCCATCCTTTTTACGCTGCTGCTACTCTGTTAATTATTTATGCATAGTCACTTTAACTCTACCCACATGTACATATTACCTCAACTACCTCAACTAGCCGGTGCCCCCGCACATTGACTCTGCAACGGTACCCCCCTGTATATATAGCCTCCCTACTGTCACTTTATTTTACTTCTGCTCTTTTTTTTCTCAACACTTTTTTGTTGTTGTTGTTTTATTTATTGTTAAAAATAAATGCACTTTTGGTTAAGGGCTGTAAGTAAGCATTTCACTGTAATGTCTGCACCTGTTGTATTCGGCGCATGTGACCAATACAATTTGATTTGATTTGATTTGATTTAATGAACATTTATGATAGAGAAATAAAGTATTTTTCTTAGGCACTGCTGCATATTGCCCAAGAGATATACTTTGCCTTTCATAACTATTTTTGAATGGCTTTGTCACATCAAAAAACAAAGGTCATGCCTAATCTTACCCCCTCTTACCCCCATGCCACCAGAAAGACCTACAACAAACCAGGTCATGAAAATACATTAGATTTCTTAAATAATATTTTCACTGACTGCAGCAATGCCGAATGAACACAGCACCATCGCACTTTGATGACTGAAATATAATATAATTTTTCCCAGATTATGACTTGTGCTAGACCAATGGGGAGAGAGAGAGAGCGATAAGGGCGGTGTATTCCCCGTTAAAATGGGTACACAGCCGACTGAGAACGTTGAGATTAAACACGCACTTTGATGAAAAATGGAATTATGAACACAGGCTTGTCCTCGCTGAAGGATGCAGCACTAGAAAAGGTTCGCCTTTCCTGAGCCTTGAAGTAAATCCCTTGACATTTCCTGATGTGATTTTTTATTAATTCTGAACTTTCTCACACAAAAAAAGACAAGTTTTCCTCTGAAGAGACTGCCTTTTGATCCATGGGTTTGGCATGAAATTGAAGAGCATCTCCTAATTCAATCGCAAAGTACTACTCTATTGAATGACATCCCACTGTGGTAGTTTATACTTGGAGAATATTTCTGTCGTGCTTCAAAGTTCAAAGCAGGAGACAGAATTAGTAGTAAAGTGGTGTGGTTGTGAACCTAGAAAAGACCAGCGAAGATGGAATTCCTTATCCGAACACTGAAAGAGAGAAGTAGCAATATTCCTTGTTCTAGACAGCTGACCTTTGGATGGACAATAACAGGGTGTCAGACAAAGAAAATGTTTCACCATATAGCGTACTACTGAGCACTCACAAATTAATTTGAAATGTGACATGAATGTTTATGACAAACACTGACCATGAGAGGCCTCATGTCCTTCAGACAACCAGATACAGTGGGGGAAAAAAAGTATTTAGTCAGCCACCATTTGTGCAAGTTCTCCCACTTAAAAAGATGAGAGAGGCCTGTAATTTTCATCATAGGTACACGTCAACTATGAGACAAAATGAGAAAAAAAATCCAGAAAATCAAATTGTAGGATTTTTTATGAATTGATTTGCAAATTATGGTGGAAAATAAGTATTTGGTCAATAACAAAAGTTTCTCAATACTTTGTTATATACCCTTTGTTGGCAATGACACAGGTCAAACGTTTTCTGTAAGTCTTCACAAGGTTTTCACACACTGTTGCTGGTATTTTGGCCCATTCCTCCATGCAGATCTCCTCTAGAGCAGTGATGTTTTGGGGCTGTCGCTGGGCAACACGGACTTTCAACTCCCTCCAAAGATTTTCTATGGTGTTGAGATCTGGAGACTGGCTAGGCCACTCCAGGACCTTGAAATGCTTCTTACGAAGCCACTCCTTCGTTGCCCGTGCCGTGTGTTTGGGATCATTGTCATGCTGAAAGACCCAGCCACGTTTCATCTTCAATGCCCTTGCTGATGGAAGGAGGTTTTCACTCAAAATCTCACGATACATGGCCCCATTCATTCTTTCCTTTACACGGATCAGTCGTCCTGGTCCCTTTGCAGAAAAACAGACCCAAAGCATGATGTTTCCACCCCCATGCTTCACAGTAGGTATGGTGTTCTTTGGATGCAACCCAGCATTCTTTGTCCTCCAAACACGACGAGTTGAGTTTTTACCAAAAAGTTATATTTTGGTTTCATCTGACCATATGACATTCTCCCAATCCTCTTCTGGATCATCCAAATGCACTCTAGCAAACTTCAGACGGGCCTGGACATGTACTGGCTTAAGCAGAGGGACACGTCTGGCACTGCAGGATTTGAGTCCCTGGCGGCGTAGTGTGTTACTGATGGTAGGCTTTGTTACTTTGGTCCCAGCTCTCTGCAGGTCATTCACTAGGTCCCCCCGTGTGGTTCTGGGATTTTTGCACACCGTTCTTGTGATCATTTTGACCCCACGGGGTGAGATCTTGCGTGGAGCCCCAGATCGAGGGAGATTATCAGTGGTCTTGTATGTCTTCCATTTCCTAATAATTGCTCCCACAGTTGATTTCTTCAAACCAAGCTGCTTACCTATTGCAGATTCAGTCTTCCCAGCCTGGTGCAGGTCTACAATTTTGTTTCTGGTGTCCTTTGACAGCTCTTTGGTCTTGGCCATAGTGGAGTTTGGAGTGTGACTGTTTGAGGTTGTGGACAGGTGTCTTTTATACTGATAACAAGTTCAAACAGGTGCCATTAATACAGGTAATGAGTGGAGGACAGAGGAGCCTCTTAAAGAAGAAGTTACAGGTCTGTGAGAGCCAGAAATCTTGCTTGTTTGTAGGTGACCAAATACTTATTTTCCACGATAATTTGCAAATAAATTCATAAAAAATCCTACAATGTGATTTTCTGGAATTTTTTTGGGATCCATTTTAAATTCAGGCTGTAACACAACAAAATATGGAAAAAGTCAAGGGATGTGAATACTTACTGAAGGCACTCTAAGTGTTCATTAGAGCATAATAGTCGACGTGTACAAAACACAAATCTGTTTCCTCAATATTCCAATTGAAAGTGACAGAACTCTTTAGTCTACTTCAGCATCAGAAAGCACAGTGATCCAAGGAAAATATTCCCCAGTAATTAAAATAGTCTTCCCACCAGCCCACCCTCCACTCAAACTGTCAATGTTGTTGTTTGGGGAATGATAGCCACGGCTCATATTTTTATGTAAATGAGTTGTTGGAAGAGAGGAATATAGATAGGAGCGGCGGGGTGGTGTAGTGGTGATGACGCTAGCCAGCCACTTACCCCTCAGCCCACTCAACCACTGAGGGGAAGAAATCACCAGCCTGCATGCCACGTTGGAATTGATTAGCTTGGGGCTCCTGATTGTTGATTGTCAGTCTCTGTCCTGCTGAGCTCAGTGGGGTTATATGACTCAATGTCAACCTACTCCTGTGGTTGTGGCTCTGGCTCTGCTCTGATGAGTGGCATAGAGCAGACAGGGAAAAGTTGCCCAAACATAAAGGACCGCTCAATAGATCTGCAGTCGATCATGACCAGGGTTGAGTAGGTTACTTTCTAAATGTAATCCGTTACAGTTAGTAGTTACTTGTCCAAAATTGTAATCAGTAATGCAATTTTTGTTTTACCCAAACTCAGTAACGTAATCTGATTAATTTTAGTTACTTTTGGATTACATTCCCCTTAAGAGGCATTAGAAGAAGACAAAACGGATCCATCAAACGCATTTGTTGTGTCATCATAGTCGCCTCTGAATTGTCGTCAGACTCGCTGAGGTGAAACAAACTTAAACATGCACCTTTTTTCAGTGCTGAATTGAATGTCATTGAGAAAACAGAAAGGTGTCCTAATATTTTTTTTTTTACAAACATCCTTTTCTAATTTAAAAGTAATCCCAAAAGTAATCATCCCGTTTTTCAAAAGTATCTGTAATTTGATTACAATATTTTTTGCTGGAAACGTAAATTATTACAGGTACAGTTTTTTGGGGGGCGGGGGGGGTAATCAGATGACATGTAATCGATTACTCCCCAACCCTGATCATGACTCATGATGAGCTGAGAGTCAACTCAAATGAAGAGGGAAAAAAAGTAAAGGAATTGTGTCAGCCATTTACTTCAATTTGCCTTTCATGAAGGTCAAAAGGTTTTCACAGTACAAGCTTCCGGTGAGCTTCACTGTAGTGCTCACAGTTCAATAAAAGGAGGCATAGAGCAAAATACAATGAGTGGGAGTCTTACTTATATAGCAGTCAGAGCATTGAAATATTTAAAAGAGTATTCACTGTTGTACTTAAGGCCAGTTCAATTCATGTTTTTGTTTTTGGACATACAGTACATGCTGTGCATCCTTGTTCCTAATGAGCGGTTGCTTTCATCCATGTCTGGACCACCCCGGCTTGGCGATTGGGTCCTTCCACTCTCCCTCCTACTGATCTGTCTAATCAACAATGTTAGAGCAGCGTAGGCCTTGCCCTTAGGGATATCCCACTAAAGGCCTTCTTTAACGTTTCTCTGGGCGATTACTCTCAGATCCATCGGCTATACTCTAACCCACATTATGAAAATCTGAATCATTTACAGAATGCAGACATTTCTCTGGATGTTGCTGAGGATGTTGCTCTGGATGTTGCTGAGGCACTTTATCCATACGTAAAAATGTATGCACACATGACTGTAAGTCGCTTTGGATAAAAGCGTCTGCTAAATTGCATATTATTATTATTATTATCCTGGAAATAGCAGTTAGAAGAAAAACATGTTTTTCTTATTTTTCCCGGTACTACTTTCAGTGATAGATCATTACAGTAGTGAAAACCTGCATGGTAGATGATGCAGAGGCAGTGGAGGCACATTTGTCTTAATCAGGCAATCAGGGAGACTGGGGGGTTGAGCCATCTATCAAGGTCTTAGGGCAAAAAAATACTTTAAATCAATATCCACATCTAGATGACTGCACTTTACTTCAGAGATACAAGTTTAGGTATCTGGAGGTTTACCACTTCAAATGAAGTTTATATGGAACAGAGTGATCTATTACGGGATCGTAACAGCTCTTCTGGGTTCAAATACTATTTAATATAATTTAATATACGTCAGCTGGGCTTGATTGAGCATGCCTGTTGCAAATTAACCAATGGAATACTCGCAAAACTGCAAAACCCTCCCATCTGACACTCCAGGCAGACTAAAGCAAATTTGAAATATTTCAAATAGTATTTGAACCCAGGTCTGAGGCTTCTAGCCTAACACAGAGCTTTTAGAGCTATGTTGGGCCTATCGGTATGCATTAACATTATTTTGCTGATGTGTATCACTTTACTGACCTCTATTGGGGGTCATTCAAGGCCCATAGGGATAGTTTGGTGATCAGTCTAACCATACTGAGAGGATGTCTGATCACGTGTCTAGACTCCAGAGAAATGGTGTGTTGATATTTAATACAGATCCATACATTGGCAGTGTTCCCAATAAACGTCTCGATAACGATGCTAAGAAATTATTTATTGAACATAAATGCATATAAATATGAACTTACTAACCAACTATTGAAGTAGCTTCTCAGACAGCAATTTGAATGGGAAGGTAGCTTAGGAATACCACGTTTCTGCCAGCTGTAGAAGTAAAATGTCAGAACTATTCATTTTTCTCTGCTTACAATCTTGGCTGTATGTGATGTTCTTCTTTCACCCATTGCTTTAAAATATATCCTACTCCAACCAATCAGTCTAGAGCTGGAAGAACACTATGATGTCACTTATCCTTAATTTTACTCTGATTTACAGATGTCCACTGGCAGGTAAACAAAAACCACTGCTAGATAGAATTTGCCGGGGTATATACTGCACAGAGGAGAGAAGAGTTATAATGTTGTAAGCATCAGTCAGACAGGTGCACTTGTATGGTGTCCATATAATAGCAGCCTCTCTCCAGCTGAAATTGAAAGAGGCTCTCCTAATATGAACACCATACAAGTGTACCGGTTTGAAGATAATTTATGGAAGCAATTTATATTGTCAAGTAAAGAAATTCAATGCATTCGGAAAGTATTCAGACCCCTTGACTTTTTTGACATTTTGTTACGTTACAGCCTTATTCTAAAATTGATTAAATTGTTTGTTTTTTCTCATCAATATACACACAAGACCCCATAATGAGGCGGCAGGTAGCTTAGTGGTTAAGAGCGTTGTGCCAGTAACCGAAAGGTCGCTGCTTCTAATCCCCGAGACGACTATATGACAAATCTGTCGATGTGCCCTTGAGCAAGGCACTTAACCCTAATTGCTCCTGTAAGTCGCTCTGGATAAGAGCGTCTGCTAAATGACTATAAATAAATAAAAAATAAATAATGACAAAGCAAAAACAGGTTTTTAGAAATGTTTGCAAATGTATAAAAACTTCAAAAATGAAATATCACATTTACTCAGTACTTTGTTGAAGCACCTTTGGCAGCAATTACAGCCTTGAGTCTACTTGGGTATGACGCTACAAGCTTGGCACACCTGTATTTGGGGAGTTTCTCCCATTGTTCTCTGCAGATCCTCTCAAGCTCTGTGTCAGGTTGGATGGGGAGCATCGCTGAACAGAGATGTTCGATCAGGTTCAAGTCCAGGCTCTGGCTGGCCACTCAAGGACATTCAGAGACTTGCCCCGAAGCCATTCCTGCATTGTCTTGGCTGTGTGCTTAGGGTCGTTGTCCTGTTGGAAGGTGAACCTTCGCCCAAGTCTGAGGTCCTGAGCGCTATGGAGCAGGTTTTCATCAACGATCTCTTTGTACTTTGCTCCGTTCATCTTTCCCTCAAAACTGACTAGTCTCCCAGTCCCTACCGCTGAAAAACATCCGCACAGCATGATGCTGCCACCACCATGCTTCAACGTAGAGCTGGTATTGGCCAGGTGATGAGCGGTGCCTGGTTTCCTCGAGACGTGACGCTTGGGATTCAGGCCAAAGAGTTCAATCTTGGTTTCATCAGAACAGATAATCTTGTTTCTCATGGTCTGAGAGTCCTTTACGTGCCTTTTGGCAAACTCCAAGCGGGCTGTCATGTGCCTTTTACTGAGGAGTGGCTTCCGTCTGGCCACTCTACCATAAAGGCCTGATTGGTGGAGTGCTGCAAAGATGGTTGTCCTTCTCCACAGAGGAACTCTGAAGCTCTGTCAGCGTGACCATCGGGTTCTTGGTCACCTACCTGACCAAGGCCCTTCTCCCCCAATTGCTCAGTTTGGCCAGGCGGCCAGCTCTAGGAAGTCTTGGTGGTTTCAAAGTTCTTCCATGTAAGAATGATGGAGGCCACTGTGTTCTTGGGGACCTTCAATGCTGCAGACATTTTTTGGTACTCTTCCCCAGATCGGTGCCTCGACACAATCGTGTCTCGGAGCTCTACGGACAATTCCTTTTATTCCTTGTGCTCTGACATGCACTGTCAACTGTGGGACCTTATCTAGACAGGTGTGTGCCTTTCCAAATCATGTCCAATCAATTGAATTTACCACAGGTAGACTCCAATCAAGGATGATCAATGGAAACAGAATGCACCTGAGCTCAATTTCGAGTTTCATAGCAAAGGGTCTGAATACTTATGTAAATAAGGTATTTCAGTTAGAATGATTTTATAAATTTGCAAAAATGTGTCATTTGGGGTATTGTGTGTAGATTGATGAGGGAAACTCATTTAATTCATTTAATACATTTTAGAATAAGGCTGTTACGTGACAACATGTGGAAAAAGTGAAGGGGTCTGAAATCTTTCCAAATGCACTGTATGTAATGATGTGCCCCAGAAGGCTAGTCTATCTGGTCTATTGAAGCTTTTCATCAGTGTTGCACGATTTCCCCAACGACACAAGAGGTAAACCAACCAATGCATTTCCCATCATCATCTGTACAGACAGGAAATGGAGCTCTCGAATAGATGGCATATGTCAATACAGTTGACGCTCCACTGTCCAGGAAAACTGGGGTGTAGGGAATGGAGAGGAAGTAGACTATGTGGGACAGCTTAAGCCAAAAAAACGGGAGATCAACTGTGTGTTTTATACATTAAAGTGGCTCAGGTTCAGCTACCCGTCACACCGCAGCAACAGTCAGCCAGGCAGCGCTTTCCCTGGGTCCCCTCCTCATCCCTCGTCACAATCAATCCACCACAGACCCACGACTGTAATCGTATTTGTTCAAATAAATAATGAAATAGCAGCAGCCCCACACAGAGGCACACAGAGGGTGGTAATTGCTGCGTTTCGCCTCGGATCAGATGGGCTCTGTGGGAGACTGGCTCAGCTCCACTGTGACCTTGTGTGTTTGTAATTTTCCACAAGCTTAGTGGATATGCACCAGGCAGGGGCTCTCGGTGGGTGCACAGAAATCCCAGCAACCAGGGACCGCACCAAGGCCAAGCCGAGTGAACGGCCCCGGTGTGATGGAGCTCTCAACACAGACACGAAAGTACTAATGAAAAGCTTGGGAGGAGAGAAGGAATCATTGACATGACAGCTATTAGAGGGCCGCCAGGATGAACAGGGGGATGCTGTGTACTCGGCAGTGCACGGCCTATTCAATTTGTTTTCCTCAAAATATTGAGATGCCTCGATGCATCACAAAAGCATCTTAGACTAAAGCACCATCAAGCACCATTACAACCAAATTTCTAACGCTGTAGCCTCCATTTGAACTCTCAACTACTACAGTACATGTTTCCTCAGATTAACCTACTACAGCACTAGATCTGCTTTACAATTATTGTTCATCCACCTCCTGTGGCTGTTATCACGTTTGCGCTTTTAATCGTGTTATACTCCTGATTTAATCTCTCTGTTGTTGACAATCTATTTTTTAGGGAAGTACTGTGCACAGGGGATTGGCTCATCCTCGGTTGCCGCAGCAACAATCAGCGCAGGTATACACTGATGGGGTATTATTTTGAAAAGTGACATATTGATAGTGCTGAGGGTTTCCCTATTGGGTGTGAATGGTAGGCCATTCCTTGAAGTTATTTCCCGTGGGTGACAGTAAGGTGTGATTGCAGTGACTATTATGGGCCATCTCTCGACATTGTTAGGGCATTAAGCTGAGTCAGCTAAGGGTCAAGCCAGGGAAATGCCGTTAGGGGTACGAGTACGATCGGTCTGATCTCATAGAGACCTTCATTGAACAGTTCAATCTCACTGTTCCCTTTCGAATGGGCCGGGTGCTTCTTCTTCTTCCCTGGTGCCATATGTGACCCCTTTGAAATCGGTAATCTGATTCCCCACCACATATTATGTGGCACAGCAGATGGCTTCTCGCGAAAATGAAATAAACAAAAATGAAATAAAATAAAACTGTCATAACCTCTACTACAGTGTCTTCAGAAAGTATTCGCACACTTTGACTTGTTCCACATTTTGTTATGTTACAAAGTGGGATTAAAATGGATATTTATTTATTTTTTGTCAACGATCTTCACAAAATACTCTGTAATGTCAAAGTGGAAGAAAATTTTAACATTTGTAAAAAATATCATGAAAAAGAAAACACTAATATATCTTGATAAGATATGTATTCAATCACCTGAGTCAATACATGTTAAAATCACCTTTGGCAGCGATTACAGCTGTGAGTCTTTCTGGGTAAGTCTCTAAGCGCTTTCCACACCTGGATTGTGCAACATTTGCCCGTTATTCTTTTCAAAATTCTTAAAGCGCTGTCAAATTGCTTGTTGATCACTGCTAGACAACCATTTTCAGGTCTTGCCATAGACTTTCAAATAGATTCACTGTCTTCTCGGTAAGTAACTACAGTGTAGATCTGGCATTGTGTTTTAGGTTATTGTCCTGCTGAAAGGTGAATTAATCTCCCAGTGTCTGGTGGAAGCAGACTGAACCAGGTTTTCCTGTAAGATCTTGCCTCTGCTTAGCTCCATTATGTTTATTTTTATCCTGAAAAACTCCCCAGTCCTTAACGATTACAAGCATGCCCATAACATGATGCAGCCACCACTATGATTGAAAATATGAGGAGTGGTACTCAGAAATGTATATTATTGGATTTGTCCCAAACATAACACTTTGTTTTCAGGACAAAAAGTTAATTGCCTTGCCACATTTTTTGGAGGATTACTTTAGTGCCTTGTTGCAAACAGGATGCATGTTTTGGAATATTAGTATTATGTACAGGCTTCCTTCTTTTCACTCTGTCAATTAGGTTAGTGTTGTGGAGTAACTACAATGTTGTTGATCCATCCATGTTCTCCTATCACAGCCATTAAACTCTGTAACTGTTTTAAAGTCACCATTGGCCTCATGGTGACATCCCTGAGCGGTTTCCTTCCCCTCCGACAACTGAGTTAGGAAGGACACCTGTATCTGTGTAGTGACTGGGTGAATTGATGCGCCATCCAAGTGTAATTAATAACTTCACCAGGCTCAAAGGGATATTCAGAAAAACCTCCCTGGTGTTTGTGGTTGAATCTGTGTTTGAAATTCACTGCTCGTCTGACGGACCTTATAGATACTGTAATTGTATGTGTGAGGTACAGAGAAGATGTAGTCATTAAAAAATAATGTTAAACACTATTATTGCACACAGAGTGAGTCCATGCAACTTATTATGTTACTTGTTGTGCACATTTTTACTTCTGAATTTATTTAGGCTTGCCATAACAAAGGAGTTGAATACTTATTGACTCAATACATTTCAGCTTTTAATTTTGTATTAATTTGTAATACATTTGAAAAACATAATTCATTATGGGGTATTGTGTGTATGCCATTAACCAAAAAAATCTCAATTTGATACAGTGGGGAAAAAAAGTATTTAGTCAGCCACCAATTGTGCAAGTTCTCCCACTTAAAAATATGAGAGAGGCCTGTAATTTTCATCAAAGGTACACGTCAACTATGACAGACAAAATGAGGAGAAGAAAAAAATCCAGAAAATCACATTGTAGGATTTTTAATGAATTTATTTGCAAATTATGGTGGAAAATAAGTATTTGGTCAATAACAAAAGTTTCTCAATACTTTGTTATATACCCTTTGTTGGCAATGACACAGGTCAAACGTTTTCTGTAAGTCTTCACAAGGTTTTCACACACTGTTGCTGGTATTTTGGCCCATTCCTCCATGCAGATCTCCTCTACAGCAGTGATGTTTTGGGGCTGTCGCTGGGCAACACGGACTTTCAACTCCCTCCAAAGATTTTCCATGGGGTTGAGATCTGGAGACTGGCTAGGCCACTCCAGGACCTTGAAATGCTTCTTACGAAGCCACTCCTTCGTTGCCCGGGCGGTGTGTTTGGGATCATTGTCATGCTGAAAGACCCAGCCACATTTCATCTTCAATGCCCTTGCTGATGGAAGGAGGTTTTCACTCAAAATCTCATGATACATGGCCCCATTCATTCTTTCCTTTACACGGATCAGTCGTCCTGGTCCCTTTGCAGAAAAACCGCCCCAAAGCATGATGTTTCCACCCCCATGCTTCACAGTAGGTATGGTGTTCTTTGGATGCAACTCAGCATTCTTTGTCCTCCAAACACGACGAGTTGAGTTTTTACCAAAAAGTTCTGTTTTGGTTTCATCTAACCATATGACATTCTCCCAATCCTCTTCTGGATCATTCAAATGCACTCTAGCAAACTTCAGACGGGCCTGGACATGTACTGGCTTAAGCAGGGGGACACGTCTGGCACTGCAGGATTTGAGTCCCTGGCGGCGTAGTGTGTTACTGATGATACGCTTTGTTACTTTGGTCCCAGCTCTCTGCAGGTCATTCACTAGGTCCCCCTGTGTGGTTCTGGGATTTTTGCTCACCGTTCTTGTGATCATTTTGACCCCACGGGGTGAGATCTTGCGTGGCGCCCCAGATCGAGGGAGATTATCAGTGGTCTTGTATGTCTTCCATTTCCTAATAATTGCTCCCACAGTTGATTTCTTCAAACCAAGCTGCTTACCTATTGCAGATTCAGTCTTCCCAGCCTGGTGCAGGTCTACAATTTTGTTTCTGGTGTCCTTTGACAGCTCTTTGGTCTTGGCCATAGTGGAGTTTGGAGTGTGACTGTTTGAGGTTGTGGACAGGTGTCTTTTATACTGATAACAAGTTCAAACAGGTGCCATTAATACAGGTAACAAGTGGAGGACAGAGGAGCCTCTTAAAGAAGAAGTTACAGGTCTGTGAGATTCCAGAAATCTTGCTTGTTTGTAGGTGACCAAATACTTATTTTCCACCATAATTTGCAAATAAATTCATTAAAAATCCTACAATGTGATTTTCTGGATTTTTTTCTCTCAATTTGTCTGTCATAGTTGACGTGTACCTATGATGAAAATTACAGGCCTCTCTCATCTTTTTAAGTGGGAGAACTTGCACAATTGGTGGCTGACTAAATACTTTTTTCCCCCACTGTACATTCAGGCTGTAACACAACAAAATGTGGAAAAAGTCAAGGGGTGTGAATACTTTCTGAAGGCACTGTATGTTGTCTCCGCGATTCGTCTCGATCCCTAAATTAGGTAACACTTTATTTGGATATTCTATCTGTAGATGCTCTACAGACTGTCTACAGACTATCACTAACATGTCAACTAACTATCTACTAACCCTAACCCTTATCCTAACCCTAAACTTAACCCTTACCCTAACCCTAGCCCTAACCCTAACCTTAGCAAGCAGTTGCTTATCAACATATAGTTTGTTGATAGTATGACCTGTAAAATCTGGACTATCCAAATAAAGTATGACCCTAAGTTATTATCCCGACACCGGAAACAATCAATTCTTGCCCCCATTCATTTTTTAAAATAGAGCTTTTGTCAATACATCATTACAATAGGAGATGTGTCTAGACAATATTGAGTAGAACAACAAGCCATTTCATTAGGCTCAGAATGGTGCTTTGTAGTGATGTGAGTGACAAATACTCACACAAACACACTAACCCTTCAGAGCTGATTAATAATAATTTGAGTGCCTAGCTACCTTGCCCGGTTAACATTCCCAGTTTACAGCAGGCTGCAGGTGGCAGGTATTATTCGGGATTAGCAGCAGGGATTGAGGATTTGTGTCCCCTTGTTCCATCCCAACGTGGCTCATTAATCATATTAATTAGGACATTGACAGCGTGAGGCCTTGTGTCATAATAACAGCAGCCTCTCATCCACAGATCTATAATAAGGTATTGTCAGTCAGTTTCATTGTAGATTGTACGTGTTGCCAGCTGGTTCCTTGACTACTCAGAAGGACTGAGTTATCTATGGGTGGTCGAAGATGGCAGGTTTTCAATCATAATTAACACTGCAACATGTAGAACATTTTCACTTCAACTTCAAAGGAGCAGTTTTAAATTAATTAATTTTGAAAGATTGGTTGTTGTGTTGTTTTAGTAAAGAAAACATGTTAGGTGGTAACAATTGTATTCCTCACATTTTATTTGTTTTTCAATTCTATCACTCCCGGACCTCCAGCACAATCTCGAGTTAACTGAGAGACATGGATGTGATTGCTGCCCAACACCGGAGCAATTCAACTAGGTTCCACAAGGCTACTCATAGAGCTGTTGACTTGAAAATCAATACGCAATAGCACTTTTTTTGTCATGGTACAGAACATAGACCTGGCTCAACCATGTCAAGATCACAGCCTCTTTCAATCCCCCACAGGTTCAAACTTGTTATCTTTGATTCATCACTACCGTTCACCTTTCTTTCCTAGACAAAGCCTGCCTCTCCCAAACCATTAATCATTCATTGCTCTACCAGTCTCTCCAGGGCAGGCTACTCCAGGACCCTTAAGATCTGAGTCAGGGAAGCAAGCTACATACTGAGGGAAGTGTGGTTGTAAATCGATCTAACCATAAAATACCATATGTGACCTGTCACTTCAAAGAGTTGTGTTTATTTCACCGTATGTCCACCCTCTACCTCAATTAGGTCTTGAGTGGAAGTAACTGGTTCCATGGGGATGAGGAACAAGAACAGTCATGATGTGTCATTCAGGGAATGTGGGGTACAGGAAGGAGACATCTGTCCAAAAACATAATTTTACATTAACAGCAACCATGAACATGTGAAGGGGTCGATATTATATTTTGCCATTTACTTAGATAGATGAGGAAGGCAAGAATTTGAATTTCCAAATGAGAGTTTGCCTCCTATGCGATCGTCCCCAGCCAATAGCCTTCCTATCAGCTCTCAAACAGAGCTAGGCGATGGATGTTGGCCAAGTTTCTCATTCCAAACCATTGACAGGGGCATCATGTACCCCACAAATCTGAGGGGGCACAAAGTACATGAGGATGGCTGGGGGTGCTCCGGAGGGGTGCTCCGCCCCCATCAGGAAGTTGGAGAATTTTGCAGTTTTCAAACACCTGAAACAGCTTTTTCCTGCAATCTAGATCCATAATCATTATGCTTCATTCTATATCAAAAATATGTTTATTGTTCTGCATATCTAAGCATACCTGTTGAGCTGTCTGTATCCTCTTGAATGGTGGTTCTTTATTAAAGAAACAAAATATGCTTCTCTGCATCTCTGCTAAAATCTGGGGGGTTTTCTAAAGTAGTATTACAGAGAAACAACAACATATATATATATTAGGGCTGTCAAAAATAGCGCGTTAACGATGTTAATTAGTTGTTTGCTGTTAATTACGTCAATTTTTTTAACGCATTTCACGCATGCGCAGTGTGACAAATTATTCAGGTCAGGAAAGTGGTTGGGAGCTAGAGGCGAGATGGAGCAAGGTGAGCAAAGTGGGCCTATTGACGGATTCAAATATAAAAAGAATGATGATGGTACAGTTAACAAGTACAAGGTTATTTGCAAGATTTGTAAGAAGGAGTTTCAATTTCACCGGAGCTGTTCAAGCTTGAAGTACCATGTCAACGCCAAACATGCGTTTGCTGGGCCGTCAGATTCAGCAAGTGGTTTGCGCCAGACCACGCTGAATGTTTGCAGGCAATTAACAAAATCAACCTCAGATAATTTGACCAACACAATAGCAAAATGGATTGCAAAGGATTGTAGACCCATTAGCATTGTAGAAGACTCAGGTTTCCTTGATGTTTTGCAAGTGGCGTCTCAAGACTCATTCTATAAGCCACCGTCAAGAGCCACAGCCAAAGACAAATATTATGGTGTGTAGTATGTTTCAGCTTGATTTAAAACACCATTATTTGGCTGTGTTAATAAACAGACATAATATGAAAATTATGTATCTGTGTCCTGTTATTTATCTTTTGGTATGCATTTCAGAAAAAAAATCGTTAGGATTCAGGTGTAATTGCAAATAGTGATTAATCATGATTAATCCACTGAAAATTCTGATTAATTTGATTAAAAATTTTAATCATTTGACAGCCCTAATATATATATATATATATATATATATATATATATATATATATATATATATATATATTTTTTTTTAAACAGGACAAATGTGAGGGTGCACGTGCCCCTGTGCCCCCTATGGGCATGACGCCTCTGACCAGTGACTAAAGGAAAACTCTGCCAAGATGTGTGTACTGTACTGTCCCAACACAAGCCCCACCTCACAGCTGCATGGGCTAAAAATGTACTGTATGTGTGGAGTTGATTTAGTCATCCATTGCAGAGAAGTGAAGGGAGGTTCACGCTTGAATAGGCCACATTGACCTGAGGGATGGAGGCCTGGCTGCTGAGTGGGCAGATCGGTGTGCAGCACTCTGCAAGGCAACAGATAAGCATCCATCCAGGCCGGGTCCCTGTTGACTCAGAGTGGGCAACATGCAGAACGCCTCCAGTTTGGTCACTATAGGATTTAACGGTCAGTGTTCATCGTGCATCTGTTGACTAGCATCAGTAGTCTACTGGAATAATTTTTTCTCTGGTTGACAATATGTCAAAACACACATGAGCACACAGGGTCTTTATTATATAATTCCCCTGTATTGTAATTCTGGCACTTTAGAAGACGGCTGTTAGTCTTTTATTCTGTATAGAGATGTATTTTTGTTACCTAGGTTTGAGTTTTTGCTTCGTGAGTCACTTTGGTGAGCCTTGTAGGAAAACACATGCAAGGAAAACACATGCTAGCTACTGTTGTGAAACTTTACCTTGTTTCTGACTGTCGTTAATCCAGCCGAGCTGGAGAGAGAGAGCCTTCTGGGAGCTTCCTAATTTTTATATTTATTGAAACTTTTTCAAATCCACTCAGAGCGACGCGTGGCAATCAATGCTGTTTAGACTCGTCGCAGAAAGCGCTGTGCTCTGTGCTCTACCCATTCACTCTTATCTGTTCGTAAGGGCCGACGGGAGAGTCACACATCTGTAATTCCAGCCCTAAGGAGTGGTTTGGTTTAAATTGCAGGCTGGCTGAGCACAATACCTTTTAATTGGCAGAGCGTATCATTTCACATGAGAGACGGGGAAGGCACAGGAGCATGTGAAGAGAGCAGGAAACCATATGTTGCACAGACGGCACACGCTATGAGGTCCATGTTATCTTCCAACTGTATGCTCTCATTTGCCAATGCCTACTCCCATTTCCTCCTAAATTGTTTGAGACAAACATCCAATAGTTCACCATTTTCCAACAATCTTTCAGAAAAGTTATTGTTTACCACATTTTGGAGATCCAGCGACAAGCCATAGTGGACCATTACAGTGACGCTAGTATTACAGTGAGTCACGCCATGGATGATAAATTATGAATGATATACAATAACTCCATTTGGTCACAGTGTTCGTAGGAACAAGAGTAAGTAGTCTTTCCACCACAGTCTTGCATTGTCAGCAGTGAGAGTGAAAGGGATGTTTTCTCTGCGTTTGGCCAAGAACAACATTTTCTAAGTGACCAACATGTCCTGGTATTTCTGGGAAGTGAGGGAGAATAGATTTTCCTTTTCAGGGCATAAGTGGTCATAGCAGTAATGGATTAAAGAATCATGAGATGAACAACTCACAGGCTGTACGGATCCAGCGCCACCATGTTCCATCAGACCACCACCTCTCCTCCCACAGTTAAATGGATTTATAGGGTTTCCATTGCAGTGGATAAACATTCACTTTGTTTTTGTCACGACTTCCGCCGAGGCTGCCTCCCCTCCTTGTTCGGGCAGGCTTCAGCGTTCGTCGTCACCGGCTTACTAGTTGCTGCCGATCCATTTATCATCACTCCACTTGTCTTGTCTAATTAACACACCTGGTCCCTATCCCCAATTAGTCATTGTATAAGTGTTCCCTCTGCTTCCTTGTCTGTGTGGGTGATTGTTTGTAGTGAGCTGTGTGTAGCTCGGTTGAGCTACCCTTACCTTGTTGTTGCCAGGCTAGATATGTCCCCTGTGCCTGAGTTTTGTTGTCGCATGCTTGCGCAACTGTTTATCAACGAAATAAACTCTTTGGACGTGTATTACTCTCCTGCGCCTGACTCCTTCTATCACACGCATCACAGAATCACCCACCCGCTATGGAGTCAGCGGGAGAAGAGCGCATGCCTGGAGTCGTGGCACGGGTCCAGGAGCACTCCACGATGCTGGCCAGCTTGGGGGAAGCGATGGATAGGGTTCTTCAGGTCGTCCGGCGCCTGGAGAGGAGCAGACCCGATCTGTCAAGACCAGCTGGCCAACCGGATCCAGCCACCTACACCCCAGCACCAGGAGGGATCCAGATATCCCGACCACGGGCATTTGAGGGGACAGCGGCGCTGTGCCAGGGATTCCTCCTCCAATTGGAGCTTTACTTCGCCAGCATCAGGCCGGAACCATCGGAGCGGGAGAAGGTGTCAGTCCTCGTTTCCTGCCTCTGTGGGAAAGCCCTGGAGTGGGCCAACGCGGTGTGGAACGAAGGAGGAGCCGCGTTGGAGGACTACAGGCAGTTCGCTTGCCTCTTTCGGGCGGGTGAGCGACTGGTCCACCTGAGGCAGGGGACGAGGACCGCGCAGGACTTCACGTTCGGGTTCCGGATGCTGGCAGCGGGGTCCGGGTGGAACGAGCGGGCCCTGATCGACCATTTCCGGTGCCATCTGCGGGAGGACGTCCGACGGGAGCTAGCCTGCCGGGACACCATGTTGTCCTTCGATAAACTGGTGGACATGGCCATTTGGTTAGACAACCTGCTGGCAGCCAGAGGATGTCCTGGTAGGGGTCTGCCCGTTTCCACCCCGGAAGACTCGAACCTCGAGCCGATGGAGCTGGGTGGAGCCGCCGGCCGAGAGAGCGGAGGAGGACAGCGACAGTGTCACTCTGGTGGCACGAAGGGACAATCCACCGCACGTCGTAGTCAACGTTATTTTGGGCCTGGAGGCGGCAGGCAGGGCACTCACGCATCACCCCAGGTATCGAACACCCACACTCGTTCAGAGCCCTCTGCTGCGCACTGTAAAATATTCATCTCCTTTCCTGAGCACATGGATGTTCCCCAGTGTAAGGCGCTAGTCGATTCAGGCACAGCTGGGAACTTTATGGACAGGGCATTCGCACACCGTATAGGCATTCCATTGATTCTCCTATCCATTCCATGCCCCATCAGAGCACTTGATAGTCGACCATTAGAGTCTGGGTTGGTTAAGGAAGTTACTGCACCAGTCACCATGATTACCCAGGAGACTCATTGTGAGCAGGTTACATTTTCCGTTATTGAGTCTCCTGCTTTACCTGTGGTATTAGGTATCCCTTGGCTAGCACTCCACAACCCCACCTTCTCATGGCCGCAGAGGGTTCTCACGGGGTGGTCACGAGAGTGTCAGGGTAGGTGTCTAGGTATTTCTGTTGGTGCAACCATGGTGGAAAGTCCAGACAGTACCTCCACCGTGCGCATTCCCCCTGAATACCTAGATCTGGCGCAAGCGTTCTCTAAAACGCAGGCTACTAAATTACCACCTCATCGGGCAGGGGATTGCATGATAAACCTCCGGGTAGACGCTGTACCTCCCAGGAGTCATATATACCCCCTGTCACAGGCTGAAACGGTGGCTATGGAAACATATGTCACGAGTCCCTGCGCCAGGGGTATATACGTCCCTCTACTTCACCCGCCTCCTCGAGTTTCTTCTTTGTGAAGAAGAAGGACGGAGGTCTGCGCCCGTGCATTGATTATCGCCACTGAACAGGGAGACGATAAGATTTAGTTATCCTCTCCCCCTCATTCCTTCAGTGATTGAATCAAAGCATTGGGCGTGCTTCTTCACCAAATTAGATCTCAGGAGTGCGTACAACCTGGTGCGTATCTGAGAGGGAGATGAGTGAAAGACTGCATTCAGCACAACCACGGGGCATTATGAATACCTGGTGATGCCCAATGGTTTGATGAATGCTCCCTCAGTTTTCCAGTCTTTTGTGAACAAGGTGTTTCAGGACATGCTTGGTTGTGGTGTAGTGGTCTACATCGATGACATCCTGGTGTATTCCGCTACGCGCGCCGACCATGTGTCCCTGGTTTGCAAGGTGCTGGCCCAACTGTTGGAAAATGACCTTTATGCTAAGGCAGAGAAGTGTATGTTTTTCCAGCAGTCCGTCTCCTTCCTTGGATATCGCATTTCCACCTCAGGTGTGGAGATGGAGGGAGATGGCATTTCAGCCGTGCGTAATTGGCAGACTCCAACCACGGTTAAGGAGGTGCAACGCTTCCTTGGCTTTGCCAACTATTATCAGAGTTTTATCCGGGGCTTTGGCAAGGTCGCAGCCGTCCCGGCTCTGCTGGTCTGCTGAGGCTGACCTGGCCTTCAGCAAACTGAGGGGTCTGTTCACCTCAGCCCCAGTACTGGCCCACCCCGATTCATCACTACCGTTCGTAGTGAAGGTGGATGCGTCCGAGGTTGGGATAGGAGCTGTCCTGTCTCAACGCTCGGGTACGCCACTCAAGCTCCGCCCCTGTGCGTTATTTTCGAAGAAGCTCAGCCCGGCGGAGCAGAACTGCGGCGTTGGTGATTGGGAGCTGTTGGCTGTTGTCCGAGCCTTGACCGTGTGGAGGCATTGGCTCGAGGGGGCAAAACACCCTTTCCTCGTCTGGACGGACCACCGTAACCTGGAGTATATCCATGCAGCGAGGAGGCTGAATCCTCGCCAGGCCAGGTGGGCCCTATTCTTCACCCGGTTTGATTTCACTCTATCATACATCCCGGGTACGAAGAACGTGAAGGCAGACGCACTGTCCCGGCTGTATGACACAGAGGAGAGGCCCAGAGACAACACTCCCATACTGCCGGCCTCCTGCATTGTGGCGCCGGTAGTATGGGCGATGGACGCGGATATAGAGCAGGCATTACGCATGGATCCCTCTCCACTTCAGTGTCCAGATGGGCTACAGTACGTATCTGCTATTATCTGTGATCGTCTGATCTACTGGGCACACACGTCACCCTCCTCTGGTCACCCAGGTATCGGCCGTACAGTGCGCTGCCTGACCGGAAAATACTGGTGGCCTACCTTGGCTAAGGACGTGAGGGTTTCTGTCTCCTCCTGCTCAGTGTGCACCCAGAGTAAGGCACCTAGGCACCTCCCAGCTGTTAAGTTACAACTTTTACCAGTTCCACAACGACCATGGTCTCACCTAAGTGTTGATTTTCTAACTGATCTTCCCCTCTCCCAAGGTAACACCACCATCCTGGTCGTTGTGGACCGCTTTTCTAAAGCCTACTGCCTCCTTCCTCTGCCCGGTCTCCCCATGGCTCTGCAAACTGCGGAGGCCCTGTTTACACACGTCTTTCGGCACTACGGGGTACCAGAGAGATATAGTGTCTGACCGAGGTCCCCAGTTCACGTCCAAGGTCTGGAAGGCGTTCATGGAATGTCTGGGGGTCTCGGTCAGCCTGACCTCTGGGTTCCACCCCGAGAGTAATGGGCAGGTGGAACGGGTAAATCAGGACGTGAGTAGGTTCCTGCGGTCCTACTGCCAGGACCGGCTGGGGGAGTGGTCGGTGTTCTTGCCATGGGCAGAATATGCCCAGAACTATCTCCGCCACTCCTCCACTAACCTAATGCCTTTCCAGTGTTTTCTAGGTTACCAACCGGTTCTGGCACCGTGGCACCAGAGCCAGACCGAGGCTCATGTGGTGGATGACTGGTTTCCGCGTGCGGAGGAGACTTGGGATGCTGCCCACGTTCACCTCCAACGCGCCGTGCGTCGTCACAAGGCCAACACTGACCGTCACCGTAGTGAGGCCCCCGTCTTTGTACCGGGGGATCGGGTCGGAATCCGCCCCTCCGCCTGCCCTGCCGGAAGCTGAGCCCGCTGTTTGTGGGGCCGTTCAAAGTCCTGAGGAGAGTCAACGAGGTCGCTTACAGGTTATGACTTCCCCGCGATTACCATATTAACACCTCGTTTCATGTCTCTCCTCAGGCCGGTGGTAGCTGGTCCGCTCCAGGAGTCTGAGGTGCGGGAGGTCCCTCCACCTCCTCTGGACATCGAGGGGGCCCCGGCGTACTCTGTCTGTTCCATCCTGGAATCGAGGCGTTGGGTGGGGGCCTTCAGTACCTCGTGGAGTGGGAGGGGTACGGTCCGGAGGAACGGTGCTGGGTTCCGGTGAGGGATATCCTCGATCCCTCCATGTTACGGGATTTCCACAGTCGCCATCCGGCTCGCCCTGCTGGAGCCACGCGTCAAGGGGGTGGGTACTGTCACGACTTCCGCCGAGGCTGCCTCCCCTCCTTGTTCGGGCAGGTTTCGGCGTTCGTCGTCACCGGCTTACTAGCTGCTGCCGATCCATTTATCATCACTCCACTTGTCTTGTCTAATTAATCACACACACCTGGTCCTCATCCCCAATTAGTCATTGTATAAGTGTTCCCTCTGCTTCCTTGTCTGTGTGGGTGATTGTTTGTAGTGAGCTGTGTGTAGCTCGGTTGAGCTACCCTTACCTTGTTGTTGCCAGGGTAGATATTTCCCCTGTGCCTGAGTTTTGTAGTCGCATGCTTGCGCAACTGTTTATCGACTTTGGATGCGTATTACTCTCCTGCGCCTGACTCCTTCTATCACACGCATCACAGTTTTATGACGTGCAGAAACATATATTTTGAGAGTTTGTGCAAATGGCCATATAGTGATTAGCTGAAAGTGTACATCGACTATCTATAAAGTTTCCGTCTTTCTTTCATAAATAAATGAACAAACTTCTCTTTAAAAAGTATAACTTGGAGGATCATTCAACCTGAGTGCCTGCAGTGTGCTCGGGGCTATCTATGCCCTTTATCAGCACTATAGATCAACATGCAGGTGTGGTCTTCTCTAACGATTAAAAATAAGTGGTCCACTTCTTTACCGCAATGTTAGAAGGATGAACAGGGTATCCATCTGGTTATTCACCCCCCGACCTACCATGCTGTTCAAGCTTGGGTAGTTCTGGATGTTGTCCCAACATATAGACCTGGGCCTATAATCATAAAAACTATAACAGCGAGAGGGATTACATGAGTTACAGTGTTGTTTGCAGTATGTTCCTTAGCATGAGAGCACTCTCTTCCTGTTGTAGGGGTCACCTGGGTTGTTCAGGTTTTATCTTTAATAGTGCATACTTTTAACTCTCTCAAAGGGTAAAAAACTGATAACATCCCCACAGTTTCCCTCATAACTGTCAGACTGTCAGACTCTTTTTGAATAGTTTTCATCCAATCCAGAGGGATACCAGGCACATATGTTGTTGGCTGATGCATTCTTTCTATCCTCCTGTTTTTGGAGCTTTTCCCTGTCCTTGTTAGAAGAAGTAGAAGTATTTTCTCCCCTTCTGTGATTGCATTGTCAGCATAAGGGTTTTGTTTATCATTATGATAACTAATTGAAACCAAAGTCAAATAATGCGGAGACTTTTGCCAATGTACTCTGCAGAAATTTAATTATGAAATACACTGAGTATACAAAACATTAGGAACACCTTCCTAATATCGAGTTGCACCCCCCCTTTTGCCCTCAGAACAGCCTCAATTTGTCGGGGCATGGACTCCACAAGGTGTCGAAAGCGTTCCACAGGGATGCTGGCCCATGTTGACTCCAATGCTATCCACAGTTGTGTCAAGTTGGCTGGATGTCCTTTGGGTGGTGGACCATTCTTGATACACATGGGAAACTGTTGAGCGTGAAAAACCCAGCAGCATTGCAGTTCTTGACACAAAACTGTGCACCTGGCACCTACTACCATACCCTGTTCATTGGCACTTCAATCTTTTGTCTTGCCCATATACCCTCTGAATGGCACAATCCATGTCTCAATTGTCTCAAGGCTTAAAAATCCTTCTTTAAATTGTCTCCACCTCTTCATCTACACTGATTGAAGTGGATTTAACAAGTGACATCAATAAGGGATCATAGCTTTCACCTGGATTCCCCTGGTCAGTCTGTCATGGAAAGAGCAGGTGTCCTTAATGTTTTGTATACTCAGTGTATATGCTAATGTAGAGCCTTGTGTAGGCTATTCTACTGTATATATAAATAGATTCACCAGAGACGCTGCACCATAATACAACAATCTGTCATAGGCAACAATATACAGTGATATTGCAGAGGTCATACCAACAGTATATCAATGCCTTCTACAGTACAGATCTACAGTACTTTAGTCAGACAGCTGACGTATGTACTAGCCAGGGATCCCACAGGACTGGGAAGCAGATGGCCTAACTACACCATGTCAGCAGTTTTCCCCTAGCAACCTGAGATACTGGTTGTGGTCAAATGAAACCATAGACATAGCAGACACCTTCAAACCCTATTTATATTGCTCTCAGGTCATACATGTCCTGTTGAGGAGAATGTGAAACACTGCCTTATATCATGGTGTACCATGATTACCGAAAGTTGTAAATTGTGCACAAAACCACAAACATGAAACATAATGGATATTAGAAGGCTGTAGAGTCACTGTGGATAACTCATTCAGGAACATACAACATTTCATTACTTCTCAAAGAGGAAATGTGTATCACTGTAGTCAGAGGCTATAAATGATACAACCATTATGTTTATGAGAGGAAAGGTTTATCAATACAGACCAAGTCACAAAATATGTTTGGCCAAGTAGTCGGTGACTGGCCCAAAGGCTAAGCGTGAGAAAGAGGGATTGTTCTCTCTCAACCATATCGATCTGTTCTCCCATGAATCCTGTCCTGTCCCCTATATCCTGGAGAAACCTAGCCACACGGCCACCACCGTCCTGATCCATCACACGCTGCAAATGTATCACTGAAAAGTAAAATAATTGTTTACTGTTGTTCAGCTTAACTCCGATCTTGTTGAAGTGCATTGATCTATAAAGCAATCCAGGGTCTCTGGCCGCATATGTTCGGCCGCGCTGAGAAATGATTGGGTCTGATCTCTGGACAAGCAATGCCAAGCATCAACTGTAATTATTGAGATGGGATTTGGCCTGTCAGCATGATAAATGGTCGTTTGACTTTATTTGTCTTAGCTCCAGATCAGTTTGCAGCAATACCTGTCACCAAGGTATTCTATTTCCTTTACTCAGCCTCACCAAAACAGACACATATTGAATACCTACTCCATCACATGAACAGAAAATCTTTCAATAATAACACAGGCCTCCATAGCTTTTCTGAGAGAAAAAATGCACGCAACAGCAAAATAGTTTGGGTTTGACAAGAGGACAAGAGGAAAAGTAAAGCCTGTTTGTTTTCTGTGGATGGTCTGTTTTGTTGCAGCTGTCAAAAAATGTAGTTACTGGCACTTAACTGGACTTTTCTCCTCATCCACAAAGCCTCCAGAAATTGACTTTTTATTTTGGGGTGATTATGTTGGGTAGCAGTGAGAACAAAACCTCAGAGGGGACTTCATGCTTGCAGGTGCAGGTCCCCTGAGCTGTTGTTGTTCATCGGTGAAATACAGCTTCTTGCCAGTGTGACCTTACCCACAGGAACAAATCAATTGTGTATGCAAACTCTGCAACTGTTGTCTGCCTAGCAGGTATCAATAATAAAAAGGAAAACAGTAAATGCTATAGCCTTTGGTTATTATGCTCTACTGACAATGCGTAATGTTTATAAATGCTAGACTTTCCATGTCATTCAAATGAATGGAATAAGGATTGGAGTAATTTTATACATTGGAAGTCAAACAAGCAAAAGAACAAAGATCCTTTCGGATAAATGTAACAACCTTCAAACTACTGGTTTGTCTCACACCAACCCTTCATTTTGTCCTAACCCCTCCATTCTCTCTGTGATGGGTGATAGAGGTCAATACAGAACAGTCACAGTGGCATCTAATGCCATCGGATAACGGCAACACTTTCCCTCCTTTTTCTCTCTGTGGGGCATTTCGTTGCTGCATAGAGGCATAGCAGGTCCCTCTCTTTCCAGATCAATTATTCCCACCAAAATAAGTACGAGAGGAGGCCATGAAATATTTACGGTAAGGCTGAGCGGGGGTGTTGTAGCTCTTTTATTTTTCATGATGATGTAGGGACTGCAGCGGCGAAGGGAAGAGGCGCGGGAGTCGCTTGGGGCCATTTCCGAGTAGCTAATTCGGTCAGCGGTCCAAACCAACCCCGAGAACGGTCTGTCCAAGCTTCACTTAGGATGTCCCTTGTGGCCCCTCTCCCTCCCTCCATTCCCACCATCCTCAACGCTTACTCATATTTTGGTTGTCATTTAATGGGTCTGCAATGTCAACCGATGCCTCTTACTGGAGATTGAGGAGATTCTCCTCCCTACTGTTTGTTTTCTTTTCATGCCTTTCAGCATTATTGGTGTTTTGCAGTGTACATTTTACCCGATTGAATTGTTTGTTTTGAAAACGATGTTCCCCATTTGACCCCATACTTTTGCTTACACAAGAGGTTTTATTTTATGTTTTGTATAGAATTTGTTCAGAATGGACAGGAGAATTTGAATGTAGTTGTAGAATTTCTATATAGATCTACATCTAGCCCTGAACTATTCACCATCATGCATCAGCCTTGGGATCCATTGAAGGACGCAATGTTGCCCTCTTGTTGCAAATGTGTGTGTATTGTCAATGTATCTGTGGGAGTACATTCACAGTATGTCCACGATATTGCATTAAGAATTCCAAGATTCCATCAACCTATTCAGTACAGCTACTGGTGACTGTGATGCGCTTGCAGCATGACACCATTGTTTTCCCTTGTCGTCATGTTTTCCATGTTTACAATCGTCATTTTCAATTCTCTCCAATTTGCATCAAAATGAAGATGATAAGAGCACTGTCAAGATGGCAGTGTGTGTGTGTGTGTGTTTAACTATTAAAGTAACACAAATTTGACCAACTGGGGACATTTTGTAAGTCCCTACAAGGTCAAATGCTATTTCTAGGGGGTTTAGGGTTAGGGTTAGGAGCTAGGGTTAGGTTTAGGGTTAGGGTTAAGGTTAGGTTTTTGGGTTAAGGTTAGGGTTAGGGTTAAGGTTAGGGTAAGGGTAAGGGAAAATAGGATTTTGTATGGGACTGAATTGTGTGTCCCCACAAGGTCTGTTATACAAGACTGTGTGTGTGTGTGTGTGTGTGTGTGTGTGTGTGTGTGTGTGTGTGTGTGTGTGTGTGTGTGTGTGTGTGTGTGTGTGTGTGTGTGTGTGTGTGTGTGTCGCAAAAACTGGGACAGTTAATGACTAGACACACCTCTTTTGTGGAAGCGCATTGGTATTATTGTACGTTGGCTGAACATTGCTGTGTCCTCAGATCAAACATTCCATCTATCATTCTGAATCGCTTGTAGAGGATGGGAATCTGCCTCATCAATCCCACAGAACACCTGGTTATTATCAATACCATGGTTCATTGCTCCACTGGAACATGCTGCAAGAATGAAACGCAACAATGATGCAAATTCACCAGGCTGTTCGCGATGGACAAGCTGCGAGATTAGTTCCGTTGCAGTGAATAGCAAGGAATACAAGTCATAGATTGCCAGTGAAAATGGCTGGCCTTGAATGACTCACAATTGTAGCCTTGAATAGATGTGGTCATATTCTGTGGACAGACACAGTGTACATACACATAATAACATAATTCATATATTTATTGAATGAATTCAGGGCCTAATCATCCAGGTGGAATTTTGTCTGTTTACTCCTAAACCTACCAAGTAAGAATTGCCAAAATGATTACATTGGTATTGGAAGCTGAGTGATGAGTTATCATCAAGGATCATAAAAGGAATTTCAAGAGTTTGTTTCTTACTTTTATTCCTCATTTTTACAAAAATATAAACGCAACATGTAAAGTGATGGTCCCATGTTTCATGAGCTGAAATAAAAGATCCCAGAAATGTTCCATAAACACAAAAAGCTTATTTCTCTCAAATTCTATGCACAAATTTGCTAACATCCCTGTTAGTGAGTGTTTCTCTTTTGCCAAGATAATCCATCCACCTGACAGGTGTGGCATATCAAGAAGCTGATTAAACATCATGATCATTACACAGGTAAAAGGCCACTTAAAAATGTGCAGTTTTGTCACACAACACAATGCCACAGATGTCTCAAGTTTTTGAGGGAGCATGCAATCGGCATGCTGACTGCAGGAATGTCCACCAGAGCTGTTGCTATTTATGTTAATTTCTCCAACCAGAAGCCGCCTCCAACGTCATTTTAGAGAATTTGACAGTATGTCCAACTGGCCTCAGAACCGCAGACCACGTGTATGGCATCATGTGGGTAAGCGGTTTGCTGATGTCAACGTTGTGAACAGAGTGCACCATGGTAGCGGTGGGGTTATGATATGGGCAGGCATAAGCTATGAACAACAAAGAAAATTGCATTTTATCGATGGCAATTTGAATGCACAGAGATACCGTGACGAGATCCTGATGCCCATTGTCGTGCCATTCATCTGCCACATCATGATAATGCACAGCCCCATGTCGCAAGGACCTGTACACAATTCCTGGAAGCTGAAAATGTCCCAGTTCTTCCATGGCCTGCATACTCACCAGAGATGTCACCAATTGAGCATGTTTGGGATGCTCTGGATCGACGTGTACGACAGCGTGTTCCAGTTTCCACCAATATCCAGCAAGTTCACACAGCCATTGAAGAGGAGTGGGACAACATTCCACAGACCACAATCAACAGCAAGATCAACTCTATGCGAATGAGATGTGTTGCACTGCATGAGGCAAATGGTGGTCACACCAGATACTGACTGGTTTTCTGATCCACGCCCCTACTTATTTTAAGGTATCTATGACCAACAGATGCATATCTGTATTCCCAGTCATTTGAAAACCATAGATTAGGGCCTAATTTATTTATTTTAATTGACTGATTTCCTTATATGAACTGTAACTCAGTAAGATCTTTGCAATTGTTGCATGTTGCGTTTATATTTTTGTTCAGTATAATAACTGATCAAGAGAAACAGCCATTATAAAAGCCACTCAGCTGTAATGTCATGGCTGATTATGAAAGCAATAATGTTTCATGTGTTGCTGTTCAATTGACAAAATCAATCAAGTTTGTTGCTTCTTTTTTTTGTTTCTCATGATTACAAATCCCCCTGGCACTCAAAAAAGGCAGCCTCTCCCACTTTTGCTACAACATATGCCCTATACGTTCTGAAGAGCATAACACTCCGCTGACGTACACACGGCAGCTAGCCTAGCGGTTAGAGAAGCGAGCCAGCAACCGGTGGGTTGCCAGTTCAACTCCTGGGGCTGATGGGAAAACATTTTTGGGAAGAGAGCTGGCAAACAGAGGGTTGCTGGTATTGAATCGTAAATGCCCTTGAGCAAGGCATTTAACCCCCCACAACAGCTCCCAGTGTGGCAGCCCCCTGGACCTCTCCAAAACGTGTGTGTTTTTTGGAGGGGTTAAAGAGAAAGTACAATTTTGGTTGGACCTTGTGTGCAATTGACCAATAAAGTGATCTTAATCTTAAAACCCACCCTCACATACAGTATTCTAGTACATGTTAGAATCTATCCTTAACAGAGTCTAAATTCAGTCATTACATTTACATTACATTTTAGTCATTTAGCAGACGCTCTTATCCAGAGCGACTTACAGGAGCAATTAGGGTTAAGTGCCTTGCTCAAGGGCACATTAACGTCATTTAGCAGACGCTCTTAGCCAGAGCGACTCACAAATTGGTGCGTTCACCCTATAGCCAGTGGGATAACCACTTTACAATTGGGGGGGGGGGGGGGTAGAAGGATTCCTTTATCCTATCCCAGGTATTCCTTAAAGAGGTGGGGTTTCAAATGTCTCCGGAAGGTGGTGAGTGACTCCGCTGTCCTGGCGTCGTGAGGGAGCTTGTTCCACCATTGGGGTGCCAGAGCAGCGAACAGTTTTGACTGGGCTGAGCGGGAACTATGCTTCCGCAGAGGAAGGGGAGCCAGCAGGCCAGAGGTGGATGAGCGCAATGCCCTCGTTTGGGTGTAGGGACTGATCAGAGCCTGAAGGTACAGAGGTGCCGTTCCCCTCACTGCTCCATAGGCAAGCACCATGGTCTTGTAGCGGATGCGAGCTTCAACTGGAAGCCAGTGGAGTGTGCGGAGGAGGGGGGTGACGTGAGAGAACTTGGGAAGGTTGAACACCAGACGGGCTGCGGCATTCTGGATGAGTTGTAGGGGTTTAATGGCACAGGCAGGGAGGCCAGCCAACAGCGAGTTGCAGTAGTCCAGACGGGAGATGACAAGTGCCTGGATTAGGACCTGTGCCGCTTCCTGTGTAAGGCAGGGTCGTACTCTCCGAATGTTTTAGAGCATGAACCTGCAGGAGCGGGTCACCGCCTTGATGTTGGCGGAGAACGACAGGGTGTTGTCCAGGGTCACGCCTAGGCTCTTCGCACTCTGGGAGGAGGACACAGCGGAGTTGTCAACCGTGATGGCGAGATCATGGAACGGGCAGTCCTTCCCCGGGAGGAAGAGCAGCTCCGTCTTGCCAGGGTTCAGCTTGAGGTGGTGATCCGTCATCCATACTGATATGTCTGCCAGACATGCAGAGATGCGATTCGCCACCTGGTTATCAGAAGGGGGAAAGGAGAAGATTAGTTGTGTATCGTCAGCGTAGCAATGATAGGAGAGACCATGTGAGGATATGACAGAGCCAAGTGACTTGGTGTATAGGGAGAAAAGGAGAGGGCCTAGAACTGAGCCTTGGGGGACACCAGTGGTGAGAGCACGTGGTGCGGAGACAGCTTCTCGCCACGCCACTTGGTAGGAGCGACCGGTCAGGTAGGACGCAATCCAGGAGTGAGCCGCGCCGGAGATGCCCAGCTCGGAGAGGGTGGAGAGGAGGATCTGATGGTTCACAGTATCAAAGGCAGCAGACAGGTCTAGAAGGACAAGAGCAGAGGAGAGAGAGTTAGCTTTAGCAGTGCGGAGAGTCTCCGTGACACAGAGAAGAGCAGTCTCAGTTGAATGACCAGTCCTGAAACCTGATTGGTTTGGATCAAGAAGGTCATTCTGAGAGAGATAGCAAGAGAGTTGGCTAAAGACGGCACGCTCAATAGTTTTGGAAAGAAAAGAAAGAAGGGATACTGGTCTGTAGTTGTTGACATCAGTGGGGTCGAGTGTTGGTTTTTTGAGAAGGGGAGCAACTTTCGCTCTCTTGAAGACGGAAGGGACATGGCCAGCGGTCAAGGATGAGTTGATCAGCGAGGTGAGGTAGGGGAGAAGGTCACCGGAGATGGTCTGGAGAAGGGAGGAGGGGATGGGGTCAAGCGGGCAGGTTGTTGGGCGGCCTGCAGTCACAAGTCGCAGGATTTTATCTGGAGAGAGAGGGGAGAAAGAAGTCAAAGCATAGGGTAGGGCAGTGTGAGCAGGACCAGCAGTGTCATTAGACTTAACAAACGAGGATCGGATGTCGTCAACCTTCTTTTCAAAGTGGTTGACGAAGTCATCCACAGAGAGAGAGGGGGGGGGGGGGGGGGGGGGGGGATTCAGGAGGGAGGAAAATGTGGCAAAGAGCTTCCTAGGGTTAGAGGCAGATGCTTGGAATTTAGAGTGGTAGAAGGTGGCCTTAGCAGCAGAAACAGATGAAGAAAATTAGACATATGGGTTAGGGGAAAAATTGAGAATGTCCACTTGGGAGAGATGAGGATTCCTGTACCACCACCCCTCTGACCAGATGCTCTCGGGGTATGCGAGAACACATGGTCAGACGAGGAGAGAGCAGTAGGAGTAGCAGTGTTTTCAGTGGTGATCCATGTTTCCGTCAGCGCCAGGAAGTCGAGGGACTGGAGGTTGGCATAGGCTGGGATGAAGTCAGCTTTGTTGGCAGCAGAACGGCAGTTCCAGAGGCTGCCTGAAACCTGGAACTCCAGGTGTGGGCTGCGTGCAGGGACCACCAGGTTAGAGAGGCAGCAGCCACGCGGTGTGGTGCGTTTGTGTAGCCTGTGCAGAGAGGAGAGAACAGGGATAGGCAGAGGCATAGTTGACAGGCTGTAGCAAATGGCTACAATAATGCAGAGGAGATCGGAATGAAATGAACTAAACATCTGGGAGAGAAACTTATACCTCAGAAACTATAATTGTTTCACTGAACCACCCGAGCAAAAACTCTACCAACTTCCACCTTAGAAATCAGAATTGTTGTGAACCACAGCGGTTCAATGTTTAAAGGAATAGACTCAACCCACTTTATTCAGCTAGCTAACTATGACACCATAGCTAACTAGCATGCTAGCATCCAAAAAAAAACACCGTTTAGCACCAACACTTGGTCACAACAAACCACCAATAGTGGTTTGTTGTTTTTAACGTTGGCTAGCTTTAACTCCCAAATATAACTCTCCCAACTTCCACCTCAGAAGCTATAATTGTTGTAAACTACAGCGGTTCAATGTTTCTAGGAATAGACTAACTCAGTTTATTCAGCTAGCTAACTAGGTGCAGTATTATTCCGTGAAAAACGTCCGGGCACCTAGTCATAAGACGCCACAGCCAGCTAGCATGCCGGGCTCCAACTACACGGTTTAACGCCAATACTCTGCCACAACAAACCACCAGTGTATCAACGCGCAAGCAGATCGTTCGTGTCCGTGTCGAACGTTGTGGGTTAGTCCCGACAGCTTGAGCGAGTCCGTCGTCAACTTATTCAGCCAGTTAGTTAGCTAGAATAGTTAGCAAACTAGCTAGCCATTGCTTTCAGACAAAGAAGAACCCCTCCTTTCACGGCACGAACACACATAGAGAGCCAAACGAACGTTAACTAGTCACCCATGTCCCAAATTCCTTGAACGACTCGGGCTATCAATATGTAAAAAGCAAAACAAATGTAGGTTATGACTTACCCCTATCAGCTACTGTTAGCTAGCCAAGTGCAAAGCTAGCCACTGAATTGACTCAGCCAGTTCGCGTCTGTTCACACGGTCGTTCCAGCTATTGTTTACTAGTAGCCAACCAGGTAGCAACAAGCTAGCTAATATTTCAAGCACAGTAGCCACTTGCTACCTAACGTTAACGGTTCAGACAATGAGGTTAGGAAAGAGCTGAATGGTAGGCAATTATTGTATGTAATTATTGTAGGCAGCCAGCTGGCGTAATTACAGGCACTCTCAGGCGTGAAATAACTGTACCGTTGCTAATAGCTACTCGCCAGCTAGTCCCGGTGGTGGGTTAGCTAGCTAGCTTCGTGCAACGCTGGGCACAGCCGAATACAATACTAACCTACAATAATTACATACAACAACCCACAATAACTAACTACAATCTAAATACGTAGTTTAAGCCTTACTCGACGAAGCCCAAGCTATGTGTAAAGCCAAGCTAACCCGACGCCAAGCCAAGTTGACTCCCCGTCCGTGAATACTTAAACAATACGTAAACAATACAATACTTACCTACAATAATTGTCTACGGAAACCTACAATAACAACCTAAATAACTACCTAAATAAAGTCATCCACCTCCTCTCCAATTCCTTTCCTTTATTCTAATCTCAGGGGCTCCACAGCAAATTAGAGCCTAGAGTTGATTAATTATGGCATCCATCCACCACCAGGCCCTTCAGAGCTCCAAATCAATTTAAGTGACTTTCCCCTCTCAGCAAGAGTGGACTTTTTGTTCAACGACTTCATGAGAAAAAATTATAGCATTAATTTAGTGCCCCAGACCACCTGTTATGAAGATTTATGGTCATACTTAATGTTAATACACCTCTCCGCCCCGTCATATCTGATGTTAAAACTACCCCCAAGTCGACAAATGGGGGCTCTGCCATCTTTGCTATTTCCTGGGGTGTGTGTGGGTTAAATTAGTAACATAGTAAAATAATTTCTGGAAAGCAAGTTGTGGTAATTTGTAGATTACGTTTGGGGAGCTTGGATGGTTCAAATAAAATAATGACTCGTTTTTATACATCTCTCTTTCTCAATGGATTGTGATATAGCATAACGTTTACATTCAAATACATTTACAGCATCGATAGGTACAGTTGCATGTCGTTTTCTTCTGCAATCCCTTGCAATTTATAATGGTTATCTCAGTATACTGTAACAGAAATACACACTTACGGTGGCCAAGATGGTAGCTCAGCTCATGCAAATCCATGCAAAAGCCCTCATTAACATAACAATAAAACCACTTAAACTGGTACAACATTTCCACTAACGGTTGGCACAAATACAACATATTTTAGACCATGCCCCTAAATATGCTAAGCACATTCCCTGCCAGCACATTGCCCCCACCTACATTTCAAAGTGCACTAATTATTGTACCTAATGCTGCATCGTAACCAAGTGGGAAGTGGGAATTTACCACATACGACTGGAAAAAATCCACTTGAACAGCCCTCCAATTGGTAATTACTAGTGGGAAATGCGTCTCTCATCCCTGGGATGCGACTTCTCCCACATATTGACCACTGACGCCACCTACTAAGGAAATGACCTCGATAACAGCATTTTCTGCAGCTAAATTAACATTATTTATAAAAAGCAATCTATTAATATGTTTTTTTAACACTATAGCTATGTTTACAAGCATAATAGCTGTACTTTTAGTTTATGGTAGCCGCAGCTTGTGGGCCATTAGCCAACTGGCATTTCCCAACAATTTGAAAGCAGGTGAATGCATCCAACTGGTATTTAAGTTTTCACAACTGGTAAATTCCCACCTCCCACATGGTTATGAACACAGCTTTATATTTAATGTATTGGGTAGAAACATTTATCATTATACTAGATTATCTGCACATGTACCCTA
Organism: Coregonus lavaretus; assembly: GCF_964263955.1. NCBI lineage: Eukaryota > Metazoa > Chordata > Actinopteri > Salmoniformes > Salmonidae > Coregonus > Coregonus lavaretus. Next base: position 15,940,978 of record NC_139989.1, read on the forward strand.
ACAGTACCATGTGAGTTCCTATGAGTACCTCTGAAGGTACCTATGTGTACCTGTTAACTTTTTGTACACCAGTGAACAACACTGTACCATAACCGTACTCTTATATTTGAGAGTGTGTGGATATATGTTCTTAGTAACAAATAACCATCTGGTGGCACTGCTGAGACATTAATGCACTCTGGACCAAAAGGTTGCAAGTTCAAATCCCAAGAGCATTTCACACTAAGGGCTAGATTCTATCAGAGCTGCGCTAGTTGTGTCGGAGGTGGAACTGCGTTAGTGCTGTCAAATCCACAAGCGTCTGTGGCATTATTCCTGAAATGGAAATTGCCATTGGCTGCACGGGACTTCATTACCAGAAATACAGTGCATTCGGAAAGTATTCAGACCCTGTCCCATTTTGTTACATTACAGCCTTATTCTAAAATATTCACACAATTCCCCATAATGACAAAGCGAAAACTAGTTTTTAGAAATGTTTGCAGATGTATAAAATAAAAAAACGGAAATACCTTATTTACAGACCCTTTGCCATGAGACTCGAAATTGAGCTCAATTGCATCCTGTTTCAATTGATCATCCTTGAGATGTTTTTACAACTTGATTAGAGTACACCTGTGGTAAATTCTATTGATTGACATGATTTGGAAAGGCAAACACCTGTCTACATAAGGTCCCACAGTTGACAGTGCATTTCAGAGTAAAAACCAAGCCATGAGGTCGAAGGAATTGTCCGTAGAGCTCCGAGACAGGATTGTGTCGCAGCACAGATCTGGGGAAGGGTACCAAAAACATTCTGCAGCATTGAAGGTACCCAAGAACACAGTGGCTTCCATCATTCTTAAATGGAAGAAGTTTGGAACCACCAAGACTCTTCATAGAGCTGGCTGCCTGACCAAACTGAGCAATCGGGGGAGAAGGGCCTTGGTCAGGGAGGTGACCAAGAACCCAATGGTCACCTTCCAACAGGACAACGATCCTAAGCACACAGCCAAGACAACACAGGAGTGGCTTCGGGACAAGTCTCTGAATGTCCTTGAGTGGCCCAGCCAGAGCACGGACTTGAATCCGATCTAACATCTCCGGAGAGATCTGAATATAGCTGTGCAGCGATGCTCCCCATCCAACCTGACAGAGCTTGAGAGGGTCTGCAGAGAAGAATGGGAGAAACTCCCCAAATACAGGTGTGCCAAGCTTGTAGCATCATACCCAAGAAGACTCGAGGCTGTAATTGCTGCCAAAGGTGCTTCAACAAAGTACTGAATAAAGGGTCTGAATACTTATTTTTTATTTATTTTACCTTTATTTAACTAGGCAAGTCAGTTAAGAACAAATTCTTATTTACAATGACGGCCTACACCGGCCAAACCCGGACGACGCTGGGCCAATTGTGCGCCACCCTATGGGAATACTTATGTAAATGAATACGTTTGCAAAAATTTCTAACAATCTGTTTTTGCTTTGTCATTATGGGGTATTGTGTGTAGATTGATGAGTGGAACATTTTTTTAAAATCAATTTTAGAATAAGGCTATAACTTAACAACATTTGGAAAAAGTCAATGGGTCTGAATACTTTCTGAAATCACTGTATGTTGAAAACACTGTATGTTGAAAACACTGGTATGTTAACAGCACTGTATGTTGAAAACACTGTATGTTAAGAGCAATGTATGCTGAAAACACTGTATGTTAACAGAACTGTATTTTGAAAACACTGTATGTTGAAAACACTACATTAACAGCACTGTGTGTGTATCATAATGACTCATTTTTGTTTGCAGGGCATTACCTGTGAAATCTCATGTGAAAATGTGAATCCACATGTGAAAGGTCATGTGATCACGTGTGAAAATCCACAGGTGAAACTTCATGTGAAATATCTTCAAATGTGAAGTGCTCCAAAAACACATGGTTAACATTATTTCACATGTGAAAATCCACATCATCACATGTGAAGTGTTCCAAAAACACATGGTTTCACATGATTTCACATGTGCAAAACATGTGGAAATGTCACATGAAATCTTGTGATTTCCCACATGTGAAATCATGTGGTTTTTCCGTAAGGGGATCCTGTCTCTCTCCCTATATACTGTAGCTCAGTGCTTTCTCCTTGGCTAAACTAGGCTCATAATTTAACATTTGTATTGATATTTACGGATCCCATACAAGTTTGTAATTAAGGCACATGAAAGTTCTCGTGTTCAAGAAGGCATTTCTGCAAAACAGCACTACTGTGAAGTAGGAACTAGCGTCATCCGCCTCCGTTGGGCTGGCGTTTCACATGTACTTGAGAGTGCACTATAGGCAGCCAGGCCCTTTTCATTATAAAACTTCTTTAGAGCATCAGAGCGCTCTGCCAGGCGCAACAAGATGGATGCCGTCTAATTGAACTCTGCATGGTTCTCTCTCAAGGGCTATCCTCGGCTCTCTCATTACCGTGCCCTTGTCCTAATGAAGAACAAATTAGTTTGCTTTCACTTTGTACCCCTCTTCACCAAACAAGTCATTGGACTTCTCCAATTTCTCTTTGTCCTTTCATCTTTCACTTTTCATTTCTCCAAACAAGCCAGTCTGCTTTCTTTACCCTTGCGTCACCCAGCTCCGACCCCTGAAGTGCCACAGATGACGGTGTAGTCAGGCCTAGCTTCACAAGTTGAGTTAAATTTTGGCCAGAGAACTGAAGACAATTTTGCCATACTCTATAAAGGGGTTGCCATGAATTTGACAGTATCTTACAGGATTCTGTATTTCATATTACAGTACACCTACTGTAATATAAATATGGTATCAAAGCAAGTACTGTGTGATGACACACAGTACAATCCATAAAATTGACTGAATTATAATGTTAAAAAAAGTATATGCTACCGTATTCAGAATGAATGAATGAATGAATTAAATTAATTGAGGGGAGGGTTTTCTATATCAGAGTATCTTACTGTAATTGCAAGGGGTTGGTGCAAGCAGGTTGGATGCTTAATAAAGTGTTTACACATTACAGCATATTAATGAATATTTTGTGTTTTAAATCACTTGCACTTCTAGAAGCCTTAATAAAGGCTTCCAAACTGGCAGCGACTACAGGGCAAAACAGACCGAAAGGACATAGCAAAATGCTCAATCATTTAAGGTTTAATGAATAGTCATTCTGAAAAGTACTTTTTTTCTCATGGCTAACTACCAGGAAGTTTGAAAAGACAGGTTGAGTGGGCAGGGAGCTTATATTCATGAGCTCGCCTTGACTGACAGCTCTTTGAGAACGCCTATGTCAAGCAACTTGTATGCAGTGAGCATTGTTGCAGTAAAACCATCTCAAGTAAATTTGATGATACACAAAGCAACTCAAACAACATTGAAATTGCATCAATGTCGCCCTAGTCTGAGGTCCTGAGCGCTCTGGAACAGGTTTTTTCAAGGATCATTCTGTACGTTTCTCCATTCATCTTTCCTTCGATCCTGACTAGTCTCCCAGTCCCTGCGGCTGAAAAACATCCCCACAGCGTGATGCTGCCACCACAATGCTTCACCGTAGGGATGGTGCCAGGTTTTCTCCAGACTTGACGCTTGGCATTCAGACCAAAGAGTTCAATCTTGGTTTCATCAGACAAGATAATCTTGTTTCTCATGGTCTGGGAGTCCTTTAGGTGCCTTTTGGCAAATCTCCAAGCGGGCTGTCATGTGCCTTTTACAGAGGAGTGACTTCCGTCTGACCACTCTACCATAAAGGCCTGATTGGTGGAGTGCTGCAGAGATGGTTGTCCTTCTGGAAGGTTCTCCCATCTCCATAGAGGAACTGTGGAGCTCTGTCAGAGTGACCATCAGGTTCTTGGTCACCTCCCTGACCAAGGCCCTTCACCCCCGATTGCTCAGTTTGTTCAGGCGCCCAGCTCTAGAGCATAATTGTACCATCTAAACAGCGGTGAAATATATTTTCCATAATCAAAAATATTGTTGTTTCAGCTGTTTGAAGCTTGTGTATAAAACCAAAAGTAAAAGACGCAAGAACAAAACTGAAGAACGGGAAGCATAGAAATAACACACATAGAACAGATCTACTGCTTCTTAGACTTGCTTTCAAGTAAAATTATAAATCTATAACTCACATTTCTATGTGAGCTTGGTCAGGTTGCCACTTGAAATCAATATGTTTAGTATTTATTATGATCCCCATTAGCCAACACCAATGGTGACAGCTAGTCTTACTGGGGTCCAACACAAAGAATACATTACAGTTTTCATGTTTTGTGTGTGTGCGTGCATGTGTTAATGAGCCAGAAACAACAATACCATGCATCCACTAGTGGTCAAAAGCTTTTTGCCGCTCCAAAGATACCATATGGCACTATATTCTGTGGGGTGGAATTACAGTACCATTAGAAAAACAGCATTTACAGTATGCTGCATTTAAACGTTTGAGAATTTGTTACTGTTGATAATAGCCTACCTAGAATGACCTTATAAATTACAGTTTTCCGTTACAGTGTACTGATGAGGAAATGTATCACAGGAGTGAAATCAACAAACTGTTAATAGAATCAGATAAGCAGTAACATTTCTAATCTATTATGCATCTTCTCCAGCTGTCTTATATCGTCATGGCAAACCCATACAGAACTGTCTTATGCCATCATGGCAAACCCATACAGAATATGTCTACATTACTACATATGGGTTTGATAAGGAGTAGGGTGTTTATTGGCAAATGTTTGGCCATTTGGTTTTGGTATTGAGGGCAACAGCTTTGCATGTTGCTGTTGTTGCTGCCATCACCTCCGGGGAGCTTATACTGTTGATCCTTTGTGTCCGTACACCCACTTAGCCAGTCACTCTGTATTACAGTGAGTCAGATTATCCGGAAATAAATAACAAAACACCACATCGACTTTGACTTTCCATCACAATAACAGCACCTTGGTGCTAATGCTGCACTAAAAAAGGCCACTGAAAGATTATTTGTTTGTTTGCCTGGGTCTTCCTATTAGTCATTTGTTGCAAACGGTGCCTGTTGAAAGAGAGCACTGTGTCATTTGAGCTCAGTGTCAAGGACCTTCTTACAGCTGCTTTCTTCTGTACTCCTTTGAACCGGCTCAGTTCACAGGCTCTGCCATCCTGAGCCCCCGCCGTACCCCTCTGTGGTGAAGACTTCAATACTACAGGCCTTCGCTGGTCCTTAACCAAAGGCTTTGAAGTGAGTTTCAAAGGTACATCAAAGAGAGCCGGCTAGAGATACATGATTGTCACATCTCATTTGGTTATGCAGTGATTTCATAGATCATACCATCTGATCCGTGAAATAGACCTCAAGACTTAGCCTACAATATACACTTATACACTACCGGTCAAAAGTTTTCGAACACCGACTCATTCAAGGGTTTTTCTTTATTTGTACTATTTTCTACATTGTAGAATAATAGTGAAGACATCAAAACTATGAAATAACACATATGGAATCACGTAGTAATCAAAAAAGTGTTAAACGAATCAAAATATATTTTATATTTGAGATTCTTCAAATAGCCACCCTTTGCCTTGATGACAGCTTTGCACACTCTTGGCATTCTCTCAACCAGCTTCACCTGGAATGCTTTTCCAATAGTCTTGAAGGAGTTCCCACATATGCTGAGCACTTGTTGGCTGTGCAAAGCTGTCATCAAGGCAAAGGGTGGCTATTTGAAGAATCTCAAATATAAAATATATTTTGATTTGTTTAAAACTTTTTTGGTTACTAAATGATTCCATATGTGTTATTTCATAGTTTTGGTGTCTTCACTATTATTCTACAATGTAGAAAATAGTAAAAATAAAGAAAAACCCTTGAATGAGAAGGTGTTCGAAAACTTTTGAACGGTAGTGTATACTGTGTGTAGACCTAGTAACACTATGCTTATGTAGACATGGCCATCGTAATAATTCTGGTAAACAATTCTGAGAATGAGGTTTCAAAATGCATTCTATGTTACTGAGAATTATGAGAAGAGTTACCGATCCTAATTGACGCATAGGCTTATGTAGATGTAGGAACACCATTTGTATATTGTCATCATGTATTGTCATCGTGGCCATAGTCATACTCTGGCAATAATTAATGAAGATACATTTCTGAGAAGAGGTGGAAGGGGCTAGGCTGTTGAAGGTGAATGACCAGAGTCTGTAGAGCTAATCAGCTATTCTGAGCACACAACCATTACACTGTCATTTAATTGTAACATATTTTCATACGAAAACTCATTCTTATTACCTGCCCTCTCGCTCATCAAAAACACCCCTTCACAGCATCTGTGGTCTCTCGCAACGCTGTCACTCTCCTGTCGCGTACATGAGTCAAACCCGTTCGCCACCCAATATGATGAAACAAGTTAATTAAGTTGTCAGCCACGGAATGGGCTGACAGGCAATTATATCGAGTTTAAATATACATGAAGGCAGGTTCAAATGTAAACTCTGTATCTTAGATAACCCATCTATATAGAAGTGAGAGGGGAAATCAGTTTTGATGTTTGTTTGCTCGAACAAGGAAAGCAATTGATCAATTATGTGAAATCATAAAATATGTTCTGAATATCAGACATGTGGTTCTCCCATTCTGAAGTAGGCCAGATACTACTACTACTGATACTTGCGAGAGGCTTGAACCAATGAGGTCACTGTAAAAAGCAGATTGAGGCCTAAACAAGCATAATATTCTAGTTCATTTAGAATTGACCTAGTTACAGTAAGTTATGGTTTTGATTGTAATATTTACAGAAACAGCTGCATCAGTAGCCTCCAGGGACTGATCCAACAGTTAGCTGCACATCTGTACCTCCCACAGGGGTTAAACACACTGAACACTCTAATAGCTGAGAAGCTGAGAAACTCATCAGACGCAAAGTAACTATTTCACGAAATAAGTGGAAGAATGTGGGCGTACTGGCTCCTGAAACTGTTTTTGTAATGGGCTCTCATGCTTAGGAATTGACGTGAGATATGCTGCTGGTCTCACAGGAAACAAACAAACAAATAGAAGCTCTCCACTGGGCACAGACATCAATTCAACATCTATTCCACATTGGTTCAATGTACTGTAATTTCATTGAAATGACGTGGAAACAACGTTGATTCAACCAGTGTGTTCCCAGTGGGTTATAGGCACCATCCAACAGCTGTGAATCTGTCCTCAAACAGAGATATGAATATAGAACTACGTGCTGTAACAAGCTGTGCAGTGTTACTATGGAAAGAGTGACTTAGATGGAATTGAGAGATTAAACATTTATGGCTTCACCCCATTTCTCTGTCAACAGAAACGCATAGTACTGTATGTAGGGCTACCTCAATGGGCACTAGTGGTTGTATACGTTTTTAAAGCTAACCTTTGCTTAGTACACAAATCCATGATGGCATGGCAGGAAACACGTTGGCCCAACAGATTAGAAATCTACAGTTTATAGGATAAGCTTTCTATGTATTTTATATTCAGAGGACTTTATAGGTGAAGCATCTGTATCCGGTTTCCTAACCTCATCGACACAGATAACAGAAAATGATTTTGATGGAGATCTCTGCGATGTTGCGTTTGCTTAATACAACTCACAGTAAATAAGATTACATCTGTGTTATAAACCGGCCACATTCATCTCGGACCATTTTCAATTGGTGTTGCGATTAAGTCCAAGCTATTCTGTGACATCATTCAAGGGATAGAAAAATTAATCTATATGAGACAGATTAAATATGATACATATCATAGCTCACAGGAGGCATGTTATCTTGGTATATGATGCTTCATCAGTCATTCTTTCATAATGCAGCAGCCTCTGCATCATTTTTTATTCAAACCCAGCAGAAAAGAGGAGAATGAGTGCATGTATATATGTATTCACACATAAATATGTGCATAATCTCACATTTATCACTTCTTCAAACAGCCTCTTTTAAAGGGCCTGCCCTCTCAGGGATGTAATGATGGGCTTAAGGGGAGATTAAGATAATTACACTCTGGTCACAGGGGCTTTGTGGGTACAAAGCTTTGTGGGCGCATTTCAATTTAAAACTCCAAATGGCCTAAATGAGGGATACTTAAGCGATGCATGCCAAATATATTAGAGTTGTGTCCTCATAGGTTTTTCTTTTTAAACGAAGGCTATTCTCAAACAAAATGGCCTCTAATTACTTTATCTTTAATCTGAAGATAGAAGACCCATGGGGCTCCTACAGTGGTCTGGAATGGAGGTGCTTAAACTCATTTCCCTCCCCTATGCCCTACCACCTAAACAGCCCTCATCCAAAATTAATACTGAAATAGGATCAGGAGGCCTGTATTTAGAGTGGACAACAATGTTGGTTAAGTAAAAACTAACCTGAATTGGAAAATAGACACAAAATGCCACCGGAGACTTAGATACTAAACTTATTATAGGCAGGAGAGAAACAGCAGGATTGTGACAAGAGGCTTTGAATGCTAAGTTGTATTTAACACACACACGAATCAACGCGGTTCTAATTGACTGACCCTTGTCCGTTGTCTGACACTTGTCGAACCCAGTGTGGAAAACATCCATCTCTCTGTTGGATCTCTGTAGTCATTGTCAGAACTGTGTGTCATAAACACATACATATCTCCACTCCCTGTGGGCTAAACTCTTCCCTGTATACCACTACAGGTATTAAACTCAGCTTCTGTTCAAGTGCTTTGTTTCAAAGCCTCACTTTCCATTACAAACTAGTCAAATCCCAGAGGGAATTTCCTCAATCCCCATCTTCAATACATCGCAATTGCATACTCGGCCAATCAAATGCCAGGACCTGCAGTTATTGCTTTCATACCAAATGAAAACTGATGAAACCTATCAAGCAGTTGATGCTCCCCCATCTTATCAACATGAAAGCCTAGAATTATCAGTAAATTGGCAATTGAAGTTACAGTGAAACTGACATGTGGAAATGGAATTAGTCTTCGGTTTGAAATTATATGTGTGAATGCCTAGTATTAGCCCAGGGGAGTTATCACAGGGAATTGTTTCAGTTCTGAGGTTAGTGGACCAATCGAAACATTGTTCTATGCTGAGATGGAGCTTCATAAATGTATTCCCTCATTTAGCCTCCCTTCTCAAATTATGTTTCCACAGAGTGTGTGTACTTTACATTGTGAGCTCTGTAACATGTCATTCTGAACAGCGGGAGATAACCACAGTGCTTTCTTGGCTTTCAAAGTCTCAAATCTACCTTTGATTTCCTCTCCTCTCCCCTTTGGATTGATAGCATCTGTCAGAAATGGAGAGAACAAGAAAGAGATTCAAAAAGAGAGAGGTGGTAAAGAAAGGTAGCGGTGGAGAGCGGCTTAGCGTGCAGTCATATTAATCATGCTAATCTGTGGAGAGGGGTGTGCTTAAAAGTCCATTAACCTGTTCGTAGCAACGCAGATAGCTAGCATTTCTGAGGGTGCCAACCAAGCAGATAAATAGCTGCAGATGGGAAGGCTGACACTGGAAAACTATGTTGTCCACAGTGGGAAAAACATCACAGAAATCCACCTGTCGTGAGGGGGGATGGGGAGTGCAGAGTCTGCAGACAAATGTTAGTCATCAGGCCCCCTGTTTCGCAATGGGCAGTGTTGAAGGGAAACAAGCTCCCTGAGGCTTCCAGGAAATGTTTCCTTAGATGGTCTATTTTGGCCATAATGGTGCATGTGATGTGATGGATTACAGGGACAAAGCACTGTAGTAGCATTAAAGAAGAGCCACTGAGATAATGTTTGGCAAAGTCCTAAATGGCACCCTATTCCCCCATAGGGCTCTGGTCAAAAGTAGTGCACTATATAGGGAATATGGTGCCATTTGGGACACATCCTTTCTGTCTGACATACACCCATAAGAACTAGAACACTAAATACCTATTATTTTGCTATCAGAATGCACAGAACATACTACTAATGCACCGACTTCCTAAAACACACAGACACACATCTTGCACTAAATACATTATTTTGAACTAATGTGATGGCAGTGGAAAACATTTTATTGCAAACGTATGCTTAATTGTTTTGGGTGTCCACTAAGAAAATTATCAATACATTCATAACTACAGTAGGCTGTTCAAATGCAATCCTCGCAACATTAACAGCTTGTGAACCTAACATTGGCTATTGATCAGCTTCAACGTGCGTGTAGAAAACGATGTCTCATGAAGCAGAAATTATTAATTAATTAATTAATTAAAGGTCAGTAAAAGAGGGATCACATTCTGAGTCAATAGCATTGTGTGGTGTAATCACTTCTTGGAGACGGGACACTGAGCCATTTAGAAATACCAAGGAAATACCAAGGATCTAACGACTTCACGAGGAAGGCTTTATAAAGAACCTTGAATATGCCGTACAAAGTTCAATGCATTAGTCAACCTTGATTGTGTTCGAATTACCTTGCACATCTCACATCTATCTCTCTATTATTAAAGGAAAATATTCGGACAATTCCCTGGTGATGCAGAGGTAGGAATTGTCATTCTCAGTGCAGAGGAATGGGGATAAGGAATGCTTTTCAGAGAACAACCTTCGACTTTTCTATGCCCCCACCAAAGTCTGCTAGAAAGACACTAAAAGATCCATCCACCTTTTCCAAATTAATCCTCTCTTCAATGAACCCTTTTCCAAGGGTTGAAAGTTCTCCCTCACCTTGGATCATCTCTTTGGAACATGCTTTGGAAAGACATAAAACTACAGTGTGTAATGCTACTGGCTTTTTATTTTGGACCAGAGCTCAATAGAATACACTGGCTGTCACAAGCCCAACGTGGTCAATATATTACGCAACCGCACACAGTCTCTGGTACAGCCCAGATAGGACGTGGGCCAGGAAAACTGGGCAAGGGGAGTCGACGGGAGCAGGGAAGGCTGAGCATTGGATCTGTTGTTTATCACTCTGGCCATAAAACATGTGGAACAGGACACAAGAAGAGAGGGAGGGAAGAGTGTCAGAGTGGAGGACCAGGGTCGGGAAAGAGCCCATATCTCCAGTGATTTATGGCATTTTCAGATCAGTCCTGTCATGGAAAAATTACCAATGACTGACAGGATGTATTTGAAGGACAGACCCAAGATGCCATGATGTCAATGAAATTATGCATAGATTGCATACTATAGGAAAACATGGCAGGGAAAATGGTGGTATTATCAAATGGTGTTATGACCTTGACATTGGTGATGGTCTTTATTATGACCATATAAATGATACTTGTTGGGGACATGGATAAGTCATTACTGAGCTTCATGAATGTCTCATTAGTTCAGCAGTGTTGTCTCTATGACCTATAGGTCTGTTAATTAAAACTAATGATTTATGAAATTCACTATCAACTGTCGTAGAGTGAATGGGAGTCAAGAAGAGGGGGAGGAATAATTTGCCTCGATGTGTCTTCAAAGGTAAAGGAAATGCATTAGGGGGCTTTTATGTACAGTGGGGTCCGATATTATTGACACATTTGATAAAGAGGAGCAAAAATTACTGTATAAAATAAATAATTGAAATACTTAGCTATATTGTATGCTTAATTTTTTTTTAAATTATATTATTTTGTACTAATACAATTGCTCAGAGAAAGAGATTTTGTTTAACAAGTAAAAACAAATATCAAAAAAAGGAAGGGGTCAAAATTATTGACACCCCTGTTTACAATACCTTTCAATACCTCACCTTGCGAGGATAATGACACTGTGCCTTTTTCTTAAATGTTTTATGAGTTGGAGAACACATTGGGAGGGATCCTAGTCCATTCCTTCATACAGAATGCTTCCAGATCCTTGATATCCTTTGTCTGCGCTTATGGAATGCCCTATTCAATTCAAATCACAGGTTTTCAATGGGTTTCAAGTCCGGAGACTGAGATGGCCATCGCAAAATGTTGATTTTGTGGCCACTCTTAAGGAAAAAACATGATTTCACATGTGGAAACCAAATTATTTTCACACATTGGATACCAGCAACCTGAAATCCTTGAATTAAATTATCTGGCAACAGCTCTGGTGGACATTCCTGCAGTCAGCATGCCAATTCCATGCTCCCTCAAAACTTGAGACATCTGTGGCATTGAGTTGTGTGACAAAACTGCGCATTTTAGAGTGGCCTTTTATTGTCCCCAGCACAAGGTGCACCTGTGTAATGATAATGCTGTTTAATCAGCTTCTTGATAAGCCACACTTGTCAGGTGGATGGATTATATTGGCAAAGGAGAAATGCTCACTAACAGGGATGTAAACAAATTTGTGCACAACATTTTAGAGAAATAAGCTTTTCATGGGTATGGAACATTTCTGGGATCTTTTATTTCAGCTCATGAAAAATGGGACCAACACTTTACATGTTGTGTTTATATTTTTGATCAGTATAGTTACGAATGCATGATTAGGTACAATCATTACCGCACTTTGAAATGTAGGTGGGGGCAATGTGCTGGTAGGGGCTCATTAGCATATTTCAGGGCATGGTCTAAAATATATTGTTTTCCTGCCTACCGTCAGTAGAAATGTTGTACCAGTTTAAGTGGTTTTTTTTGTTATGTTGATGAAGAATCAGCACTTCTTTTGACACTGTTAGTTCTGCAGTCTTTGCAAGAACTTGTGACAATCAAGAGCTGCACTATTTAGAGATTATTGTGCTTCTTCCAGATGTTAAATGGAAGCTGTTTCACAGGAAATCACTGTTGAATTCTCACTAACTTGCTATCAGCTAGTTGCAGCTGGGTTATTGTAAAAGTCAGCGTAGCAAATATGTCACACTCACCTGGTTGGTAAATCAGCATTAAAATAACTTATGACTAGCTCTGAATCAAATACTATATGGCTCTCTGGTATCACATGCTCTTATAGCAGCCTTTAATAAGGCTGCAGAACTGACAGTATAGAAGCTTAATGTTTATGAACAGAATACAACAGAGCACATTAACTGGGATGACGTTCCCTCTCATGGGAGACCAAAAAGAGCTACACAGTAAATTCCATAGTGTTAAATATGCAGTGTCAAAGTACATTGACTCTTACAGAGTTATTACTACAACAGTTGGAGTAAGATACCGCCCAGTGTTGGTGAAAAAGTACGTTGTTAAAAGACGCAGTGTCAGACGTACTCTGGAAAGCTCCGCCCACCTACGACTCGTCTCAAACGGACCACACATTTTCACGGCGCCATTTTCTTCATGTGGAATGACTGCGGTAAGTTTCTCCTAAGCGACTATACACACATTATTTGTCATTTTAACAGAAGCAGCATTTAAGAATTACTTTATATCGTTGCTAACAGTGCACTCTAGTTGGTTTTAGGTCTTAAAATGTCGAATTTTAAAAAGGCTAACGTTAACATGTTGTGACTGACTTCTGTCCAGTCCATGTGCCAGCAGTATTAAGCTAACGTTAATTAACATTAACTGACGAACATAACGTTCAAACTAGACAATGTCAGCCCGATTTATTGTAAGTTATGTTAATACAACGTGGAGGGGGGATTGTGTACTTCTTGTTAACGTTCAGATATTACAGGAACATAGCAAAGACTAAGGGGAGTTGGCTAAACTAGCTACAGTTAGCTACGTTAGCTTGACTGGCTAACTATGTGCGGGTGGCATGGATTTATTATGTTAACGGCGGGTAGACATTAACCTTGGACACTGCTTAAGCGGTGTGCCTTTATTTTTTTCCTGGATATTATACAAAATGACTTTCGGGTTTCAAAGCAGCAGCAGTACTGTTAAAATACTTAAGCACTATCTTAGCACACACTTATGGTGTAACGTTTAGCTAACATTATTCAATTCAATGTTATTTATATTGTCAAATCATAACAAGAGTTATCTCAAGACACTTTACAGACAGAGTAGGTCTAGACCACACTCTATAATATACCAAGACCCAACAATTGCAGTAATTGTGCGGGCAAGGCGGTAACATTAATGTTACAAGGATGAAAATCAGACGTTATCCTTTTTAATGTGTTTGACAGTAACTTCAATTTAACTGGCCATTTCTGCAAAAGTGCTGATCATTTCTCAGCACTTTGGTGGCTTGAAACAATATTTTTTCTTATATTTGAGGAAATACTGCTAAAATAAGACCATCAACTTTTTAACTGTGAGAAATTGTACTGATACTATTTGCAGGGAGCATGCTGCTTAAAGCTAAACTTGGAGATGTCCAAAAATTTGTCAGAATAACTGAGCCAAATCTGAAAGACTTTTTGATTGCAGGTAAGAATTTGACAATGTTAGTAATAACTGTCTGAATTTAGCTGTTTAAAATTGATATACTGGAATATTCCTAAAATGATGGGACATGTTAAGTTCTCAGGTTTTTGGAACTGGTCCATTTTTGTACGTCTAAATTTCTTCTGTTTTGCCCTTGGTAACTACACTTTAATTGTGGATGCATTGCTTAAGGTATAGTTATGATGCTACAAAAAAAAACATTTTAATCACTTAATAGTGTTTGTTTAAAACCTATTTTATAGGGTAAGGTAGGTGTACACAGTGAAATTATTATATAAATAATGATTTACTTTTGTTTACACAAGCTTTTATCCCTGTTTTTTCTAGCATTTGCAAAGTTTGGTGTCCCAGCTGTAACAGAAGGTGTGAAAATTGTTGACAGTTCAGGGACTGAATTGGATGATGATGTTTTTGAGGATATTATAAAGGATCCCTCAACTGGGGTGCTAACCATCAAATATGACTCAGGTTTGTTTCAGTTAATTAGACTAATTAATGAATACGTTATTTCTTTGTTTTATGAAGTTCATGGTGTCTATTAAATAAGTGTCTTAGATTATGAGGGAACTATATATAATTCTTTTTCTTCTAAAAATCATGGTTAGAATCTGTCTCCATGGTGGCCTCTTCTGAGCAATCCCAACCATCATCCCTTGATACCTTGGACTCTGAGGATACAGTCATTATTTCAGATAGCCCCTCCAGAAAACGCCAGAGGCTGGATACAGAAGCCAAGCAAGTAAGACAATTCTGACATTTTAAATTCTGTTCTTGAATCTGTTCTCAGAGAATTAAAATTACATTAATATACATTGTAAATTACATGGTTTCAAAACATTTTTGAAGTCCTGATTAGGGATGTCCCGATCAAGTTTTTTTAAGCGCCCTATCCGATTAAAAAAAGTATCTGCTGATATTGAGTCCTGATCAGATACTTTTATTTATTTATTGATAATACAGTGCACACTTCGAGTACATTCAAGTTATTGTCGCTGTCTGGAGGGAGTTTCTTACCATTATTGGCTTTTTCATTGGATTTTTGTAGCACTTGCAATCTTTGAGATTGGATCGGGACATCCTCTGACATCATATTAGTTTATTTCCAGTTTATTTGCAGTGGACATAACATGCAGAATTGTTATGCATTTTGTTTTAAGTTGGTGGAATCAGCTCTTACCAACAAAACCGGTGGGGAACGTATAATAAATGAATACAACCGAACCAAGTCCTTGACGGATGAAACAAGACGCAAAATGGTGAACATGCTGGCAGCTGACATGACAGAAATGAATGGGTAATTTGTTAATAGTCCTTGTGTTCTCAATCTGTAAATCTAAATCTGAATCTAAGTGAATATGACTGCACAATCCTTTCTTCTTCAATTTTGCAGTACATCTCCACCCAGACAGGTGAAAGAAATGTATGCCAAAGGAATAGTGACCTTATTCCCGTACCTCAGTGACCCATTCTCTAAGAATGGCTATGTGAGTTGCACACAGTAATAGTTGTAATGTTAAATATTATTGGAAGTTTTTGAATCCTACCAGACCATGTTGTTTTCAATGAAGTATCCATTTTTGTTATCCTTTCATCCTTCAAGGAGCATTATTATGATGGCGAGAGTGGAACTGGGTACTTGGCCTGGAGGATTAAAACTATTCAGAGAGGCACCGCCAAAGACAGGCGATCATCATTCGGAGGTAATACTGGAAAATGTATGGAACAAAACAGTTGCTAGATCAATAATTGCATTTGTTGCACTATTTCTCAGACATATAGTATAATGTGTAACTACATCCTTCAATTCTGCTAGCTCCCTCCCTCTTAGCAAATTTAAAGAAAATATGCATCAGAGACCTACAAAGGACTGTGACATAAGGGGGGGTTGCCTCGACACTGACTGGTCGAGGCAACCCCTGGCAAACTGGCCTTGCAAACTTTAGGGTGATTTAAACCAGTAGATGGCATTTTCATACATTTTTCAACCCACAAACTGCAGATTTCATAAATTGTGAAGAAATAATGTCAATATTAACACCAGCATTGATGCAGGGCTCCACACTAACTTTTTGTCTTGGTTGCACTTGTGCGCCTAACTTTTTTATTTAGGTGCACCAGCACAAAATGTAGGTGCACCCAAATTTTTTCCTTGCGTCGCCATTAACGCCACAATTTCAAGGTCACCTTTTTATCACGCTCCATATACATTCATATATATCATGTAACCACCCCCCCCCTTTGCTGTCCTCTGCCCCTCAGATGGCCAACACCTGTAATTTGGCCTTCTTCCCATTTGGCCTTGGCTAAACCAGCTTGCCACACTCCCTAGCATCAAACATATCATTCATATCATTTAGTTTACAGCTCAAAAAGTATATTTTACAGTGGAGTACTTCCTTTAAAAGTTAGCCAGGCTACTAAAACTTTTGACATGATTGAAATTTTCCCGTGTTGTGTAGAATCAGCCAAAGGATCAACTGGTGAAGACATGTCTGGAGGACCGACTGTCAGACGAGAATCCCAGTTTGTTCCAGAGACTGCCCTGACTGATGATGAGTGCAACAAAGCAATCTCACTGATGAAACATTCTGCTGATGCAGACACAATCAAGAAGAAAATGGAACTGACGTTTGTGTATCGCCGCAAAATGATCCTCGACCCCCAGCAGTCAAGCAACATACTGTCTGAGTTTCCACGTTTTAAAGACGTCAAAAGCTTGGTAATTATGTTATTTTGAAAATACTATGACAAGTGAATTGTTTTGTAAGACATTGTAGTGATACTAGCTAGCTAAACTAGCACGCAATACAATTTGATTGGCTGTCAAATAACTGAAATTGTCACCAACACCACCCCACTCCAGGTTGAACAGGATTTTGTTCTAATGTTCGGAGAGGATACCTCAAGCAAGCTTCTGGAAAGGTGGCCGGTCACGTTCAAGAAAAAGATCATCAAACAATGCAGAAAGCTTCCATCCACAAGTGAGCTTGAAGAACTCTTGCTGGCAGCTGATCCTCCTGAGGATGGCACTGAATTGGATGTTGACTTTGGTAAGATGCTTGTAAGCCTACCTTTTGTGTTGTATTGCAATATCAACATTATGTGTAAACATTTAAATATCAACATAATACTAAGAAGCTGGATCTGTGAAAGATTTACGAGTACGTTCTGTAGCAGTATATTGAACAAAACTTTTGAGATTTGACTCAGCCCTGTGGATGTTTTAGTTAGAGAACTTCTTGTGATGTAGAACTGCTGTCTGTCTGGGGGGTCTTTTGTAAAGAAAACAACGTAACTGAAGTGTGTTAACATTGAACTTGTGTTGTTACAGGTTGGGACAGTGATCTGTCATCGGTTTTACTGCTTATACACCTGATTCCACCCTCCGCTCAGGGTCGGAAGAGACCAGGAAAGGTTTCCGCATCCCAAGCAGAGAAACATCTTGTGGTATTCAAGAAGGTTTGTATTTTTTCTAATTTGTGGTATGAACACCTAATATTAGGCTACAAGTATTCATTCAATATTCATATTCAATAAGAGTAGTGTATTGGCTCTTTCTGCATATTCTACAACTACTTGGCCATTAACTACAGTTTTCCCTCATTTGTCTTCGCAGACCGGAACAAACATTCAAGAGCATCTCGATGCCATCACTACTAGCGCTCAGCCCTATCTCCTAGCTGTTGGAGTTAAGAAGAATGCAATCCACCAGTTCTTCATCATTATCGACAAGAATGCCATACCTTGCAGGTCAACCTCTTCTCTTGTTGCTTTTGACGAACTATTTAAGGCACATTTTGTGTTTGGCACATCCTACAACACCATGCTCCACAACATGTACACTTTCATCCAAACTACAGTGTACAGCATCGATGCTGGCAAGGTCAAAGAGAGCCCTCGTGTTGCTGAAATCAGGGCGAGGTTACTTCATTAGTGCTTGAAGTTTCTCCTCGAACATGAAGTGTTTTGTTTGTCAGGCTGAGTTATCGAGTTCAAATATGCTTGTTAGGCATTTACGATTAGTTCACGGTTACTTGCCTGGAAAAAATCTCCGGCTTAAATGTGCTCAGACTGGATGTGGCTGTGCGTTTGGTACGTTTTCTGGTTTTAGGAAACATTTAAACACAAAACACACTGAGTATATTGACCAACAGGTTGACCCTGATGTTTATTTAAGCAGCATTGGAGAGGCAGTGACCACTAATGTAGAGGAGACAGCTACAACGTCACGGACAGTTAATGAACACGAGGTAGCCACATCTACTCTGTTGAAAAAGTCCAACAGGAGCACTCTAGATATGTGTGCCTCTGCTGTTGCACAACTAAAAGCAGCTGGATTAAGTCAATCTACTGTAAATAGTTTTGTTTCCTCCATGGAAGAAGTGTTTTTTGAGATTCAAAGTCAAGCTACAGATGCAGCTTTGCAGTGCTTATCTCCACAGGAAACTGAAAATAAGAACAGAATAGAACAATCTTTGCAAAAGTTGGAAAACCCTTTCACACCCTTAAATTCAGAAGCTAAACGAAATAAACACTTCAAAGAGAAATGGGGAATCGTAGAACCTGTTGAAAAGGTGCTTGGCACAAGATTTGACAGCAGAAGAAACAAAACAACTGGGACATACGATCAGGTCGTTGTAACTGACAAGTTTGCATATATTCCTATTTTAGAAACACTAAAGGCCATTTTTCAAAACCCAGAACTTGCAGACATGTTCAAGCCCAGGCACATGCCCAAGGAAGGTGTGTATGCAGACTTGAGAGATGCCGCCTATTTTAAAAAAAGTCCCTTATTCTCTATAGAAAAAGATGCCATACAGATCCAGCTATTTTATGACGACTTTGAAACAGCAAACCCCTTGGGGTCTAAAAAGGGTATACACAAATTAGGTGCTATATACTTTACATTAAGGAATTTTCCCCCAATCTTTAATTCATCATTGATAAATATTCATTTGGGTGCTCTTTTCCATGCGCAGGACATCAAGCGTTATGGTTTTAATTTGATACTTGAGCCACTTGTCAGTGATCTTAAAGTACTCGAGACAGAGGGACTTAAAGTTCCCAGATTGAAAGATGTGATTCACGGTACCATAGTTCAGGTCACTGGTGATAATCTTGGGTTGCATGGTTTATTTGGCTTTGTGGAGTCATTTGGGGCAAGGTATTGTTGTCGTTTCTGTCTCCTTGAGAAAGATTGTTTTCAAACTGTGTTCTGTGAAGATGATCCAAAAGTTGTACTACGAACTATCGAGATGCACAAACTGCACTGTCAAACTTTACAAACAGATCCTACACTACCTCATATCTATGGTGTCAAACGCATTTGTCTGCTGAATTCACTACAGTATTTTAATACAGCCAACAATTTTTCTGTAGATATAATGCACGATATTTTAGAAGGAGTTGCTCAGTTTGAAGTCAAACTTGTCCTGCAGTACATTAAGGAAAACTTCCTAAATGCTGAACAACTGGCTGGTAGAATACATGCTTTTGACTATGGATACAATCAGCAGCGAAACCGTCCACCTAGAGTAAAGTTGTTTGATGGAAGTAATGATTTGGGGTTGAATGCTATACAGTCTTGGTGCTTATTACGTAATATGCCTTTGCTATTTGGTGATTTAATACAGTCAGATGACCAGCACTGGCATCTTCTACTTTTGCTTCTACACATTGTTAACATTGTATTTTCCCCAGTCCTTACAGAAGGCATGACCATTTACCTCAAACATTTAATCATTGATCATCATCAGCTCTTCAAGCAGTTGTTTCCTGCAATCAATCTCTTACCAAAGCATCACTTCATGATTCATTACCCTCGTAATATAAAAAACATCGGCCCAGTTCTGCACATGTGGTGCATGCGTTATGAAGCTAAACATAATTTTTTTAAGAAGCAATTAAAAAGCTTTAAAAATGTAACAAAAACATTAGCCAAAAAGCACCAAAGTTGTATGGCAATGTATCGAGAGTCCTTTAGCAAGGAAAGATTAACTTTAGGTTCGGGGAAGATGGTAACACTTAGTGAGCTCAAAGAAGGTCCCGAGATTGCTTTAAAATTTGGGTCTGTATTGTCTACCAGTGTGTTTTCTGCCAAGTGGATCAAACATCATGGTACAGAGTACCGCCGTGACTTCATTATCTGTACTGAGGTAGCATTTGAGATGCCTGTATTTTGTAAAATCAAAATTATTGCTGTGAAAGATGACTGTGTATTGCTCTGTGGAAAACTGATGGAAACAGTGTGTTTTGATTACCATTACTATGCCTTTAAGGTCAGGATGCATCCAGACAGGGTTCAAAAGGTGATCAACATTACTGAACTGTGTTACTTTAAACCTTTTGATGTTCAAATGAAGTATGGAACGACAGATTCCTCCTTGTATGTTGTTCCCTATTGCCATTTTATGGAAACCTAAGGTCAATGTTTTAAAAAGGGATTTGTATTCTTAATATATTTTAGCCTGACATAGTTGAGCTGTTAATAAAAATTTGAAATGCATTATTTTGTGGTAAGTTGTGATTTTTACTCACTTAATGGAGTATTTGGTGTAATTTGACACTAAAAAAGTGTAAAATGAATACTGCTGAGATTTATTTCCGTGACACTATACGGTGTTAGAATTTGACTCTATTTGAGCTTGTTTTTCACTGCAAGATAGTCAATTATCAACACAATAGTGTGTAACATCAACACTTATCAGAGTTATTTTAACCTTGAGTGTCAACTCCATGCAGTGTTAAACTGGACTGGAATCAAACTCAATCAGAGTTGATTTGTTATTTTAGAAGAGTAAATGATTAACTCTTCCAAGGGTAATATTTACACTCTCCAGTGTTATTTAACCTTTAGTGTAAAATTAAAATAACACTATTCAGTGTAAGCGAGTGTTAAATTTTTACTCTATTTAGAGTTAATTTAACTCTAAAATGTTAACACTATGAAAAGAGTCAAATTAACACTATTTCAGGGTGGGACCATATACACTCAGAAATAGTGTTAAATTTAACTCTTTAAGTGTTACTTTAACACTTCAAAATTTACTGTGTAGCTGAAAGCCACTCCTGCAATCTTGTGATAGGCTGTCGCTGCTATAGTATGCTTTCAATCAGCAAATGATGTGCATGTTGTCAACAGAAACGTCAGTGAAGGCACAGTAGGTTACGGGCAAGGATTACTAGTGGCAGCACGTGGTCCTGTACGTTACTGGCAACATTTTGCCAGTAAGTCAGTGACTTTTACAGTAACTTAATATCAAATAGTTTCCAGTTAAGAAATAAATAATTAATAGCAACAAGTCACCATTAAGTTACTAGAAAACACACATTAACTTAATATACAGTTTAGTTCATTACTAATACATTTTCTTTCAAAGTTTGCAGAACCATGTCAGAGGAAGTGCTCAACTTACATCGGCAAAACATCAAACACTTAAACTCTAAATCTCTAACCATGACCAAAATATGCTAATGAGCCCCAACCAGTACATTGCCCACTACCTATATTTTAAAGTGCAGTGATGATCGTGCCTTATATTCAAAATATTGAGTAGAGAAATCTCCCATACCTACAAGGTGCCGAACTGTACCATGTGAGTTTATATGGGTAGCTGTGAAGTGTACCTTTGACCTTTTTGTACCCCAGGGAACAACACTGTACCCTAACCATACCTTTATTTTTTGAGAGTGTGCTAATACATGTCCCAAGCAATGAGTATGCACCTGTTGGCACTGCAGAAACATTGATGCACTCCCAACCAAGCGGTTCAAGTACAGCTCCCCAAAGAATTCTACGGAGCTCCATTTGCATTGCGTTCCCAAAATGCAGCAGCACAAAAGTACGTAGAACTACGTAGAGAGATTTGCAAACAAATCTCCATCGTATCCCTTGCGGATCCGTTGCATAGATTGTGTAGAGCCTTTAAATGTGAAAGTATTGTGTAAAGAATGTTAGGATAATTTATTTCAAGTTATTGAACAAACTTGGTTTCTTGATTTACAGGGAATGAATTAAATTGCTTGTAACCCAATTGAAGAAATGTGGGTAACACTTTACATTAAGCTTCCCCTATTACTATGCAACTACACATTAATAACTGTAGTAACAACATAGTAGTCACATAGGTGTTACTATGTAATTACATGGTAATAAGGTTGTAGCACTATCAGTTATTATACAATTGGAACAAGGAATGTGTAATTACACATCCACTTGCTGAAGGTTATTCCACATGTGTAATTACTGATGTTATTACACATTGTCTTGTTCTACTATGTAACTAAAGTTTTGTAATTACACGTTTGATTGTCACCTGTGAATTACCATGTTAATAACTCGAACCAAAATCTGACCTTGTTACATGAAAATACAAGGTCGAATCCACATGTAATACCAGGGTTGATAAATGGATTAGGATCGGGTAACAAAAATTGTAACAATGTTATGACCTGGCTCAAAGGCTATACTGAATCAAGTGTAATGTAAGAACAATGTAGTTACATAGGATACACTTGTAACTATCATGTACCTACCCAGGAGCAAGCAATTTAAAGTGAAACCCAGTAGGGAGTAGGGCATAAACTTTATAATTACTATCTGGCTCATTGTTCTATCTGTAGCCCAGCATTCTCCTGGGTTTCTCCTAGATAACACAGACACAAAGTTAGATTCCACAGCCACATATTCAAAATTGGCTTTTTGGTCTTCATTTAAGGTTAGGGTTAGGCATAAGGTTAGCAGTGTGGTTAGGGTTAGGATTAAGGTAGCCTCGTCGTGAACCAGGTTTCCCTAAAACGGGAAGCCTGGGGAAGTTCCATGGCAGAAATCAGATAAAGAGGGGTAGGAATCTGGTGTAAATTAGTGACGCATCACAACACATCAAACCAATCAAATGCCTTGCTTGGGCGGAGCTCCAAAGGTGCTCACCAGTGCCGTAAAAATTTCAACAAAACAAGCACTGGTGACAAAACATTTTAGAACGTTTGCAGCACGCTGGTTTTCACAGCATTGTTATTTCGAGATAAACTAAAGCTGCAGCAAAAGGGGAGAAATGGTTTACAACGCAGGCCATATCAATATTTTTTATTTTGATGTTTCTGAAGTAATCTTTGGCTGTAAAGGCTAGCAAAATGGACAAGAAGTAGCTAGCAACAATGAGGTTTGTTTTGAGAAAAGCTAACTAGCTAGTAGCTAGTTCAATTTCTCTCGTGATTATAAAGCCATTAAAGTGTTAATAAAACAGCATATTATTGACCTTAAAGGTTATCTGTGTTAGCCCAGTCGCTAGCTTATCCAGAGTCAGTGACACATAGAGCAACCATGTACTGTTTATCTATGGGAACAAATGTAATCATGTTGCAAGCTACATTGCTAAAATTAATGAAATAAATGTTTATGAACCTCATAAAATGTTACCTGTAATGCTCATCTCCTGTAGCCTAATTGTAATCTCCTTATTTTCATCTCCTAAATTACAACGGTTGGATTAGCACTATAAACTATCCCAAAAATTATAGGTCAGCACTTAAAAGGCATGTACAAAATCTGGTATAAGGTTTGCCTCATATACACTACCAGTGAAAAGTTTTAGAACACCTACTCATTCAAGGGTTATTCTTTATTTTTACTATTTTCTACATCATAGAATAATAGTGAAGACATCAACACTATTAAATAACACATATGGAATCACGTAGTAACCAAAAAAGTGTTAAACAAATCAAAATATATTTTATATTTGAGATTCTTCAAATAGCCACCGTTTGCTTTGATGACAGCTTTGCACACTCTTGGCATTCTCTCAACCAGCTTCATGAGGTAGTCACCTGGAATGCATTTCAATTAATAGGTGTGCCTTGTTAAAAGTTAATTTGTGGAATTTCTTTCCTTCTTAATGCGTTTGAGCCAATCAGTTGTGTTGTGACAAGGTAAGTGAACCTGGCTCTCATGAGGACCGCCACTGGAATGGAAGACCCAGAGTTACAGCTGCTGCAGAGGATAAGTTCATTAGAGTTACCAGCTTCAGAAATTGCAGCCCAAATAAATGCTTCATATAGTTTAAGTAACAGACACATCTCAACATCAACTGTTCAGAGGAGACTGTGTGAATCAGTCCTTCATGGTCGAATTGCTGCAAGGAAACCACTACTAAAGGACACCAATAAGAAGAAGAGACTTGCTTGGGCCAAGAAACACAAGCAATGGACATTAGACCGGTGGAAATTTGTCCTTTGGTCTGGAGTCCAAATTGGAGATTTTTGGTTCCAACCACCATGTCTTTGTGAGACGCGGTGTGGGTGAACAGATGATCTCTGCATGTGTATTTCCCACCGTAAAGCATGGAGGATGAGGTGTTATGGTGTGGGGGTGCTTTGCTGGTGACACTGTCTGTGATTTATTTAGAATTCAAGGCACACTTAACCAGCATGGCTACCACAGCATTCTGCAGCAATACGCCATCCCATCTGGTTTGGGCTTAGTGGGACTATCATTTGTTTTTCAACAGGACAATGACCCAACACACCTCCAGGCTGTGTAAGGGCTATTTACCAAAAAGGATGGAGTGCTGCATCAGATGACCTGGCCTCCACAATCCCCCGACCTCAACCCAATTGGGATGGTTTGGGATGAGTCGGACTGCAAAGTGAAGGAAAAGCAGCCAACAAGTGCTCAGCATATGTGGGAACTCCTTCAAGACTGTTGGAAAAGCATTCCAGGTGAAGCTGGTTGAGAGAATGCCAAGAGTGTGCAAAGCTGGCATCAAGGCAAAGGGGTGGCTATTTGAAGAATCTCAAATCTCAAATATATTTTTTCATTTGTTTAACACTTTTTTGATATGATTACATACGTGTTATTTCATAGTTTTGATGTCTTCACTATTATTCTACGATGTAGAAATCCTTGAATGAGTAGGTGTTCTAAAACTTTTGACCGATAGTGTAGCTCAACATGTAAACAATGTGTTAGTTTAGCTATTCTCTTTTTCAGATGACAGAGGCCCATAAGGCCAGTAATGCCACCATACTGTAGGCCTATGGCTAAAATTGGCGGTGAATGCCATATAAGCTGCAAAATTGATTCACATAGCTGATATACTGAGAGAGAGTGACAATCAAATAAAACAACTAAACAAAATGGAAATGTACATTTGAGAATACGACACAGAATCACAGACACATTAGATACAGAACGCCTTTCGCTCTTTATTGCAGGATTGCGATAAGTGATTAATCAACATTGACACTAGTTCATTTTGAATAATAGTTTAACAATTAAAAGTTTAAACAGTTAACTTCAAAGAATCAACACTTCATCATTTCAAAATGTACAAATAAACAAACTTGTATGTAAAGATTAGACATCGTAGTCTAAACAACAATAGATAATTGAGTAGTAACAACTAGGCTACTATTACTAAAGCATCATTTCAGGTGAACAAAATAAACTTCATACCAGTGGTGGCCAACCTTGCTTCACTGATCCCTGATCTACTGGGTGAGCAGACTTCTGTTCCAGCCCCGCAATAGCACACTTGACTATCAACTCATTAGATTTGATAAGTTGAATCAGATGTGTTATTGAGGGGCTGAAACAGAACCATGCACACCCAGCAGACCTCCAGCATGGTTGGCCTGCTCCAATTGTAATAGGTTTATACAGTACATTGTGTGTGATTTTAACTGTATTTTTGTATACAACATTTGCTAACACACTGTAGGAAGGCCTACACATAAAACCCATGGCATATAGGATATACCCTTAGTCTCTTGGGACATTCATTGGGCCATCTCTCTTCATCTGCAGACAGGCTTTCACAGGACAGAAAACATCACAAAGAAACAGGCTTCATTATACTCAAATTAGACAGACAGAATATTATGTTGCTATTATCTCTCTGTCCTCAAAGTTTCCCCCTCTAGGCACTGGAACTGGATAATCTTTTCATAATGTCCTCCCACAAAATTACCTGCCCTATCCAGTACAGTAGCCTACACTCTCCATTTACTGACAGCTGGAGCTGCAATTTCACCCTCTTCCATGTGTAAGTTAGCTAGTTAGCAGCTCAGTTGACTTAGCCTACAAAGTGGCCTACTGTAGCCAGCTAGCTAGCTAGCTAATAAAAAATAATTACTTGAATACAGTGGCTTGCGAAAGTATTCACCCCCTTGTTATTTTTCCTATTTTGTTGCCTTACAACCTGGAATTAAAATATATTTTTGGGGGGTTTGTATCATTTGATTTACACAACATGCTTACCACTTTGAAGATGCAAAATATGTTTTATTGTGAAACAAACAAGAAATAAGACACAAAAAAAACTGAAAACTTGAGCACCCATAACTATTCACCCCCCAAAGTCAATACTTTGTAGAGCCACCTTTTGGAGCAATTACAGCTGCAAGTCTCTTTGGGTATGTCTCTATAAGCTTGGCACATCTAGCCACTGGGATCTTTGCCCATTCTTCAAGGCAAAACTGCTCCAGCTCCTTCAAGTTGGATGGGTTCCGCTGGTGTACAGCAATCTTTAAGTCATACCACAGATTCTCAATTGGATTGAGGTCTGGGCTTTGACTAGGCCATTCCAAGACATTTAAACGTTTCCCCTTAAACCACTCAAGTGTTGCTTTAGCAGTATGCTTAGGGTCATTGTCCTGCTGGAAGGTGAACCTCCGTCCCAGTCTCATATCTCTGGAAGACTGAATCAGGTTTCCCTCAAGAATTTCCCTGTATTTAGCGCCATCCATCATTCCTTAAATTCTGACCAGTTTCCCAGTCCCTGCCGATGGAAAAACATCCCCACAGCATGATGCTGCCACCACCACTGTCACGCCCTGGCTCTGGGGACAATGTTATGTTGAGCCAGGGTGTGTAATTCTATGTTTGATTTTTCTATGTTGGTCTGAGTGACTCCCAATCAGAGGCAACGAGTGTCAGCTGGGTGTCTCTGATTGGGAGCCATATTTAGCTGTCTGTCTTTCACGTTGTGTTTGTGGTTTCTTGTTCGTGTTGGTGTGTGTTTAACCATAGACGTCACGTTTTTTCGTTTGTTGTTTTGATCGTGTGATCATTTAATAAATATAATATGTTCACCCGCAACGCTGCGCCTTGGTCTCTCCATGACGATCGTGACAACCACGGATGGTGTTCTCGGGGTGATGAGTTGTGTTGGGTTTGCGCTAGACATAGCGTTTTCCGTGATGTCCAAAAAGCTCAAATTTAGTCTCATCTGACCAGAGTACCTTCTTCCATATGTTTGGGGAGTCTCCCACATGCCTTTTGGCGAACACCAAACGTGTTTGCTAATTTTTTTCTTTAAGTAATGGCTTTTTTCTGGCCACTCTTCCGTAATGCCCAGCTCTGTGGAGTGTACGGTTTGAAGTGGTCCTGTGGACAGCTACTCCAATCTCCGCTGTGGAGCTTTGCAGCTCCTTCAGGGTTATCTTTGGTCTCTTTTTTGCCTCTCTGATTAATGCCATCCTTGCCTGGTCCGTGAGTTTTGGTGGGCGGCTCTCTCTTGGCAGGTTTGTTGTGGTGCCATATTCTTTCCATTGTTAAATAATGGATTTAATGGTGCTCCGTGGAATGTTCAAAGTTTCTGATATTTTTTAATAACCTAACCCTGATCTGTACTTCTCCACAACTTTGTCCCTGACCTGTTTGGAGAGCTCCTTGGTCTTCATGGTGCCGCTTGCTTGGTGGTGCCTCTTGCTTAGTGGTGTTGCAGACTCTGGGGCCTTTCAGAACAGGTGTATATATACTGATATCATGTGACACTTAGAATGCACACAGGTGGACTTTATTTAACTAATTATGTGACTTCTGAAGGTAATTGGTGGCACCAGATTTTATTTAGGGGCTTCATAGCATAGTGAATGCATATGCACGCACCACTTTTCCATTATTTATTTTGTAGAATTTTTTGAAACAAGTATATTTTTTTATTTCACTTCACCAATTTGGACTATTTTGTGTGTGTCCATTACATGAAATCCAAACAAAAATCAATTTAAATTACAGGTTGTAATGCAACAAAATAGGAAAAACGCCAAGGGGGATGAATACTTTTGCAAGGCACTGTAGGTTCTCCCACTCTCTCCATTTTTTGGGACCTTACAAAAACAAAATAATGGGCAATCTTCACAATTTTTTGTGGTAGCAAAGCGCAGCCAGCAGCCATGTGGACGAATGGAAAAAAGTTTGTCATCAAAGTGATTTAGAACATGTTGTGACGTTTGACTTTACCAGTGTAATCCACTTTCAATTTCAATGAATATAAATAGCTGATTGTCGGCTACACTTGATAACTTGAAAACTAGCACTTGAAACCGGACGGAAAACAGTGACGCACATAACACACAGCACCCCTTCTACAGGCATGTGGGGGGAGGGTTCTTGGAATGTAACATCCAATCAAAATCTTGCCACTATAATCTTGCTGCAAAACAAAGATTCCCCAGACCTCCAAGGGAGCCGCGACAAAGACTTGATTTTGGAGGTATGGCAACGCAAGACTAGGGTTAAGGTAAGGGTTAGGTTTCAAATCCGATTTTAAGAAGATAAATTGTAGAAATGGATGGGGTTTAGCCATAATTAGGACTTTGTGTCTGTGTTAACTAGTGACAACTGTTCATCTGGCTTCTTATTTTTCTTCTTTTGAATGTGCAAACATACAATGTCAGTCACTAAATAATGAACAAAAAGGTTAATTAAATGTTATATGATTTTTGTGAGAGTTCACCAGGAAGTGATGTCATACTGACCTCTCACATACTCCTCTGCAGCCAAAATGGAAGCCACATTTCTGTCTCTTAATTTGCAGTGTTTATAAATGTTTGTATTGTGCAATGTTAAAGTGCAATGTAAGTCTCGAAATAGTGAAATAACATTGTTAACTACATGTTTCATAAGTTTTATTAAAGTTTACAGTGGTGTGAAAAAGTGTTTGCCCCCTTCCTGATTTGTTATTTGTTTGCATGTTTGTTACACTTAAATGTTTCAGATCATCAAACAAATTTAAATATTAGTCAAAGATAACACAAGTAAACACAAAATGCAGTTTTTAAATGAAGGTTGTTATTATTAAGGGAAAACAAAATCCAAACCTACATGCCCTGTGTGAAAAAGTGTTTGCACCCCCTGTTATAACACAACTCAACTGTGATTTATCACATCTGAGTTCAATTCCTCTAGCCACACCCAGGCCTGATTACTGCCACACCTGTTCTCAATCAAGGAATCACTTAAATAGGAACTGCCTGACAAAGTGAAGTAGACCAAAAGATCCTCAAAAGCTAGACATCATGCCAAGATCCAAAGAAATTCAGGAACAAATGAGAAAGAAAGTAATTGATATCCATCAGTCTGGAAAAGGTTATAAAGCCATTTCTAAAGCATTGGGACTCCAGCAAACCACAGTGAGAGCCATTATCCACAAATGGCGAAAACATGGAACAGTGGTGAACCTTCCCAGGAGTGGCCGGCCGACCAATCTTACCCCAAGAGCGCAGCGACGACTCATCCAAGAGGTCACAAACGACCCCACAACAACATCCAAAGAGCTGTAGGCCTCACTTGCCTCAGTTAAGGTCAGTGTTCATGACTCCACCATAAGAAAGAGACTGGGCAAAAATGGCCTGCATGACAGAGTTCCAAGACAAAAACCACTGCTGAGCAAAAAGAACATTAAGGCTTGTCTCATTTTTGCCAGAAAACATATTGATGATCCCCAAGACCTTTGGGAAAAAACTCTGTGGACTGACGAGACAAAAGTTGAACTTTTTGGAAGGTGTGTGTACCATTACATCTGGCGTAAAAGTAACACCGCATTTCAGAAAAAGAACATCATACCAACAGTAAAATATGGTGCTGGTAGTGTGATGGTCTGGGCCTGTTTTGCTGCTTCAGGACCTGGAAGACTTGTTGTGATAAATGGAACCATGAATTCTGCTGTCTACCAAAAAATCCTGAAGGAGAATGTCCAGCCATCTGTTCGTGACCTCAAGCTGAAGCGAACTTGGGTTCTGCAGCAGGACAATGATCCAAAACACACCATCAAGTCCACCTCTGAATGGCTGAAGAAAAACAAAATGAAGACTTTGGAGTGGCCTAGTCAAAGTCGTGACCTGAATCCTATTGAGATGCTGTGGCATGACCTTAAAAAGGCAGTTCATGCTCGAAAACCCTCCAATGTGGCTGAATTACAACAATTCTTCTGCAAAGATGAGTGGGCCAAAATTCCTCCACAGCGCTGTAAAGAACTCATTGCAAGTTATCGCAAATGCTAGATTGCAGTTGTTGCTGCTAAGGGTGGCCCAACCAGTTATTAGGTTGTAGGGGGCAATCACTTTTTCACACAGGGCCATGTGGGTTTGGATTTTGTTTTCCCTTAATAATAACAACCTTCATTTCAAAACTGCATTTTGTGTTTACTTGTGTTATCTTTGACTAATATTTAAATTTGTTTGATGATCTGAAACATTTAAGTGTGACAAACATGCAAACAAATAAGAAATCAGGAAGGGGGCAAACACTTTTCACACCACTGTATTGACCGAGTTGGAAAACGTGTTGACATGTTTCATGATTCCTGGTCAGCCAATCGACTGCTCTTCCCTCTGCCAGCCTCTAGCTGACTCGATAGTTAACCGGTTAACTTCTAGTGAGTCTTTGTTTTCATTTCAACAATTTACTACCTGTAATGTGCTACATGCCTTGCTTAAGATTGTAGATGTAAAAAAAAAAATCCACTGAGGCTGATATGCTTGATCCATTTTTGCTGCAGCTCTCTGCCCCCCTTTTTTTCTGAATCATTAACCCATATTTTTAACCTGACGATTATATCTGGTACTATGGTTTGAAAGGCGGCCCATGTACTCCTCCTTCACAAAGGTGGTGACCCTTAATAATTATCGCCCTATTTCTAAACTTTCTTGCCTTGCTAAAATATTACAATAATGATTAATTCTTAGTTAAGATCTTTCTTATTTTTTAAATGTATTCTAAATGTACATCAGTCGGGTTTTAAACCAGGTCATAGCACTCTCTCTGCTGCATCACAAGTTATACATTTCAATATTGTGCTGCCTTCTTCATTAACCTGTCAAAGGCATTCGATACTGTTGTTCACTCACTGCTAATTCAGAGGTTTTCCTCAATTGGCCTAGACCAGGCTGCATGTCACTGGTTTAAAAATTACTTGACAGATAGAACTCAATGTTTACCTACTGATTTAAATATGGTTTTCTGGACATAACTAAAGGTGTCCTGCAGGAGTCAATTCTGGGTCCTGTACTTTTGACTGTTTACATTAACAATAGCGACTTATCTGTAAAAAATTCTAACCTGCACTTGTATGCCGATGATACTGTTGTGTATGCTATTGCCCCCACAGTTGCCTTAATCTGAACTACAGTCTGCCTTCATTGTATTACAGAAAAACTTTATTGATCTGAAATGAGTATTGAATGCAGTTAAAACTAAGTATATTTTGTTCTCTAGAGCACATAATAACTCTGATGATTTAAGCATATGTACTTTGGATGGTGTCCATATTGATCATGTCCCTGCTTACAAATACAGTGCCTTCGGAAAGTATTCATACCCCTTGACTTATTCCACATTTAGTTGTGCTACATCCTGAATTCAAAATGGATTAACTCGATTTTCCTCACCCATCTACACACAATACCCCATAATGACGAAGTGAAAACATGTTTTTAGAAATTCTGACAAATGTATTGAAAATTAAATACAGAACTATTTCATTTACATAAGTATTCACACCCCTGAGTCAATACATGTTAGAATCACCTTTGGCAGTGATTACAGCTGTGAGTCTTTCTGGGTAAGTCTTTACGAGCTTTGCACACCTGGATTGTAAAATATTTGCACATTATTCTTTTTAAAATTCTTCAAGCTCTGTCAAATTAGTGTTGATCATTGCCAGACATAGTCTTGCTATAGATTTTCAAGCTGATTTAAGTCAAAATTGTAACTAGGCCACTGAAGAACATTCAATGTCATCTTGGTAAGCAACTCCAGTGCATATTTGGCCTTGTGTTTTAGGTTATTGTCCTGCTGTAAGGTGAATTTGTCTCCCGGTGTCTGTTGGAAAGTGGACTGAACCAGGTTTTCCTCTAGGATTGTGCTTGTGCTTACCTCTATTCAATTTATTTTTATCCCCCCAAAAAAACTCCCTAGTCCTTGCCAATAACAAGCATACCCATAACATGATGCAACCATCACCATGCTTGAAAATATGAAGAGTGGTACTCAGTGATGTGTTGTGTTGGATTTGCCCCAAACATAACGCTTTGTATTCAGAACATAAAGTTAATTTCTTTGCCACATTTTTTGCAGTTTTACGTTTAGGTTAGTATTGTGGCGTAACTACAATGCTACATCCTCAGTTTTCTCCTATCACAGCCATTAAACTCTGTAACTGTTATAAAGTCACCATTGGCCTCATGGTGAAATCCCTGAGTGGTTTCCTTGTTCTTTGGCAAATTAATTAGGAAGGACGCCTGTATCTTTGTAGTGACTGGGTGTATTGAAACACCATCCAACGTGTAATTAATAACTTCATCATAATCAAATGTCTATTCAATGTCTGCTTTTTTTATCTACCAATATGTGCCCTTATTTGCGAGGCATTGGAAGACCTCCCTGGTCTTTGTGGTTGAATCTGTGTCTGAAATTCACTGCTCAACTGAAGAACCTTACAGATAACTGTATGTGTGGGATACAGAGATGAGGAATAATGTTAAACACTATTATTGCACACAGAGTGGGTCAATGCAACTTATTATGTGACTTGTTAAGCAGATTTTTACTCCGGAACTTATTTAAGCTTGCCATAACATAGGGGTTGAATACTTATGGACTCAAGACATTTCCGCTTTGAAATGTTTCTACAACTTGATTGGAGTCCACTTGTAGTAAATTCAATTGATTTGACATGATTTGGAAAGGCACACACCTGTCTATATAAGGTCCCACCATTGACAGTGCATGTCAGAGCAAAAGCCATGAGGTCAAAGGAATTGTCCGTAGAGCTCCAAGACAGGATTGTGTCGAGACACAGATCTGGGGAAAGGTACCAAAACATTTCTGCAGTGTTGA
Organism: Coregonus lavaretus; assembly: GCF_964263955.1. Classification (NCBI taxonomy): domain Eukaryota; kingdom Metazoa; phylum Chordata; class Actinopteri; order Salmoniformes; family Salmonidae; genus Coregonus; species Coregonus lavaretus. Next base: position 15,974,335 of record NC_139989.1, read on the forward strand.
CGGTCCCCAAGAACACAGAGTGGCCTCCATCATTCATAAATGGAATTAGTTTGGAACCGCCAAGACTCTTCCTAGAGCTGGCCGCCCGGCCAAACTGAGCAATCAGGGGACAAGGCCTTGGTCAGGGAGGTGACCAAGAACCCAATGATCCCTCTGAAAGAGCTCCAGAGTTCCTCTGTGGAGATGGGAGAACCTTCCAGAAGGACAACCATCTCTGCAGCACTCCACCAATCTGGCCATTATGGTAGAGTGGCCAGACGGAAGCCACTCCTCAGTAAAAGGCACATGACAGCCCCCTTCGAGTTTGCCAAAAGGCACCTAAAGGACTCTCAGACCATGAGAAACAAGATTCTCTGGTCTGATGAAACCATCCCTACGGTGAAGAATGGTGGTGGCAGCATCATACTGTGGGGATGTTTTTCAGTGGCAGGGACTGGGAGACTAGTCAGGATCGAGGGAAAGATGAATGGAGCAAAGTACAGAGAGATCCTTGATGAAAACCTGCTCCAGAGCACTCAGGACCTCAGGCTGGGGTGAAGGTTCACCTTCCAACAGGACAACGACCCTAAGCACACAGCCAAGACAACGCAGGAGTGGCTTTGGGACAAGTCTCTGAATGTCCTTGAGTGGCCCAGCCAGAGCCCGGACTTGAACCCGATCGAACATCTCTGGAGAGACCTGAAAATAGCTGTGCAGCAACGCTCCCCATAGAAGCTGACAGAGCTTGAGAGGATCTGCAGAGAAGAATGGGAGAATCTTCCCAAATACAGGTGTGCCAAGCTTGTAGCATCATACCTAAGAAGACCTGAGGCTGTAATCGCTGCCAAAGGTGCTTCAACAAAGTACAGAGTAAAGGGTCTGAATACAGTGCCTTGCAAAAGTATTCATCCCCCTTGGCGTTTTTCCTATTTTGTTGCATTACAACCTGTAATTTAAATGGATTTTTATTTGGATTTCATGTAATGGACATACACAAAATAGTCCAAATTGGTGAAGTGAAATGCATATGTATTCACCCCCTTTGCTATGAAGCCCCTAAATAAGATCTGGTGCAACCAATTACCTTCAGAAGTCACATAGTTAGTTAAATAAAGTCCACCTGTGTGCAATCTAAGTGTCACATGATCACAGTATATATACACCTGGTCTGAAAGGCCCCAGAGTCTGCAACATCACTAAGCAAGGGGAACCACCAAGCAAGCGGCACTATGAAGACCAAGGAGCTCTCCAAACAGGTCAGGGACAAAGTTGTGGAGAAGTACAGATCAGGGTTGGGTTATAAAAAATATCAGAAACTTTGAACATCCCATGGAGCACCATTAAATTCATTATTAAAAAATGGAAAGAATATGGCACCACAACAAACCTGCCAAGAGAGGGCTGCCCACCAAAACTCACAGCCCAGGCAAGGTGGGCATTAATTAGAGAGGCAACAAAGAGCCAAAGATAAACCTGAAGGAGCTGCAAAGTTCCACAGCAGAGATTGGAGTATCTGTCCATAGGACCACTTTAATAATAATAAATAATAATATGCCATTTAGCAGACGCTTTTATCCAAAGCGACTTACAGTCATGCATGCATACATTTTTGTGTATGGGTGGTTCCGGGGATCGAACCCACTACCTTGGCGTTACACGCGCCGTGCTCTACCAGCTGAGCTACAGAGGACCACTTTAAGCCGTACTCTCCACAGAGCTGGGCTTTACGGAAGAGTGGCCAGAAAAAAGCCATTGCTTAAAGAAAAAAATAAGCAAACACGTTTGGTGTTCACCAAAAGGCATGTGGGAGACTCCCCAAACATATGGAAGAATGTACTCTGGTCAGATGAGACAAAAATTGAGCTTTTTGGCCATCAAGGAAAATGCTATGTCTGGCGCAAACCCAACACCTCTCATCACCCCGAGAACACCATCCGTGGTGGTGGCAGCATCATGCTGTGGGGATGTTTTTCCATCGGCAGGGACTGGGAAACTGGTCAGAATTTAAGGAATGATGGATGGCGCTAAATACAGGGAAATTCTTGAGGGAAACCTGTTTCAGTCTTCCAGAGATATGAGACTGGGACGGAGGTTCACCTTCCAGCAGGACAATGACCCTAAGCATACTGCTAAAGCAACACTCAAGTGGTTTAAGGGGAATCTGTGGTATGACTTAAAGATTGCTGTACACCAGCGGAACCTATCCAACTTGAAGGAGCTGGAGCAGTTTTGCCTTGAAGAATGGGCAAAAATCCCAGTGGCTAGATGTGCCAAGCTTATAGAGACATACCCCAAGAGACTTGCAGCTGTAATTTCTGCAAAAGGTGGCTCTACAAAGTATTGACTTTGGGGGGTGACTAGTTATGCACGGTCACGTTTTCTGTTTTTTTGTCTTATTTCTTGTTTGTTTCACAATAAAAAATGTTTTGCATCTTCAAAGTGGTAGGTATGTTGTGTAAATCAAATGATACAACTCCCCCAAAAATCTGTTTTAATTCCAGGTTGTATGGCAACAAAATAGGAAAAATGCCAAGGGGGGTGAATACTTTCGCAAGCCACTGTACTTATGTAATATGATATTTCAGTTTTAATTTTTTATAAATTTGCAAAGAAATTCTAAAAACCTGTTTTTGTTTTGTCATTATGGGGTATTGTGTGTAGATTGATGATGGTTTAAAACAACTTAATCCATTTTATAATAAGGCTGTAACGTAACAAAATGTGGAAAAAGTGAAGGGGTCTGAATACTTTCCGAATGCATTGTATATAACTGCATCTCAGTGCTTGAGGCGTCACTACAGACCCCCTGGTTCGATTCCAGTCTGTATCACAACCAGCCGTGATTGGGAGTCCCATAGGGCGGCGCACAATTGGCCCAGCGTCGTCCGGGTTTGGCCGGTGTAGGCCGTCATTGTAAATAAGAATTTGTTCTTAACTGACTTGCCTAGTTAAATAAAGGTAAAATAAAATATAAAATATAAAATATACAAAAGAGTATATATATTATAATATCGTCTTTGTATCTCAAAATCATTGTAATGTGGTTAACCTTAAAAATCTAAATGAAAGTTATTCATATCTAAAAGATAAAATTCAACCAGAGAGCTCCCTTAGATCATGGGAAAAGACCGCAAGTGACCGTTGCACTTGAATCATTCCCACGGTGAATGGCTAAGCCCACTACTCTATGAAACCACACACTATTGCAGAGACTTTGATATTACCGGCCGCAATTGATATGCTGAAAACGATGTGTGGGGAGGCAGAGGCACAGAAACTCACATCAATACCTTTGTCAGATAACACTGTTAAATGAAGAATGTATGCTATTGCTAGCAATCAAGAGGAAACTGACTGAATGACTCAAAACTCCCCAGCTTATGCTCTCCAAATGGACGTTAGCTGTGAGGGCCGAGATGCCCTGCATTTACTTTTGTTCACTATACATGTCTCGGATGCGAGGACATATTGTTCTGTCTCATGATTCCCAAGCATTAAATGGCACATAGGATGTTCAGTGTGCTGCGTGGCTATATTGACGGAAACCAGATTCCATGGGATCGAATGGTGGGCTTTTGCAAAGATGGGGTTCCAACTATGGCGGGACGGCAGGCAGGCCTTTGCACTTTAGCTATGAATGTGTCTCCCTCTGCCATATGGACGTATTGTATGATACACCGAGAGCAACTGGCGGCAAAAGAGCTGAGCACAGAACACGGAGATATACTGCAACAGGTAACTTCAATTGTAAACTACATCAAACCACATCCGCTGCGCGCATGCCTGTTCGCAAAACTTTGTGGAGATATGGGATCAGAGCATGACAATTTCACACCAAGGCTTGGTGGTTATCGAGGGGGAGTGTTGGAGAGATTTTTCACATTGAGAGAAGAACTGTTGTCATTCACAATGGATGTAAAAAAAATCTAAGACTTGGTTGACTTAATAAATGTGTCTCCTTGCCTATGTAACAGACGTATTTGGGAAACTGAACGAACTGAATGCAAGCATGCAGGGGAAATATAAAAACATTCTACAGATGAGTGAGTGACCGAATCAGTGGATTCAGAGGAAATAATTCATATTGGAGAGTCTTAAAAAAGCGAACCATGTCCCCTTCCCTCGGCTGTGCGTATTTCTAACAGAAAACAGCATCAGTAAGTGTCCCACATGAGTGATGACCGCTCACTTCCAACGCTTGGAAGAGCACTTTAGGACCTACTTAAGGTCCCAAAGTGCCAGGAAGTGAAATCGAACAGCTGATCGAGCTATCATGTGACCGAATGCTGCAGACAATGCATTCACGGGTCACTACGGAGGAGTTTTCAGTCCTGACTCAAAGCGAATACCCTGCTGTCTTCCTCTGAGCATTAAATCTCATGGTACCCTTCGCCAGCTCATCTCTGTGTGAAGCTGGATTCAGTGCTCTCGTCTACATTCAAACCAAATAGTGATCCAGGTTGGATGTGACAGCAGAGATGACAAGCTCCGACGCGACATCCACATCATTAGTTGTGGTGAGATAAGAGGGAGAATTTTCAGATATGGGGTTGTGGGCCAAAAACGTTTGGGAACCCCTGCATTAGATGCAGTTTATCATAGTGCACTGCACTTTATTATGGGCGACAGTTTTAGTACTCATCACTGCATTCTCTACCAGAAAGTTGGTTGGCCCTCTTTAATGTCACGTAGATTGATACATTGCTATATTCTAATTTATAAATCCCTTTTACAAAACTTCCACTGTACCTAAGATCATTACTAAACTTTAGACTTGAGTTACCACACCCGGTCTCAGGGATGGCTAACTCTGGAAATTCCTTTGGTCTCTACTGAGTTAGGTCAATCAGCTTTTAGTTTTCTTACACCGTATTTGTGGAACAATCTTCTAAATGTTCTTGAATTTGATGTTTTGGTGCATCTAGGGCAATTCAGAAAGCTGATTGAGGACCTTATTACTGATGAATGTGTTTGTTTTTTATGACCATGGATGTTTCTCAATATGCATGCTACCGTACTCCACACTCTCATGCTCCAAGTGCATTCTCCGAGGGCGTTCTCTTGAGTACATTCTTGTGAGGACGAGAGCGTGGAGAATGCATAAAACATTTCATTTGAGAAGCACTCGCACTCACCCTACTGTATTACCTCATGCTGCATCTCCCCATTCACTGAACATTCTTCCAGCCAGGACAATGGCAACAATAGAGACGAAACAAGATGTACACAAAGCAAATGTTTTATTTAATAATTATCAGCTAGATATACAGTGCATTCGGAAAGTATTCAGACCCCTTGACTTTTTCAACATTTTGTTACGTTACAGTTTTATTCTAACATTGATTAAATTGTTTTTTCACCTCATCAATTTACACACAATACCCCATAATGACAAAGCAAAAACAGGTTTTTAGAAATTGTTGCAAATTTATAAAAAATCACATTTACATAAGTATTCAGACCCTTTACTCAGTACATTGTTGAAGCACCTTTGGCAGCGATTACAGCCTCAATTCTTCTTGGGTATGACGCTACAAGCTTGGCACACCTGTATTTGGGGAGTTTCTCCAATTCTTCTCTGCAGATCCTCTCAAACTCTGTCAGGTTGGATGGGGAGCGTCGCTGCACAGCTATTTTCAGGTCTCTCCAGAGATGTTTGATCAGGTTCAAGTCCGGGCTCTGGCTGGGCCACTCAAGGACATTCAGAGACTTGTCCCAAAGCCACTCCTGCATTGTCTTGGCTGTGTCCTTAGGGTCGTTGTCCTGTTGGAAGGTGAACCTTCGCCCCAGTATGAGGTCCTCTTTCCCTCGATCCTGATGATGCTGCCACCACCATGCTTCACCACAGGGATGGTGGCAGGTTTCCTCCAGACGTGACGCTTGACATTCAGGCCAAAGAGTTCAATCTTGGTTTCATCAGACCAGAGAATCTTGTTTCTCATGGTCTGAGAGTCCTTTAGGTGCCTTTTGGCAAACTCCAAGTGGGCTGTCATGTGCCTTTTTCTGAGGAGTGGCCAGATTGGTGGAGTGCTGCAGAGAGGGCTGTCCTTCTGGAAAGTTCTCTCATCTCCACAGAGGAGCTCTGGAGCTCTGTCAGAGTGACTATCGGGTTCTTGGTCACCTTCCTGACCAAGGCCCTTCTCCCTCGATTGCTCAGTTTGGCCGGGCGGCCAGCTCTAGGAAGAGTCTTGGTGGTTCCAAACTTCTTCTATTTAAGAATGATGAAGGCCACTGTGTTCTTGGGGACCTTCATTGCTGCAGAAATCTTTTGATACCTTTCCCCAGATCTGTGCCTCAACACAATCCTGTCTCGGAGCTCTACAGACAATTCCTTTGACCTCATGGCTTGGTTTTCGCTCTGACATGCACTGTCAACTGTGGGACCTTATATAGACAGGTGTGTGCCTTTCCAAATCATGTCCAATCAATTTAATTTACAAAAGGTGGACTCCAATCCAGTTGTAGAAACAAGGATGATCAATGGAAACAGGATGCACCTGAGCTCAATTTCAAAAGGTCTGAATACTTAAGGTATTTCTGTTTTCATTTGTAATACATTTGCAAAAATGTATAGAAACCTGTTTTCACTTTGTCATTGTGTGTAGATTGATGAGGATTTTTATTTATTTAATTCATTTTAGAATAAGGCTGTAACGTAGCAAAATGTGGAAAAAGTCAAGGGGTCTGAATACTTTCCAAATGCACTGTATGTGAATAGTAATCCAGCTAACTAGTTAAAAAGCCACAAATGACCTAAAACCAATGTTGTGTAAGGTAGATGTCAATTCTTTTTGGATAGCTAGCTAACAATTCTCCATGGCTAGCTAGCTAGCCAGTTAGCCCTATTGACTTACTATGGACTACCCTTTCACTGAACCTTCCTTCTTCTAGCCAGGACAATGGCAAAGAGATTAAACAAGATACACAAAGCATAACTATCAGCTAGCTATATGTGAATCGTAATAATGTAGCTAACCAGATAGTATAACAGGTAAAAAAAGACCTAAAACCAATGTTATCCAAGGTAAATGTCAATTATTTGTGGGTAGCTAGCTAACCATTCTTTGTGGCTATCTGGCTAGCCAACACAGTAGTAGCTAGCCAGTTAGTGCTATTGACTTACTATGGGCTTACGACCTACACACACTACAGTGGGTATTGTAGGCAGGTAACCATGCCAAAATTAACACAGGATATATTTATTAACGTATCAAGATAAAATATTGTAGTCATACAACATACTGTATGAGATGTGAATAGGCAACATTTACAGTGGGGGAAAAAAGTATTTAGTCAGCCATCAATTGTGCAAGTTCTCCCACTTAAAAAGATGAGAGAGGCCTGTAATTTTCATCATAGGTACACGTCAACTATGACAGACAAATTGAGGAAAAAAAATCCAGAAAATCACATTGTAGGATTTTTAATGAATTTATTTGCAAATTATGGTGGAAAATAAGTATTTGGTCACCTACAAACAAGCAAGATTTCTGGCTCTCACAGACCTGTAACTTCTTCTTTAAGAGGCTCCTCTGTCCTCCACTCGTTACCTGTATTAATGGCACCTGTTTGAACTTGTTATCAGTATAAAAGACACCTGTCCACAAGCTCAAACAGTCACACTCCAAACTCCACTATGGCCAAGACCAAAGAGCTGTCAAAGGACACCAGAAACAAAATTGTAGACCTGCACCAGGCTGGGAAGACTGAATCTGCAATAGGTAAGCAGCTTGGTTTGAAGAAATCAACTGTGGGAGCAATTATTAGGAAATGGAAGACATACAAGACCACTGATAATCTCCCTCGATCTGGGGCTCCACGCAAGATCTCACCCCGTGGGGTCAAAATGATCACAAGAACGGTGAGCAAAAATCCCAGAACCACACGGGGGGACCTAGTGAATGACCTGCAGAGAGCTGGGACCAAAGTAACAAAGCCTACCATCAGTAACACACTACGCCGCCAGGGACTCAAATCCTGCAGTGCCAGACGTGTCCCCCTCCTTAAGCCAATACATGTCCAGGCCCGTCTGAAGTTTGCTAGAGTGCATTTGGATGATCCAGAAGAGGATTGGGAGAATGTCATATGGTCAGATGAAACCAAAATATAACTTTTTGGTAAAAACTCAACTCGTCGTGTTTGGAGGACAAAGAATGCTGAGTTGCATCCAAAGAAGACCATACCTACTGTGAAGCATGGGGGTGGAAACATCATGCTTTGGGGCTGTTTTTCTGCAAAGGTACCAGGATGACTGATCCGTGTAAAGGAAAGAATGAATGGGGCCATGTATCGTGAGATTTTGAGTGAAAACCTCCTTCCATCAGCAAGGGCATTGAAGATGAAACGTGGCTGGGTCTTTCAGCATGACAATGATCCCAAACACACCGCCCGGGCAACGAAGGAGTGGCTTCGAAAGAAGCATTTCAATGTCCTGGAGTGGCCTAGCCAGTCTCCAGATCTCAACCCCATAGAAAATCTTTGGAGGGAGTTGAAAGTCCGTCTTGCCCAGCGACAGCCCCAAAACATCACTGCTCTAGAGGAGATCTGCATGGAGGAATGGGCCAAAATACCAGCAACAGTGTGTGAAAACCTTGTGAAGACTTACAGAAAACGTTTGACCTGTGTCATTGCCAACAAAGGGTATATAACAAAGTATTGAGAATCTTTTGTTATTGACCAAATATTTATTTTCCACCATAATTTGCAAATAAATTCATTAAAAATCTTACAATGTGATTTTCTGGGAAAAAAATTCTCATTTTGTCTGTCATAGTTGACGTGTACCTATGATGAAAATTACAGGCCTCTCTCATCTTTTTAAGTGGGAGAACTTGCACAATTGGTGGCTGACTAAATACTTTTTTTCCCCACTGTAATTCCGAAGTCGGAGTGTATTTTCTCTCGCTTCAGCTCAAATAATGGCCTCCATTGATTTCAAGAAAGTTTGCATCCTTTATACGTGGTTTCGTCATATTTCTTTGCATAATTTCCGTTGAAACTTGTATTGAAGTTTGTATTGCATGCTTCAAAATCTGTACAAACTGAGTACGCATTCCAGAAGTGCCCTCCATGCTTCGTTTCGTATACTTTGATTTGGACTCCTACTCTGACCCTCCCGTGCTCGGAGCATGATAGTATGCATTTTGAGAAACACCCCATGTTTTCCCTTTCTTTCTGCTTGCATTTTGTATTTATATTTTGATGTGTGTATTTTCTGTAATTTACATAATTCAGAGCTCATCTGTAAAAGAGACCTTGGTCTTAGTATGACTCCCTGATAAAATAAAGGTAAAATAAAATTAGCTTAGCTAGCTACATTAGTGAAAACCCTGTTTTAGTACATTTGACTAACTAGTTAGTACGTTTTGCTAATAGTTATTGTGTTGAGTCTGAAATTAGGAATTGAATTTGAATGGCTTGAATATGAATCTTTGTCAAATCCTTTAAAGAAAAGTAAATGAAAAATTGTCTCCTGTCTCCTTATTTCTCCTGGTTAGCCTATTGTCTGCAAAGGTTGTTACATTGTAACTACAAAGTAATTAAACATTTCACTTCACTTTACATTGCTTGATCCTGGGTAAGTACATTGTAAATACATGTATATCCCTTGTAACAATATTGTAATTACAGAGTTGTTTTTTTAAATGATTTTTTTATTTAACCTTTATTTAACTAGGCAAGTCAGTTAAGAACAAATTCTTATTTACAATGACGGCCTACCAAAAGGCAAAATGCCTCCTGCGGGGATGGGGGCTGGGATTACAAAGAGCAAGAAGGTAGAGACAACAATCCATCAGGCGAAGCAGCCACAACTGTCAGTAAGAGTGTCCATGATTTAGTCTTTGAATGAAGAGATGGAGATAAAACTGTCCAGTTTTAGGGTTTTTTGCAGCTCGTTCCAGTCGCTAGCTGTAGTGAACTGGAAATGTTGTTAAAGATTGTGACATTGTAAGTTCAATGTAACTAAAAGGCTATACCTAATATTCTCTTGTCTCCTAATTTCTTCTGGTTAGTCTGTTGTCTGCAAAGGTTGTTACGTTGTAACTACATAGTAATTATAAGGTTATTAAGTTGCTTGCTCCCAGGTTGGTACATGATAATTACAAGTATATCCTATGTAATTACTTTGTTATTTTATTACACTTCGATACAGCCTTTGAGCCAGGTCGTAACATATAAATAAACAAATAGAAAATGACCGGTGTGCCTTGTTACAATTGTTGTTACCGTTCACAAGTGACTTTAAAATGTGTAATTACAAAACATAAGTTACATAGTGGAACAATAAAATGTGTAATAACGTCAATAATTACACATGTGGAATAACCTTCAGCAATTCTTTGTTCCAATTGTGTAGTAACTGATAGCGCTACAACCTTATTGCCATGTAATTATATTGACATTTTAGTCATTTAGCAGACGCTCTTATCCAGAGCGACTTACAGTTAGTGAATACATATATATATATATTTTTTTATACTGGCCCCCCGTGGGAATCGAACCCACAACCCTGGCGTTGCAAACTGCTCTATCAACTGAGCTACATCCCTGCCGGCCATTCCCTCCCCTACCCTGGACGACGCTGGGCCAATTGTGCGCCGCCCATGAGTCTCCCGGTCGCGGCCGGCTGCGACAGAGCCTGGATTCGAACCAGGATCTCTAGTGCCTTAGACCACTGCGCCACTCAGGAGACTACATTTATGTAACTACTATGTTGTTACTACAGTTATTACTGTGTAGTTACATAATAATAGGGGCAACTTAACGTAAGTGTTACCGAAATTTGGATAGATAATTCCAAATTAAAAAGTGAATTTAGACCAAGATGAAAACATGGGTTGTACAAAATATTAGTTTGTATTTGTTATTTATTAGGTTTAACCAAATGGGAAAAGTAAGTTGAGTGTTGAAGGCAATAGCTTTGGTAATAATCAAATAAAACAGTTAGCATTGAATCATATGTTTGGTTTCAACAAATTTAGAATTTATAAATTGAGAACTACTTGTAACCAGTTTAAGTATTTTTTTTTGGGTCGATCCAAATGCGAATTTTTTACAGTGTAGGAATATGGGACCCAATTCCAAACTTTTGACTACTACACAAGTT
>NC_139989.1:15987920-16260420 GCF_964263955.1 Coregonus lavaretus
TCTTGGATGGGCACTTCTAACGAAAATCTATGGCAGCACCCAAGGGGGCTTGAACTGCCTAGCTCGCCCTGTAGATTCTGCGGTGACATAGTGTCCCGATGAGTGACAGAACACTGAGCCAATCACAGCGCAACTAGAGAAGATTACCAATGCCTACACTCTGTATTTTCCCTTGCTGCCCCTCCACCACAGAAAGCACTGAGCTAGGCTGAAACACCTGCATTTTGGAGCTGCATTATTCAAGAAAGAGACCATGTTTGTATGCAGCTTTATTAACTCAATGATTTTTATTTTTTTCATTGTTTGCAAAGTGATATGTGACATGAATTAATGCCAAAATAACATGCAAAACAGGCAAAAAATAAAATATATAAAATATCTGCCCCACCTGCCATGAATGACGGGTCGCCACTGGTCCGCGCGCAAGTAAAATATTCAACTAGTCTACTTGTAGACTAGTTGAACACCAATGCCATCCTCCTCTCTTTCATGTTGGCAAAACGGTCTATGGCTCTGTCATACAGTACACTTTCCTCAGGCATAATGGGACCCATCTCGTCCAAAAAGTTGACTCAAGTTTGCCAAAAAGCACCTGGATGATCATCAAGACTCTTGGAAGAACGTTCTATGGACAGATGATTCAAAAGTATAACTTTTTGGACGACATGGTTCCAGTAAAGCCTGGCGAAAACCAAACACTGCATTCCACAGTAAGAACATCATACCAAAGGTCAAGCATGGTGGTGGTGGTGTGATGGTTTGGGGATGCTTTGCTGCCTCAGAACCTGGACGACTTGCCTTAATAGAAGGAACCATGAATTCTGCTCTGTATCAGAGAATTCTACAGGAGAATGTCAGACCATCCTTCTGTGAGCTGAAGCTGAAGCGCAGCTGGGTCATGCAGCAAGACAATGATCCAAAACACACAATCAAGTCTACATGAAAATTGCTAAAAAGCAACAAATTGGAAGTTTTGGAATGGCCTAGTCAAAGTCCAGACCTAATCCCAATTGAGATGTTGTGGCAGGACTTGAAACGAGCAGTTCATGCTTGAAAACCCACACGTCACTGAGTTAAAGCAGTTCTGCATGGAAGAGTGGGCCAAAATTCCTCTACAGCAACGTGAGAGACTGATCAACAACTACAGGAAGCATTTGTGGTCCTCTGTAGCTCAATTGGTAGAGCATGGCGATTGTAACGCCAGGGTAGTGGGTTCAATCCCCGGGACCAGCCATATGTAAAAATGTATGCACACATGACTGTAAGTCGCTTTGGATAAAAGCGTCTGCTAAATGGCATATTATTATTATTATTATTTGGTTGGAGTCATTGCAGCTAAAGGTGGCACAACCAGTTATTGAGTGTAAGGGGGCAATTACTTTTTCACACAGGGGAATTGGGTTTTGCATAACTTTGTTGTGTTATTTGTTCACTTATGTTCCCTTTATCTAATATTAGGTTTTGGTTGAAGATCTGATAACATTCAGTATCACAAATATGCAAAAGTAGAGAAAATTAGAAAGGGGGCAAATACTTTTTCATAGCACTGTATATTAATTGATGGTTTGATCAGAATCGCTGTCATAATCATTGGCCCGTACAGAGAATTAAGTTAAAACCACAAGTCCAAATCCCCATCTCCATCCATGGCTTAGGAAAGGGACAATTTAGAAAACTAGCTACTGCAGGACATCAACACAAGCAGACCAGAAACAGACAAGTTTTTCTGAAATTGCATTTAGCTTAGGATGTGATTTGATTGGTGTGAAGCCTAATCCAAACTGGTCTCACTTGGGGGGCTTTTTCCTGCACCAGGACAACCCACAGTTGAGCTCAGATCAACGCTGATTGCTTGCTGGCATCGATCAATCAAATGCTACGGCAGCAACATGTCATACTCTTTTGGTCCAGACAGCATCAGATATAGTACATGGGCTACACATACTGCGACAGGGAGACGCTGTTTCCTTCGCTCAGATGATTTCTCCAGTAAGATTCAGCCACCTGCTAATTGATGGAAAATTATGAAAACACAGAAAGAGAAGAAATATTATAATTTCTATTGGTCAAATATTTGGGGAAGCCTGGCTTCCCTTGGCAGCCATGAATACACGCCACTGATCATGACTTGTGCCAAGTAATACTGAGATACTGAGCTACTGCCAATGGAGAATTTCCCAGTGAGAATTAAAGCTTCAGTCATGTGTTGAATGGTACAATATATTTCTGCTTAATAATGCTTTTAGAACAGTGGGAACATGGGAAGGGAGAGTAGTTGCTGCTTTACTGCAGAACCCAATGGATTCACTACTCAATTCACTCAGCATTAATATGCAACACCCCTTAAAACATCCATTATTACCCTATAGGCTAAACCAGCGTATAGGAATGTATCAGAGAAAAGAAACCGCCATAAAAGCCTTGTGGGAGATGAATTAGGAAAATTCAATAGTGAGCTTTAGGAAATGAAAAGAGCTCTCTGAAATGAGAAATTATTGGAAATTATTACTTTTTTAGTCCCGTCATTGTGCGCTATACTCCTATGAAAGGCCATGAATTTCTGTCTCTTATTATTTTGTGTATCGGCTCCCTAGAGGACCTCGCCAGGGGTGGTCTAATCCTGGTTCTGAGGGTCTGGAAGGTCTGGTAGATTTCATTTCTCTTCCTGCTTATCTGCTTATCTGAGGCATTGTAATTCGATGGAGTCACCCCACCTGATTGTGATTTTCTTTCTTTCCTTTCCTTTTTTTCCCTTTGTGTGGTCTGAAAAACGTCCATGTCTTGGCTTTTCAGGACCACGGCAATTATATGAACCACTCTGGGGTGAGTCAGTCTAGCAGAGAGTCCATAGAGGACTGTAATGACATTCATAAGCTTTCTCTCACTCTGTCTCTCCAACTAGCCACTGAAACCCTATTTCCCACAGGGCTGACAGAATGCCAAAGTGCCTCGGCTGCAACGTTTGGGGATCTGTGGGTGGTGGGTGGTTACAACAAGTGGTGTTGAGCCATTGCCCTATAGTGCTGTATGGGAGCCATCAAAATTCAGTGAAGCTAAAGCTGTTTGTCTAAAAAAGCTATTTGACATGCAATATTTATGTAGTTATGTAAAAATACAAGCACAGTTATGTGAGGTGCTACGGTTCCTTATCCAATGTGCCAAAACTAATGAATCATTAATCCCCACATTTATCTTGACAGTTATTCCCATTGACAAGAAAAATACAACAATTATGCTATACAGTATGTCACATTCGCTTGTCTGTCACACAAGGATTTGAAAATCCCCCTCTCCTCCCCCCTCTCTCCGGAAAGAAGATGGACATGTCACCATAACAACATCCTGTTTCTCCCAGATCAGTCTTGAAAGCACAAACAGCACCCCATTAAGCCCTAGCCAAAATATAATCACTGTGCAATCGGCCCAATCACCACACTAGCTACGCCAGCCCCTTATCAGCCTGCATGCTGTACACAGAGCATTGAACAGGCCTGCAGCACAATCAGATCCCCATCCTCATCATCTGCAACCCACTGCCACCTTTAATTTGATTGGGCAAATGGTGCATTAATGGGGGCACATTGGGAGTTAGAATAGTTGGGAATGAGCGAACAGCAGAAACTTAATGCAAAGTGTACTATGAAAGATTTTGGTGACTAGTAAGTATATTTAAACCTCCCGCTTTGGGCTGGATGTGTCAATGTGTAATTTATCATGCATAATCTATGAGAAGAATTACTGTCTTTCCTCAATTAGCTACGAAATCTATACTTTGAAAGCGACAGTTTTCTGGAAGCTGTGCAGCGCCATTTTCCCAAAATGTTACCCCACGTGGCCCTTTCAAAAATGTACCATGGCAGTACAATGAAAAGAATACCATGGTACTATCATGTTTTTTTGGTAACTACCATGGCAGGACAATGCCATTGTAGTGGTACAAATACCATGATATTTGGTAGTGACCAACAAAACATAACAGTACCATGGTCGTTTTTTCATTCTACTACCATGGCAGGAAATACCAGGTATTTGCACCAGTACCATGGTATTTTCTTGCCATGGTGGTGATGAAAAACATATTTTTTTGAAAAAAATACCATGGTTTTGTACTAGGAGCATGTAGTGAAAAATTAAAGCATGGTAGTTGTTTACAATGTATTATGATGGTCTGTGTCCCACCATTTTTCAGGTAAAGTGAACAAAAACTTAGTGTATGGTACACACATAATGCAACATTGACTACTTGCTCTGCAATGGAAAAGCGTAGTCCTAGTACCCTCTTAAACCCCTTTAGCTCATAGTGAAAAACCACAACACACATGGTCTAGTAGTGTAGTGAACCCTCTTAAACCTTGGGACCTGGATAGGGTATGGTGAGACGAATGAAGGGAGTCTGAAAACTTGACGATTTACAATAGTTTATCTTATGTGTCTTTCTTCAAAGTTTTCAGTTGGCTCTCTCTCATTCAACTGACTTGACTACTCTTATACAAATCTAAATAGCCAACATACTAAAACAACTATTTGTAAAAAGGTATAAATTATCATCTTATCTCATAAAAGCATTTTCATCATGTAATTCTCAACATATCCCTAAAAACAGCAAGTTACAATGTTTCCCTTTGTTTACACTCTGTGTGAACGTTCGTTGGTCCTGTTGCCATGACTATGACAGGCTAGCTTGACTGGAGCTAACTTTAGCCGACGTTAGGGGGATGGCTTATTTATTTAATGTGTTATACTGCCATTGTACTATGGTAATGGCCAATTAATAAATATGGTACCATATAATAATTTTTGGTACCATTCACATAATTGTGCGTTACCATGGTAGAATGTATAATGCAGTTTAAAACCATGGTATTTCCATGATCCACATATTTACAATGGTATAAATGAGGCAATACCATGGTAATATTTAGGTGCACGGCAGTACCATCATACTTCAAAGGTAAAACCATGGTACATTTCCATGATTCAGACTATACCATGGTATAAGTGAAAGTACTATGGTATGAATGAAAGTACCATTGAAGAAGCCAATGAGCTTCAGCGCCTCGCCATTTGAGTGACAGCTAGCAAGATGTACACACAGCAGAACGAGAGAGAGAGGAATGATGTGGTGCACATATTTGCACATACTGTATGTGACGTAGTACCCAATTTCCGAGGAACACTTTTGGCTCGTGAACTCCACTTTCAGAACTACAGGCTAAAAAGTGTACAAAAGTACCGGATAATCTCTTTAAGGTGGTCATTAGAACACTTAATCATACAAATACCAGCTCTTTACACTTTACCAAGGCTAGCAGCATTTTTAATATCTCAGTCCACAATGAGATATGCTATGTCTGAGTAGTTGCTGTTTGGTTAAATAATGTTTATGCTTTTTGTTCTCCATTACTGTTCTTTGCTATTAATGTTAATGTAATCAGAGGGGTTTGGTAGTAAAACAAAGCATTAACTCTTCAGCGTGTCACATGTAAATATAAATATATATTAAATATAATATAGCCTATTACGCAGCAGTGACAATGTCATTAACCATTACAGTATGTGTCATATCATGTAACCAATATATTCCTTCCTCTGAAACCTATTCTCTGAATTATTACTGTGGATCAAGATTCATCTTGAGCTGTTTACAAACAATATACTAAGGTCTTACACTTCTCTCCTCATTTAACACTCTGATTTGAGACTGAGAGAGAGGGGGGGAGAGAGGGGGAGAAGAGAGAGAGGGAGAGAAGAGAGACAGAGAAAAGAGAGACAGAGAAGTGGTGAGAACCCAAGGCGGCTAGTGAACACCTGCGTTGTTGTGACAGCAATCAGACATACTCCTCAATAGGCCGTAAATTCAACATGGTAGCGCATCTAATTAACTGTGAACAAGTTGCAGCTGATTCTGCCCAATTAAACCCATCTTGATCCTTCTGCCCAGCTAACAAACTAAATCAATATGTGTGATAATAAGTATACACACCGTGACCCATATCAAGATATTTACAGTTCTTAAACAGATACTGTACAATTTCAAAATTGAAATGAATAATACAGTTCGTTATTGTTTTCAGATGTTTTGAAAAAAAATATCCTCTTCAAATCAAATCAAAGTTTATTGGTCACGTGCACAGGATAAACAGTGCAATACACATTTGTCACAAAAAATACACAATAAGTATTACAGTTTTTCTCGATTGCTAAGACACTTTAGATGAAACTGGGGTCCACTTGATCTCCATCATAACCTAACAAGCACATCAGCATTCTTTTTTGCAAAACTGTAAGTCATTTCTCATTGCTTTCACACGCAATGCAAATGCTAAGCACATTTTTGCAAAACAGTAAACACAACTCTCTACAAAAGACGCAAAACTCAGTTGAGTAAATCATGTCAAACAAAATTAAAATATTTGGTCACAGCTGATACAAATTACTGCCATAAATGTGAACTTCTTCTACACGTGCAAAACTTCTTTGCACAATTGTTCAATCAGCAATCAGTCCTTATTCATGCATAAAAGAGGTCACCTCTGAGTTGTTGTTTGCAAGAATGGAAGTAAGAGGCCAAGGGCAAGGACAAAGGAGAGATAGAGGGGCCATAGAGGAAGAGGGGTTCAGATGCATGGAGGTGGAAAGTCTATGATTTCCATCCACATGACCAGATGTCCCTCCTAGACGCAATGAATGCTGGTTGTCTGGCAATCGCTTCAGAGGACTGCCAAGCGTGGATTTTTCTTGCTGCATTGCGGGGGAAAACATCCAGTGTGATGTTGATGAAAACTTGTGGCCTGATCGACAACAACGAATGGACTGAATGTGGTGTATACTGTGTTTTGTGTTGCCTTTTTAGACATTGCTTTGTTTTTGCAGTGATTTGTTAGCTTGTTGTATTTTATTTTTATTCTCTGAGTATACTGTACAGTATCACTGAATTTGTAAAGGACAAAATGGAAAAATATCAAATAAAGCCTTTTGTTTGTGGATATTCATGCTCTTGAGTGAAATTCTATCTGCATTGGTCATCTTTGATCAAATCATTTTAGGAAAAAAGGAATACAGCCCATGCGGTGATAATATGTTTACTTGCCTTTCATGGTGCATACTATCATTATAGTATAAACAAATGGCATTGTCACAACTTTCGCCGAGGCTGCCTCCCCTCCTTGTTAGGGCAGGTTTCGGCGTTCGTCGTCACCGGCTTACTAGCTGCTGCCGATTCATTTTTCATCACTCCACTAGTCTTGTCTAATTAATCACACACACCTGGTCCTTATCCCCAATTAGTCATTGTATAAGTGTTCCCTCTGCTTCCTTGTCTGTGTGGGTGATTGTTTGTTGTGAGCTGTGTGTAGCTCGGCTGAGCTACCCTTACCTTGTTGTTGCCAGAGTAGATATATCCCCTGTGCCTGAGTTTTGTTGTCGCATGCTTGCGTAACTGTTTATCGACGGAATAAACTTTTTGGATGCGTATTACTCTCCTTCGCCTGACTCCTTCTATCAGACGCATCACAGAATCACCCACCCGCTATGGAGTCAACGGGAGAAGAGCGCATGCCTGGAGTCGTGGCACGGGTCCAGGAGCACTCCACGATGCTGGCCAGCTTGGGGGAAGCGATGGATCGGGTTCTTCAGGTCGTCCAACGCCTGGAGAGGAGCAGACCCGATCTGTCGAGACCAGCTGGCCAACCGGATCCAGCCACCTACACCCCAGCACCAGGAGGGATCCAGATATCCCGACCATGGGCGTTTGAGGGGACAGCGGCGCTGTGCCAGGGATTCCTCCTCCAATTGGAGCTTTACTTCGCCAACATCAGGCCGGCACCATCGGAGTGGGAGAAGGTGTCCATCCTCGTTTCCTGCCTTTGTGGGAAAGCCCTGGAGTGGGCCAATGCGGTGTGGAACGAAGGAGGAGCCGCGTTGGAGGACTACAGGGAGTTCGCTCGCCTCTTTCGGGCGGCATTCGACCACCCGCCCGAGGGTCGAGAGGCGGGTGAGCGACTGGTCCACCTGAGGCAGGGGACGAGGACCGCGCAGGACTTCGCGTTGGAGTTCCGGACGCTGGCAGCGGGGTCCGGGTGGAACGAGCGGGCCCTGATCGACCATTTCCGGTGCCATCTGCGGGAGGACGTCCGACGGGAGCTAGCCTGCCTGGACAAGATGTTGTCCTTCGATAAACTGGTGGACATGGCCATTCGGTTGGACAACCTGCTGGCAGCCAGAGGACGTCCTGGTAGGGGTCTGCCCGTTTCCACCCCGGAGGACTTCGGAACTTGAGCCGATGGAGCTGGGTGGAGCCGCTGGCCGAGAGAGCGGAGGACGACAGCGCCAGTGCCAAGGGACATTTCACCACACGTTGTCGTCAACGCTCTTCTGGGTTTGGAGGCGGCAGGCAGGGCACTCTCGCATCGAACACCCACACTCGTTCAGAGCCCTCTGCTGTGCACTGTAAAATACTTGTCTCTTTTCCTGAGCACATGGATGTTCCCCAGTGTACGGCGCTAGTCGATTCAGGTGCAGCTGGGAACTTTATGGACAGGGCATTCGCACACCGTATAGGCATTCCATTGATTCCCCTATCCATTCCACGCCCCATCAGAGCACTTGAAAGTCGACCATTAGGGTCCGGGTTGGTTAAGGAAGTTACTGCACTAGTCACCATGATTACCCAGGAGACTCATGGTGAGCAGGTTACTTTTTCCATTATTGAGTCTCCTGATTTCCCTGTGGTATTAGGTATCCCTTGGCTAGCAGTGCACAACCCCACCTTCTCATGGCCGAGGGTTCTCACGGGGTGGACGCAAGAGTGTCAGGGTAGGTGTCTAGGTGTTTCCGTTGGTGAAACCACGGTGGAAAGTCCAGACAGTACCTCCACCGGGCGCATTCCCCCTGAATACCTAGATCTGGTGTAAGCATTCTCTAAAACGCAGGCGACTAAATTACCACCTCATCGGGTGGGGGATTGCACGATAAACCTCTGAGTAGACGCTGTACCTCCCAGGAGTCATATATACCCCCTGTCACAGGCTAAAACGGTGTCTATGGAAACATATGTCACCGAGTCCCTGCGCCAGGGGTATATACGTCCCTCCACTTCACCCACCTCCTTGAGTTTCTTCTTTATGAAGAAGAAGGACGGAGGTCTGCGCCCGTGCAGTGATTATCGACCACTGAACAGGGAGACGATAAGATTTAGTTATCCTCTCCCCCTCATTCCTTCAGTGATTGAATCAATGCATGCGTACAACCTGGTGCGTATCCGAGAAGGAGATGAGTGGAAGATAGCATTCAGCACAACCACGGGGCATTTTGAATACCTGGTGATGCCCTATGGTTTGATGAATTCTCCCTCAGTTTTCCAGTCCTTTGTGAATGAGGTGTTTCGGGACATGCTTGGGAACGGTGTAGTGGTCTACATCGATGACATCCTGGTGTATTCCGCTATGTGCGCCGAGCATGTGTCCCTGTTTTGCAAGGTGCTAGCCCGACTGTTGGAAAATGACCTTTATGCGAAGGAAGAGAAGTGTATGTTTTTCCAGCAGTCCGTCTCCTTCCTTGGATACCGCATTTCCACCTCAGGTGTGGAGATGGAGGGAGATCGCATTTCAGCCGTGCGTAATTGGTCGACTCCAACCACGGTTAAGGAGGTGCAGCGCTTCCTTGGCTTTGCCAACTATTATTGGAGGTTTATCAGGGACTTTGGCAAGGTCGCAGCTCCCATTACCTCCCTGTTGAAGGGTGGGCCGTCCCGGCTCCGCTGGTCTGCTGAGGCTGACCTGGCCTTCAGCAAACTGCGGGGTCTGTTCACCTCAGCCCCAGTACTGGCCCACCCCGAGTCATCACTACCGTTCGTAGTGGAGGTGGATGCGTCTGAGGTTGGGATAGGAGCTGTCCTGTCTCAATGCTCGGGTACGCCACCCAAGCGCCGCCCCTGTGCGTTCTTTTCGAAGAAGCTCAGCCCGGCAGAGCAGAACTACGGCGTTGGTGATCGGGAGCTGTTGGCTGTTGTCCGAGCCTTGACCATTTGGAGGCATTGGCTCGAGGGGGCAAAACACCCTTTCCTCGTCTGGACGGACCACCGTAATCTGGAGTACATCCGGGCAGCGAGGAGGCTGAATCCTCGCCAGGCCAGGTGGGCCCTATTCTTCACCCAGTTTGTTTTTACACTGTCATACATTCCGGGTACGAAGAACGTGAAGGCAGACGCACTGTCCCGGCTGTATGACACAGAGGAGAGGCCCAGAGACAACACCCCCATACTCCCGGACTCCTGCATTGTGGCGTCGGTAGTATGGGCGATGGACACGGATATAGAGCGGGCATTACGCACAGAACCATCTCCACCGCAGTGTCAAGCTGGGCTGCAGTACGTGCCTGCTCTTATCCGTGATCGTCTGATCTTCTGGGCACACACGTCACCCTCCTCTGGTCACCCAGGTATCGGTCGTACAGTGCCCTGCCTGAGCGGAAAGTACTGGTGGCCTACCTTGGCTAAGGACGTGAGGGTATACGTCTCTTCCTGCTCGGTGTGCGCCCAGATTAAGGCACCTAGGCACCTCCCAGCGGCTACAACCGTTACCAGTTCCACAACGACCATGGTCTCACCTTAGCATTGATTTTCTGACTGATCTTCCCCTCTCCCAAGGTAACACCACCCTCCTGGTCGTTGTGGACCACTTCTCAAAGTCCTGCCGCCTTCTTCCTCTGCCCGGTCTCCCCACGGCCCTGCAGACTGCGGAGGCCCTGTTTACTCACTTCTTCCGGCACTACGGGATACCAGAGGATATAGTGTCTGACCGAGGTCCCCAGTTCACGTCCAAGGTCTGGAAGGCGTTCATGGAACGTCTGGGGGTCTCAGTCAGCCTGACCTCTGGGTTCCACCCTGAGAGTGATGGGCAGGTGGAACGGGTAAATCAGGACGTGGGTAGGTTCCTGCGGTCCTACGGCCAGGACCGGCCGGGGGAGTAGTTGGTGTTCTTGCCATGGGCAGAATATGCCCAGAACTCTCTCCGCCACTCCTCCACTAAACTAACGCCTTTCCGGTGTGTTCTAGGTTACCAACCGGTTCTGGCACCGTGGCACCAGAGCCAGACCGAGGCTCCTGCGGTGGATGACTGGTTTCGGCACGCAGAGGAGACATGGGATGCTGCCCACGTTCACCTCCAACGCGCTGTGCGTCGTCAGAAGGCCAACGCTGACCGCCACCGCAGTGAGGCCCCCGTCTTTGTACCGGGGGATCGGGTCTGGCTCTCGACCCGGAATCTGCCCCGCCGCCTGCCCTGCCGGAAGCTGAGCCCGCGGTTGGTGGGGCCGTTCAAAGTCCTGAGGAGAGTCAACGAGGTCACATATAGGTTATTACTTCCCCCTGATTACCATATTACCATTACCTTGTTTCATGTGTCTCTCCTCAGGCCGGTGGTAGCTGGTCCGCTCCAGGAGTCTGAGGTGTGGGAGGTCCCTCCACCTCCTCTGGACATCGAGGGGGCCATGGCGTACTCAGTCCGTTCCATCCTGGATTTGAGGCGTCGGGTGGGGGGCCTTCAGTACCTCATGTAGTGGGAGAGGTACGGTCCGGAGGAACGGTGCTCGGTCCCGGTGAGGGATATCCTCGATCCCTCCATGTTACGGGATTTCCACCGTCACCATCCGGCTCGCCCTGCTCCGCGTCCTCCTGGCCGTCCCCGAGGCCGGGGTCGGCACGCAGCTGGAGCCGCGCGTCAAGGGGGGGATACTGTCACGACTTCCGCCGAGGCTGCCTCCCCTCCTTGTTCGGGCAGGTTTCGACGTTCGTCGTCACTGGCTTACTAGCTGCTGCCGATCCAATTATCATCCCTCCACTAGTCTTGTCTAATTAACCTGGTCCTTATCCCCAATTAGTCATTGTATAAGTGTTCCCTCTGCTTCCTTGTCTGTATGGGTGATTGTTTGTTGTGAGCTGTGTGTAGCTCGGTTGAGCTACCCTTACCTTGTTGTTGTCAGGGTAGATATTTCCCCTGTGCCTGAGTTTTATTGTCGCATGCTTGCCCAACTGTTTATCGACAGAATAAACTTTTTTCAGTGTTTCAGTTTGGGGCTGCGTGTTAATTGTTTTGAAAAAAGTCAATTCTGTTTGGACAAATGTGCTCAAGCAATCGTGAAAAACTGTAAGTAGTAAAAATAAAAATAAAATGCCATGTTTGAAAATACACTGAGTGTACAAGACATGCTCTTTCCATGACATAGACTGTCCAGGTGAATTCAGGTGAAAGCTACGATCCATTATTGATTCAATCCACTTCAATCAGTTTATATGAAGGATGGGAGAAAGGTTAAAGAATGATTTTTAAGCCTTGAGACAATTTAAACATGGAATGTGTATGTGTGCCATTGAGAGGGTGAATGGGCAAGACAAAATATTTAAGTACCTTTGAACAGGGTATGGTAGTAGTCCTTCCTTGGATCTGTTGGAGTGGTAGGCAAATTGGAATGGGTCCAGTGTGTCTGGCATGTTGGCCTTGATGTGGGCCATGACCAGCCTCTCGAAGCACTTCATTATGACCCGTTTTTTATTGGGCACTGGGACGATGGTGGTCTCCTTAAAGCAGGTGGAGACTACAGCCTGGGACAGGGACAGGTTGAAGATGTCCAAAAAGATGCCCGCCAGCTAGTCAGCACACACTCTGAGGACGTGGCCAGGGAGCCCATCTGGGCTGGTGGCTTTGTGAGTGTTCACTCTTTTGAGAGTTTTCCTCACATCAGCCTCAGAGAGCAAAAGCTCCTGGTAGTCTGAGCAGCGAGAGTCTTCCTGGATGACTCAGTATTGTCTGCCTCGAAGCAAGCATAGAATATGTTAAGCTCGTCTAGGATCGAGGCTTCGGTGGACACCGCACAGCTGGATTTTTCTTTGTAGTCTGTGATAGTATGTAGTCCTTGCCACATGCGACGCAAGTCGTTGGGCTATATGTTTAGATTTGTAATACATTGTAAGGCTGCATGATGCGACTCTAATGATGATTAGAAAAAAGTTGCTTGAAAGGCATGAGCTCTGTTTAGTTTTTTGCGCAGGCTGTACACACTTTATCCATCTCTCATTCACAATTTGACAAGCACTTGATAATACCTCGAATTTCACGGCAGCATCCCCTTTGTGTGGCCGTAATGTACCCATGCCTTTTGCGGCCAGTGGCCGTTGTGCCCTTGGCCCGGAGTGCTGCATTGTGTCCTTCTCCCTGAGTGCTGCACGCTCCGAAGCACCTCTCACCTCTCACTTATCCAATTCCGAGGTGCATATTGAAGATATTGGAAGAACTGTCCACATTTACTTTCTCCATCACGTGATCGGGTCTTTCGCACAGGCTACAAGTGAAGACAGACGCATCCTTATCCAATTCCGAGGTGCATATTGAAGATATTGGAAGAATAGTCCACATTTACTTTTCGTCAGCCAGATGAGTAGGCCTAACGAACAACAAAAGCACTAGCCTATGTCAATCTACTATCCCCCATAGTACAAAAGTTGACCTATTCTGTGCGAGAAATAAATATTCCATAGTCTGGGACAGTTGTGGGATGAGATAGATCCCAAATTAATACAACCACTAGCATCAAAAACCCTTTTTTACGCAATGTGGCTGACGCAACAGATCAGAACGTTTAGCTTTAAATGTTGATAAACTATTCCGCTATTTCTTCACATTATAAGCGCAACAATGCGCACATGGCAGTAGGCTATAAGCACGAATGTTCCATTAGCTGGAAAACACCATTATCAAAAGTGACTGCAAATGCAATTATGCATGTTATGCTTTTATTATAAAGGTGCATTTATATGGTGAAAATGATCTTCCCCAAACTTGAAACTCACGCGCTGCTTATGTATGCCAGTTAGGTCTACACCCCTTGTAAAGTGGATTAATGTGCTTAATTTTAAGAAGTTATTTGGCCACTTTAGTTGTGATACAAACCTTATCAAAACATATAGGCCTATGGCCTGGGCTACATGAGGTGTGCGACTATGATTTAAAAAAGTCGCCAAAAAAAAGGCTTTGTTTCTTGCCTTATGCTGGGCATCATTCACAAGTGATAATATATAATTCACAAGTGATAGGCTAATATTGTCACCCATCAGACTATTCTTGATTTAATCTTGTCTTTACATATACTAAATAATTTATGTGTGAAATTTGTTTTGATTTAGAATGGACCATTATCATGCACCTGTCTTGAAACAGGGGCAGTGGAAAAAATACATGTCATCTATGCACTTAAATAGCGAATGGAGGACGCTTTTCCCCTGATTCATTTTCATGCCAGCCAGGTAGGCTATACTCCTGTTGTAAAGATAAGCAATGAGCTTAATATTAGGAAAGTTGAGAAATAAATATAGTAGGCCTAGCCTATAGAAAGCTGATGGGATCATCCTCTTTTTAATAGAGGCCATCACTTTGTTTTCTCACGCAATTGCGTAGCCTATAGAAATGTTATGCAACATGAGCGCATGGGCTCTCATGAAGCGTTTGATTAGATTTCCGATGACATTTGCATTGATGCCAGAGTGATTAGAGGGACAATAGAGTGCTGAGTACCAGGCAGTTAGCAAGTTTGGTAAGCTACTAATGACAATCAGCAGCATCAGAGCTTGGAGAAGCCTAATTACCGTGACTAATCGGTCACGTGGAATTTGACTGCCTTCATGATTCGTGACCGCCGGTGTGGCGGTAATACGGTCACCGCAACAGCCCTACTCAAAACAATCCTGCAGCATTGAGTCTGCCTCTTCTGTCCAGCACCTCAATATTCTCTAGGTTGGTGGCTCCCTCTTGCTTGTAGGCGGGGACTAGGAACAGAGAGACATGATCTGATAGGGGTGGGGGATGGCTTTGTACGTGTCGCAGACGTTTGTGTATACATGGTCAAGCACAGCGGATCCTCTTGTGGGAAGGATACATGTTGGGGATTTTGGGGAAAAATTCATTTTAGACTCTTACCAGAAGCCGCCATTCGATCCATTCGAAATATGGAGAAGCCTTCTGGTTGAATAGCAGAGTCGAGTGTATTGTCCGTAAGCCACGTCTCAGTAAAAACAAAGACACAGCATTCCCTGATGTCCCTCTGCGATTGAAGTCTTGCTCTGAGTTCACAAAGTATATTTTCCAGTGATTGGACATTAGCCATCAGGATACTAGGAAAAGGAGGCTGTGTAGCCCATCTTTTCAGCCTAGCTTGGAGTCCACCTTTCCTTCCTCTTCTTCGTCGTTGGTGTTGCCTTAGGTCATCTCAGTCAGGAACAACAGGTAAGCTGTGCAGGGAACAAAGGAGCAAATGTAGTTTTTCAGATTTGGGAGGCTGAGAGATAAGTGTGTAGCTTCCGATTCATGATCCAGAAGTGTTTGTCAGTCGTAGGAAATTATTGCACAAACATCCTTAGCAAACAAAGTAATAATTAATGCAAAAATAGCCATAAAAAAGTAACATCAAGCAGGAAACGGCAAGACGCGCGCCCTCATCAGCGCCAAAGAGGCGCTGTTGTGGTGTGGTTGGACAATGTAAGGTCCTCTGTATACTGCGGAACTTGAAGCTCGTGACAATCTGCACTGCAGCCCCAATGGTGTGGATGGGGTCGCTTCCTATAGTCCAGGATAATCTCCTTGGTTTTGCTGACGTTGAGGGAGAGGTTATTGTCCTGGCACCACTCTGCCAGGGCTCTTACCTCCTCCATGTAGGCTGTCTCGTCGTTGTTGGTGACACTGTTGTGTCGCCAACTAACTTGACGATGGAGTTGGTGTTGTTTTTGGTAACACAGTCCAGGGTGAACAGGGAGTACAGGAGGGGACTAAGCACACACCCCTTGGGGGCCCCTGTGTTGAGAGTCATTGTGGCGGCGGTGTTGTTGCCTACCCTCACCACTTGGGGTCTGCCCGTCAGGAAGTCCAGGATCCAATTGCTATTGAGATTGCTTTGTCCATGGATCTATTAGGGCAGTATGCAAATTGGAGTGGATCCTTGGTTTCTGGTATGATGGAATTGATGTGGGCCATGACCAGTCTCTCCAGGCACTTCTTGATTACAGATGTGAGTGCTGCTGGACGATATTCTTTGAGTCAGGTTACCTTAGATTACTTTGGGACTGGAACAATGGTGGTCACTTTGAAGCATGTTGGGATTACAGCCTGGGACAGGGAGAGGATTTGAGAAAGGATTTGAGAAATATGATTGGTTGACGATAGGCCTGTGACACTGGCCTACATCTCGTCTTGCACTGCGCAGGATATCAGATCTCAGCAACGATTGGAGTGCTTAACATCACCAGTAGGCTTAGGCTACCACATCCTTATAATATATTTTCATAAGCGCAACGTGACTGCAAGAGACAGGTTGAAATGTTTGAAATATGGGACAGATAAACCTTTTTTTGGTGGTGTTTGAATTTGTTGATAAAATGTGGGACATGAATGTTTGGTTGCGGGACACGGGACAAAGGACCAAAATGCGTGACTTGCATTAAAAGCTTTTAAGTCTGTGTCCTCGAAGGAAAAAGAGAAATGCTGCTGTTCTCAGTGGAACATGGAATGCATTCACAGTGCCAACAATAACAGCTGACGGATGAAATGGGAGTAATTCAGATGTGCTCCTTTGACCTCTGTTCCATTTGCTGTTCCAATGAACTTCCTCTATGCTCCAATACAGCTGTGATGGATTACATTTTAGTCTTTTAACAGACGCTCTTATCCAGAGCGACTTACAGTTAGTGAGCGCATACATTTTCATACTGGCCCCCCATGGGAAAGGAACCCACAACCCTGGCGTTGCAAGCGCCATGCTCTACCAACTGAGCTACAGTGTTAGTGTGGAAAAATGAGGTGTCAATGCTGTTTTCTTGTTGCCTTTTAATTGGCTTCATTGGCACAGCATTTGCATGAAGCTCTTAATCTGTACTTTTATAAACTGTAAAAAAACACACACAAAAAAACACTTGGAGGTGATTTGTAATTTGTCTCATAATCAGCTAGATCATTTTTAATTGTCACCCTGTTGAGGAAGGATGAAGTTTTACCCAAAAAATGTTTGCAACTGTTTCATAAAGCAGACGATAGATAGCCCTATATCTCTCCCCAGCCTATAAATCCAGATTTGTCGTTTGTTATTCACGGTGGGGTCAGAGTTATGATGTAATCCGAGGCTAGGTCACTCTCCATGGGGGACGCAATCACTCTACTCCCCCTGCATGACAGATAGATGTGTTACTTTGGAGCCCTTCTTAACCAAATTAATGTATTACCTTCTCTATGCTACTGCCAAGCAGCACAGTGTTTTGCTGAACAATGACAATCACCTTGCAGTTGTTCAATTCAATGGCCTATATTTCACTATCTCTCACTCCGGGGCTGATGCCCATTCTTTACAGGGTCAAGATTGATACATCAGTTTCCTATCCTCTGCCCTGTTCATGCAAAATAATTAATTTCAAACTGCTTTTAGACAACGATTCTTATTGTGTTTGGAGACAGATGAAGAATAACTTGGATAGTTCCCCCCTGCTTCACAAGTATCTCTAGACTAAGATTGCCCTTATTGTTGTATCAGACCGCCAAATGTGATTGTATTCGAGTGATTAATGTACGTTCAAAGCCATTTCTGGGAACTCTCTAAAGTATACAGAAAACCACAAAAGTTAGAGGCAAATACTCAGTAGAATGAAAAACTGAATCTGGAACATCTGGGTCTTTACTTGCCGGTTGAAGAATCCATTCCTTTCAGACAAATCCAAGAACTGTGGCTGCCTTTACTTTTTCCGTAGAGTTCTGAACAGAGCTCATTTGAATGATGGCTCCCATAATGCTTTGTTCCTCTGTATGGTAAGCCTCCATTATGGTGTGTAGACATATGCAGATAATGTAAGCCAATCATACCCAAGCTACTCAGTGAAGTACTCATTGTTGGCGTTGATGTGTCCCTATGTTGCTCATAATAATGAGATATCATCTTTTGAAGCTGGAACTAATGCTGTACACCATGGCTGCTATACGCCTCTTCCTTTGTTTGTGGGACATAACACATGTCATAGATCCCTACGGTCTGATGATAAACAAAGTAAGGTATCCAATATTACACTGGTGAAAGTGATAGGTTGGCAATCTTTCTTACAATATGAATGTTCTTCTCCTTGCATGTACTTGAATTTTTACACATTGACTAAATATATTTGCTCCCAGAAGATATATAGTTTAGAGAAATGTGTAATATTGTAATATTGTTAATATTGTAGTATCGTACACAATACATCATTACTTTTCTCAAGGACGCCGTGGAATTAGAGCACCAGACGGAGATACTGGACTCTTTTTTATTGTATGGTGTGTGGAGGGATTCCCGAAAAGAATTGGAACAAATGAGAAAGTAAATAAACATCTCGGTGGAACTCTCATCGCAGGCTGTTCCAAACTAGGCCATCTGTGCAGTGCAACAAAGGTGTCACAGTGAACCTCTTGGATTAGAATGTGTTTAGGAATGGAGGCTCACTCTGGTCCAATTCCATGATAGATAGATAGATAGATAGATAGATAGATAGATAGATAGATAGATAGATAGATAGATAGATAGATAGATAGATAGATAGATAGATAGATAGATAGATAGATAGATAGATAGATAGATAGATAGATAGATAGATAGATAGATAGATAGATAGATAGATAGATAGATAGATAGATAGATAGATAGATAGATAGATAGATAGATAGATAGATAGATAGATAGATAGATAGATAGATAGATAGATAGATAGATAGATAGATAGATAGATAGATAGATAGATAGATAGATAGATAGATAGATAGATAGATAGATAGATAGATAGATAGATCGATAGATAGATAGATAGATAGATAGATAGATAGATAGATAGATAGATAGATAGATAGATAGATAGATAGATAGATAGATAGATAGATAGATAGATAGATAGATAGATAGATAGATAGATAGATAGATCAGAACATATGTGGGATTATTTTGTTATTATGAGATCCTGGCAGGATGGTGGTGTATGAAAAATGTGTTATTAAGCAGGAGGTCTATCTCCAGTATCTCGCCGTTGCCTCTTCTATCGAGGAAAGGGCTTCTTTGTTCATCTTCGATGTCCGAACAGGATTTTCTCACTGTAATTAAAGCTGCCACAAGACCACAAATGAAATTCAGAGAAGCCTCCCTGGAAAACTAGATAAAAGTAGATAAAAGGAATGTGGAATCAGTGCGGGTTGGGCTGATAGTAACAGAACGGCTCACTGAACTACATACAAATGTTTCTCACAGTACATGTACAGTACATAACATACAGTAGCCTACATGAGTTGAATAAAGCAGATCTAGACTGTTTTTGTTATATGCCAGTAACATGGCAAAGGCTAATAATCATGGATTAAATATATTTTTTCTACACTTTACAATTTATTTGAATCGTTTGGCTCTATAATCAAACCGAAGTCATCCTACCGTAATGATAACATTATCATATCTCGATCACAAGGCGTATGCTAAATTGATGCGTCAAAGACCTCTCTCTCTGTCATCATGGTAGTGTTTGTTAGCGCCTGGCAGCGCATGGTAGCAGCAAGAGTGGGCATCGTTTAATAAATGGTGTGTTCTCTTCTTTTACTGGCAGTAATCTGTCTAGCGTTGGCGTCTCCCCCTCCATCCTATTATGAGGTGCCTCTAACCTCGCCCAGGGGGCTCTGTAGCTGCTCAGCCAAATCTGCACTTCTGAACCATTTTAATTGTACACCCTGGTATGAAAACACACCAGTGGTGGTCTGCAGTACACTGCAGCGCTGCCTCCCAGCAGGGTTGAGCCTAGTTAAAAATAATGGCTGTGTGTTTTAGCCCCACATTCCTTCATTTAGCCCTTTAAAGTGTGCGATGGATGAGGGATCCCTGTGGCATAGAGATCAGTCAGAGTAGAGCTAGCTACATCAAATAAAATAAAAATAAAATGTATTTGACACATGCACCGAGTAAAACAGGTGTAGACATTACAGTGAAATGCTTACTTACAAGCCCCTAACCAACAATGCATAACAAAATTAATAAACACACAATAATCTCCTTTGTTTTGATCATGTTGAGGGAGAGGTTGTTATCCTGGCACCACACGGCCAGGTCTCGGACCTCCTCCCTATAGGCTGTCTCATCATTGTCAGCAAACTTAATGATGGTGTTAGAGTTGTGCCTGGTCATGCAGTCATGGGTGAACAGGGAATACAGGAGGGGACTGAGCACGCACCCCTGAAGGGCCCCCGTGTTGAGGGTCAGCGTGGCAGATGTGTTGTTACCTACCCTTACCACCTGGGGGCGGCCCGTCAGGAAGTCCAGAATCCAGTTGCAGAGGGAGGTGTTTAGTCCCAGGATCCTTAGCTTAGTGATGAGCTTTGAGGGCACTATGGTGTTGAACGCTGAGCTGTAGTCATTGAACAGCATTCTCACGTAGTGGGTCTAGGGTTTCTGGGATAATGGTGTTGATGTGAGCCATGACCAGCCTTTCAAAGCACTTCATGGCTACAGACGTGAGTGCTACGGGTCGGTAGTCATTTAGGCAAGTTATCTTAGTGTCCTTGGGCATAGGGACTATGGTGGTCTGCTTGAAACATGTTGGTATTACAGACTCAGTCAGGGACATGTTGAAAATGTCAGTGAAGACACTGCCAGTTGGTCTGCACATGCTTGGAGTACATGTCCTGGTAATCCGTCTGGCCCTGCGACCTTGTGAATGTTGACCTGCTTAAAAGTCTTACTCACATCGGCTACGGAGAGCGTGATCACATAGTCATCCGGAACAGCTGGTGCTCTCATGCATGCTTCAGTGTTGCTTGCCTCGAAGCGAGCATAGAAGTGATTTAGCTCGTCTGGTAGGCTTGTGTCACTGGGCAGCTCGCGGCTGTGCTTCCTCTTGTAGTCTGTAATAGTTTTCAAGCCCTGCCACATCCGACGAGTATCAGAGCCGGTGTAGTACGATTCAATCTTAGTCCGGTATTGACTCTTTGCCTGTTTGATGGTTCGTCGGAGGGCATAGCGGGATTTCTTATAAGTGTCCGAGTCTCGCTCCTTGAAAGCGGCAGCTCTACCCTTTAGCTCAGTGCGGATGTTGCCTGTAATCCATGGCTTCTGGTTGGGTTATGTACGTACGGTCACTGTGGGGACAACGTCATCAATTAACTTATTGATGAAGCCAGTGACTGATGTGGTGTACTCCTCAATGCTATCTGAAGAATCCCGGAACATATTCCAGTCTGTGCTAGCAAAACAGTCCTGTAGCTTAGCCTCTGCATCAATCGACCACTTCTTTATTAACCGAGTCACTGGTGCTTCCTGCTTTAGTTTTTGCTTATAAGCATGAATCAGGAGGATATAGTTATGGTCAGAATTGCCAAATGGAGGGCGAGGGAGAGCTTTGTATGCGTCTCTGTGTGTGGAGTAAAGGTGGTCTAGAGTGTTTTTTCCTCTGGTTGCACATTTAACATGCTGGTAGAAATTAGGTAGAACGGATTTAAGTTTCCCTGCATTAAAGTCCCCGGCCACTAGGAGCGCTGCCTCTGGATGAGCGTTTTCCTGTTTACTTATGGCCTTATACACCTCATTGAGTGCAATCTTAATGCCAGCATCGGTTTGTGGTGGTAGATAGACAGCTACGAAAAATATAGATGAAAAGTCTCTTGGTAAATAGTGTGGTCTACAGCTTATCATGAGATACTCTACCTACATTTACATTTACATTTTAGTCATTTAGCAGACGCTCTTATCCAGAGCGGCTTACAGTTAGTGAGTGCATACATTTTCATACCTCAGGCGAGCAAAACCTAGAGACTTCCTTAGTATTCAATTTTGTGCACCAGCTGTTGTTTACAAATATACACAGACCGCCACCCCTTGTCTTACCGGAGTCAGACGTTCTATCCTGCCGATGTAGCGTACATCCCCTCAGCTGTATGTTGTCCATGTCGTCATTCAGCCACGACTCAGTGAAACATAAGATATTACAGTTTTTAATGTCCTGTTGGTAGGATAACCGTAATCTTAGGTCGTCTAATTTGTTCTCAAATGATTGAACATTGGCTAATAGGAGTGATGGAAGAGGCAGTTTACTCGCTCGCCGTCGGATCCTTACAAGGCACCCCGACCTACGTCCATGATATCTCTGTCTCTTTCTCATGCGAATGACAGGGATTTGGGCCTTGTCGGGTGTCTGTAGGATATCCTTCGCGTCCGGCTCGTTGAAGAAAAAATCTTCGTCCAATACGAGGTGAGTAATCGCTGTCCTGATATCCAGAAGCTATTTTTGGTCATAAGAGACGGTGGCAGAAACATTATGTACAGAATAAATTACAAATAACACTTACCAATGACTGTATATATGAATGGACAAAGCCACGTGACACCATTCATTTCTATGTGAAGACTCAATAGCGCATTGAAGCCAAATTAAGTTGGTTAAGATGACATCTCATGGAGACATAACATGCACAGTTTGAGCTACTCCAGGAAGTGACCTGCATGCTAGCTCAGTGCTGCCCCCTCTCATTGAGAAACTCAAGTTGAAGACCGACCAGGGTACTGCAGGCTGCCTTTAGCAACAAAATTATCCTTATTTTTTATTTATTTTACTAGGCAAGTCAGTTAAGAACAAATTCTTATTTACAATAATGAGATGCAGTGCCTTAGACCGCTGCGCCACTCGGGAGCATATAACTTCTTCTGTGTGTGAATTTTGAATAATTGGTTCAAGGACATACATCTGGTGTATTAGAAACAATTATTGATACCATGATTGTCTTCCAAAAATATTTTTGCCATTTTACCATTCACTATAATGGGGGATCCTGTTTTCTGCTAACAATGCCAGCAGTACCGCGGTCGGCCTCAAACTTTCCTGGCTTCAATGAGAGGGGACATTCGTTCTCCCCTGACGCTTACACGTGGGATCTAGCTAAAATTGGGGGGTAATTCCTAGATTGAGGATGGTGCTCTTTGATTTATTTTCCACCTGCCCCACTGATTTCGTTTTGGTGTCAAATGAGCCATGTTGTAGGTAGGCTACCTTGAAACAGCTGAGGTATTGGTTAGTTTTGAAGTGCAGTAGTGGACTGGACTGGATAATGAATCACCTGCCGATTTGACAAAGGATGATTAATGATAGTCATCAAGGGATTTGTCATTAAGAGGTTTCTACCATTGATTCCATAGCAGTAATTCATCATGCTGGAGAAATTCATAATTAAATCATACTGCAAGCCATGGGGAAAAAAAGTATTATCTGCCGGTAAGATGGGTAAATCAATTGGTGGTTCATGATTTTTTCTATGTCAAGACTGATATTAAAACAGATATGACTATATCATTCTAATCAAGTCATGTAATATGTTTACATGTTCCCGGTAGAATCAAAGCCTTGAAGCAAACATTCCCTGCTAACTGACCGGCATTGAATGCAAATTGAAACCGTGAGACGAATTGAGCTGCCTCTGCATTTGAGTCACTTGTTTTTGTAACTGTGACTACACTGTCCACATTGTGCGTTTCACATTCAACCATGAAAATTGCCATAATAAACTGTGCATCATAAACTTTAGGATCCTCTAAGATGGCAGCTAGGATTTTATTGTGAGAAGACACCACACTGCAATCGAGCGTAGCCACACTCTCTCCACGACCTCAACCTGGCTCCACCTCTCTCTCTCTCTCTCTTAATTTTTAGACGGATGCCGAAGTCAATTAAATGTCAGGAGAGATGACTTATGCAAGTAGTGTAATGGGTGCGACCACTCTCTCCACAATCCACCCCTGCACAATAAATGCTTGTGCTGACTGCTTTCAGCTACATCTACTGCAGGCGGAGAAGGCGCTGAAAGCGAAAGAGCTATCCACTTGGAACAAACTGTTTAAATCAACGTTGTTTCAACGTATTGTGACGTTTAATCTAGTGAAAAATACATTGGAAATAAATTATCAACCTAAACTGTTGTTTGAAGGTGAAACTTCAACCACAGGATTATGTCATCATGGTAACCAATTTTCAACATAGACAAACTTTGTATAAAATATGTTGACTTTGTACCTTTGAAACAATGTCAGATCTTCAACGTTATATCCACTATCAGAAGAAAAAAACAATAGGCTGGGAAGCACCCTGCTTAGCTTTGATATTTGTCACTGACTACTACCAATGTGCTATCTTGAGAATGATTATGGAGAGATCTCTTGATAACTAAATAGATTCACTGTTGCTATCAAAGTCATTCCAAAGGGTGTGTTTAATAGAGCAAATGAAATAAAACCATACTTTATAAGTCATATATCATCAATTATACTATTTAGGCCTATATAGCATTTGCAATGTCATCAACAGCTATTGTTTAAATTCAACCAAGTGTTCAACAAAAAATAGACAATACATATAGGCCTAAGGTTTAAAGCTTTGGTTGATTTCAAATGTAATTTTCAAG
Source organism: Coregonus lavaretus (assembly GCF_964263955.1). NCBI lineage: Eukaryota > Metazoa > Chordata > Actinopteri > Salmoniformes > Salmonidae > Coregonus > Coregonus lavaretus. Next base: position 16,012,391 of record NC_139989.1, read on the forward strand.
TTAATAATTAAAATATTAGATTCACGTCTCCATCTCAACCAAAAATAAATATTAAAGAATAGCACTAATTCAAATCAAACTTTATTTAAATTGCATTTAAAGTTTGATTTGATTTTTAATTTAGTCCTATGCTTTAACTTAGATTTTTGGTTGAGATGGAGACAGTTTTGGATATGTACAGCAGTAGATACAGTGGGGGAAAAAAGTATTTAGTCAGCCACCAATTGGGCAAGTTCTCCCACTTAAAAAGATGAGAGAGGCCTGTAATTTTCATCATAGGTACACGTCAACTATGACAGACAAATTGAGATTTTTTTTCTCCAGAAAATCACATTGTAGGATTTTTAATGAATTTATTTGCAAATTATGGTGGAAAATAAGTATTTGGTCACCTACAAACAAGCAAGATTTCTGGCTCTCACAGACCTGTAACTTCTTCTTTAAGAGGCTCCTCTGTCCTCCACTCGTTACCTGTATTAATGGCACCTGTTTGAACTTGTTATCAGTATAAAAGACACCTGTCCACAAGCTCAAACAGTCACACTCCAAACTCCACTATGGCCAAGACCAAAGAGCTGTCAAAGGACACCAGAAACAAAATTGTAGACCTGCACCAGGCTGGGAAGACTGAATCTGCAATAGGTAAGCAGCTTGGTTTGAAGAAATCAACTGTGGGACCAATTATTAGGAAATGGAAGACATACAAGACCACTGATAATCTCCCTCGATCTGGGGCTCCACGCAAGATCTCACCCCGTGGGGTCAAAATGATCACAAGAACGGTGAGCAAAAATCCCAGAACCACACAGGGGGACCTAGTGAATTACCTGCAGAGAGCTGGGACCAAAGTAACAAAGCCTACCATCAGTAACACACTATGCCGCCAGGGACTCAAATCCTGCAGTGCCAGACGTGTCCCCCTGCTTAAGCCAGTACATGTCCAGGCCCGTCTGAAGTTTGCTAGAGTGCATTTGGATGATCCAGAAGAGGATTGGGAGAATGTCATATGGTCAGATTAAACCAAAATATAACTTTTTGGTAAAAACTCAACTTGTCGTGTTTGGAGGACAAAGAATGCTGAGTTGCATCCAAAGAACACCATACCTACTGTGAAGCATGGGGGTGGAAACATCATGCTTTGGGGCTGTTTTTCTGCAAAGGGACCAGAATGACTGATCCATGTAAAGGAAAGAATGAATGGGGCCATGTATCGTGAGATTTTGAGTGAAAACCTCCTTCCATCAGCAAGGGCATTGAAGATGAAACGTGGCTGGGTCTTTCAGCATGACAATGATCCCAAACACACCGCCCGGGCAACGAATGAGTGGCTTCGTAAGAAGCATTTCAAGGTCCTGGAGTGGCCTAGCCAGTCTCCAGATCTCAACCCCATAGAAAATCTTTGGAGGGAGTTGAAAGTCTGTGTTGCCCAGCGACAGCCCCAAAACATCACTGCTCTAGAGGAGATCTGCATGGAGGAATGGGCCAAAATACCAGCAACAGTGTGTGAAAATCTTGTGAAGACTTACAGAAAACGTTTGACCTGTGTCATTGCCAACAAAGGGTATATAACAAAGTATTGAGAAACTTTTGTTATTGACCAAATACTTATTTTCCACCATAATTTGCAAATAAATTCATAAAAAATCCTACAATGTGATTTTCAGGATTTTTTTTCTTCTCATTTTGTCTGTCATAGTTGATGTGTACCTATGATGAAAATGACAGGCCTCTCTCATCTTTTTAAGTGGGAGAACTTGCACAATTGGTGGCTGACTAAATACTTTTTTCCCCCACTGGATATTAGAGAGTATAAACAGTGTAACTAAAATGCAATGTACAGTAGTAGAAATATTATAATGAGCTATGTGGAGAATACGGTATTTCAATACACAGTACAAAACCCCATGGCAAAATGGATAGAATTGCAGGAATTTAGCTTCCAGACCAGAGTATGTATAAATATATACTGTGCCTTCAGAAAGTATTCACACCCCTTGACTTTTTCCATGTTATGTTGTGTTACAGCCTGAATTTAAAATGGATTCAATTTAGATTTTTTTGTCACTGGCCTACACACAATAACCCATAATATGAAAGTGGAATTATGTATATATTTTTATTTTTTACAAATAATTAAAAATGAAAAGCCGAAATGTCTTGAGTCAATAAGTATTCAACCCCTTTGTTATGGTAAGTGTCACGATCGTCTAATGAGGAGGACCAATGCGCAGCGTTGAAGGTGAACATGACTTTATTCAATTAAAGCCTAAACACGAAAACAACAAAACAAATGACGATACGTGAAGTCCACAGTTACAATGACCGTAAAGGAACAAAAACCCACAACACTAAGGTGAACACTGACAGTTTAAATATGGCTCCCAATCAGAGATAACGAGCCGACAGCTGACACTCGTTACCACTGATTGGGAGTCACACGACCAAACAATGAAAGACAACCAAATACAACACAACCAAATGAACACACCCTGGCTCAAAATACACAGTCCCGGAGCCAGAGCGTGACAGTACCCCCCCCTAAAGGCGCGGACTCCGACCGCGCCTACACCCCAAATAGGGAAGGGCTGGGTGGGTATTGCTCCTCGGAGGCGGCTCCGGCTCCGGGCTTGACCACCACCCTACTACAATCCCCCCGTAGTGCCCCCAGTCCGATCTGACCCAGTTAGCTGGATCAGGACTGCCGACGCGCACCCCTGGCTTGGCGCGTGAGGCAGGAATGGACCGGACCTGGCAGACGATACGCACCCTTTGCATGGTGCGTGGAGCCGGAACAGGCCTCACCAGGCTGAAGACTCGTATCCCTGGCTTGGTGCGAGTAGCAGGAATGGGCTGAATCCGGCTGACGACTCGCACCCTTGGCTTGGTGCGAGTAGCAGGAATGGGCTGAATCCGGCTGACGACTCGCACCCTTGGCTTGGTGCGAGTAGCAGGAATGGGCTGAATCCGGCTGACGACTCGCACCCTTGGCTTGGTGCGAGTAGCAGGAATGGGCTGAATCCGGCTGACGACTCGCACCCTTGACTTGGTACGAGTGGCAGGAATGGGCCGGACTGGGCTGGCGACGTGCACCACAGACCTGGTGCGGAGAGCAGGAACGGGCAGAGCCGGGCTGACGAGACGCACCACAGGCCTGATGCGGAGAGCAGGCACGGGCCGTGCCGGACTGACGACGCACACCACTGGCTTGGTGCGGGAAGCTTGGATGGGCCGGACTGTACTGGGGACACACACCACTGGTCCTACACCGGGATCTGGAACGGGCCGGACCGGACTGGCAACACACGCCAGTACCTCTCGCCGTGCCTCTACTTCCTCCATCCCCTCTTCGACCAGTGGCCCCCGTAACCCGGCGGCCTTCTCCGGCAACCCACTGGGCCGCTCTATCGCGGCCTCCTGCTGGTCCGACGTCGTGAGCCCCCCCCTAAAAAATTTCGGGGCGTCTCTCCTACCCGTGGACCAGGTCTCCATGTCCCTCGCCAGCCTCTCGCCCTTCTGCCATAATGTCAAGCCCTTCTCTTCCTCACTCGGCTTGACCCAGTCCAGGAGGCGAAGGAGATCTGTGAGGGATCTCCCTGGCGATGGCTCCTGGACACGCTGCTTGGTCCCATCTTGGTGGGTTTTTCTGTCCCGATCGTCTAATGAGGAGGACCAATGCGCAGCGTTGAAGGTGAACATGACTTTATTCAATTAAAGCCTAAACACGAAAACAACAAAACAAATGACGATACGTGAAGTCCACAGTTACAATGACCGTAAAGGAACAAAAACCCACAACACTAAGGTGAACACTGACAGTTTAAATATGGCTCCCAATCAGAGATAACGAGCCGACAGCTGACACTCGTTACCACTGATTGGGAGTCACACGACCAAACAATGAAACACAACCAAATACAACACAACCAAATGAACACACCCTGGCTCAAAATACACAGTCCCGGAGCCAGAGCGTGACAGTAAGCCTAAATAAGTTCAGGAGTAAAACATTACTTAACAAGTTACATAAGTTGCATGGACTCACTGCGCGCAATAATAGTGTTTCACTATTATTGACTACCTCATCTCTGTACCCCACTCATGCAATTATTTGTAATGTCCCTCATTGAATATCCCTTTGAGCATGGTGAAGTTATTAATTACACATTGGATGGTGTATCAATACACCCAGTCACTACAAAGACACAGGCGTCCTTCCTAACTCAGTTGCCAGAGAGGAAGGAAACTGTTCAGGGATTTCACCATGAGGCCAATGGTGACTTTAAAACAGTTACAATGACTGTAAAAAAGTTTAATGGCTGTAGAAAACTAAGGATGGATCAACAACATTGTAGTTACTCCACAATACTAACCTAATTGACTGAGGGAACAGAAGGAAGCCTGTACAGAATAAAACATATTCCAAACATGCATCCTGTTTGCAACAAGGCACTAAAGTAATACTGCAAAAAATGTGTACTCAATTTTGAATGGAGAGTATAGACAGTATGGACAGTATGTGAAAATAAAAGGTGTGTACAGCAGTAGTTATATAGGATAAGCCATAATTAGAATACAGTATACACATATAAAGGCTATCCTTTATATGACTATCCAGGTGACTATGACTAGGACTTACCAAATGAGTAACCAGATGACTATCCAGTTAATTTGGTTGCGCTATTAGATGAAGCGCAGTGATAACACATTAAGTTGTATAAATACAAAGTATCTGACATTGTATTCCCATTTTAACTTTGTTGGGCTTTTAAATGGTTGAAAGTGCACTGAGTGATAACACATTTAGATGACAACTAAACCAAAAATATTTTCCATTGGAATTTGGTTGTACTTTTAGATGGTTGAAAGCATAGTGATAACACATTGGAAATTCAACTAACTTTTGGAAGTCTTTTTGAGTGGGTGAATATAGGTTGTAATCTCATTGATCAACATCTCAACCAAATATTACCCAGTTATCTACGTTGAAATGACGTGGTCTGCCCAGTGGCTAGTTTTTACCAAAAGGGCAGAGGGCAACAGAGCTGTCGGCTTCATAACCCAACTTATTCCATCTTTTTAGTCATTCAACTTGGTGAGAAATACAAAAATTACCACAGCGTTGTGAGCTCAACAGGCTTCCATTAGGCTGGTTGGCGAGCCTGGTTTATTGGAAGCTAATCGCAGAATAGTGAAATGGTATTAATGGGCAAGGCTGGTTGTCAGACTCTACTTAATGAGGAAAAAAGGCATAGACATGTTTAATTGTCATCATTTATCAGGGGAGAATTTAGTAGAGCTGTGGAAGTGGGCAGTTTTGACCTAATAAAAAATTCATGTGGCAGCTCTGCAGCAAGACAGAATGAGTGGAACCGAGGAAGGGAAACATAGATAGAGAGAGGGGGATGGATTGAAAGAAAGTCACTCAGGATTGTCCGTTTAAAAAGTAAAAATGTATTGCGCAATAATCTTGCTATTTTCAGCTCGTCATGCAATCACTGCAATGGCAACAAGACAAGTAGTCATTTGAATAATGTATTTAATGTTTATTTTTCATTAATATCATCCATGTTTGACTTCGTAATAAAAAAAGAAGATCCGAATAGATAAATCGACAATCTTCTTTCATTTTTTATCTCACCAAATGTGTTGTGGCAGGAGTTTAGTCAATATGTATGGAGACCATTATGACAGAGGCAAAGAGAAAGAAAGAGCCTCCCTTACAAAAGATCAAACAGGAGGCCACTGTCTATGCAACCCTGCCTTTTATTACAGAGGCAAGCCTGCCCTCCATTCAGCCTCTTTATCTTCCTCCTCAGCCCTCCAGTCAATGCAATGCCTCGCTTGTTACTGATAACGCGGTCATGTAGGCAGGAAATAGTGAGTGGGGCTGGGCGATGCTGTAGCCGGCGCTGCTTCAAAAAGTAATTCCCGGTTCTGATTCTTAACTTAACTGGATTGGCAAAAAAATAAATACATTCCTTTTTTTAGTTTTATGCTCTTGACCAATTATATTGAATGATGCAAATGCACATGGCAGAGGTACTGTAAAAGAGACAGTGAAAGAGAAGTCAGATTTTTTGCCATGGTAGAACTGATTCTGTTACAAAAACGTTTTTATGGTGAGTTTTCTTTGCATTGATATGTGTCAGGTCTTGTGGAAACTCCATTAGGTGTGCGCATGTAATTGCTATTTAAAGTGGGTAAAATAGCAAACCAATGTCAGGGAAGACGGGAGGGCTAAATGTGCGGCAGTAGCTCAACGCAAAACTACATTGAAAAGTGTGTTGTTTTATTAAATAAAGTATTTCAAATGTCATGGTATATCCTTGTAGGTAACAATGTCATTTATAACAAAGCTTTTTCATTGTCAGAATAGGCCTAAAAAAATTAGTGAATCACTCAAGTAGTCCTAATCGAATACTAACGTCCGTTCGGATATCCGGATAACCATGCCCATCCCTAACCACAACCACCACCCTGCATTCGCAACCCATTCAACAGGGCATATTAAATCACATTTCCTATTTCCTCCCAGTCCTTTCCTCCTCATCCTATTCCACTATTCATGCGTTTCTAATTGAAGAAATATGCTGTCTCAGCATTTCCTTTCACGTCCAAGTCGCCCCAGATGGCCTGGTCTCTCTCAGGCAGATATGCTGCATTTTTTCCCGTTTCCTGTCTGTTGTAATTACAAAAGGTGTTCACAATATTGCCTTTCATTGTCACCCCCATGGGCTGGCTGTGGTCAGGAGGGAGCAGACACTGAATGGTATGAGAGGAAAAGGACCTGGGTAGCGCACTATCTCCTGGCTCCAGGTGATAGTGGTTGTGTGTGTGTATTGTGTGTGTGCGCACGTTGGTAGAATTTTAGCAGTGCAATGATGGCCACTCCAACCCATTAACCCTCGTTAGTGGGCTGGCCCGGGATAGACAGAGTGTGCTGTAATTACTGCTGAGAGATCAGTGATTAATGGCGGGGTAAAGATAGCCAGGGGATGGTCATAATGTGTGGCATCTGTCATTCTTGCTGGCCTATCTGGGAATCAGCAGCAAATACTAATTTGAGCCCTGTTTGGATTCACACCCCTGTTTGGGCATAGAAGTGACCAGTGAGGCAAATGGTGGATGGTTTGACTTGAGCTCCCCTGCTGAGAGGGACAATCTCATAGGTTAATATAAATTAGTATTCTAAACTAAATCAGAATAAGTCATTAATTGTGAAACAGTAGTGCTATGCTGACATCGATCTACTTATATAACTTCAACTCATCCTCCACAGAATGGCTTGCAGGATATCAGATGTGAAATAAATATGTATTTCACACTACCCACCTGTTAGCGATTCATATTCAATTTCATCTCAGCCTGTTACCAACATATCCAGGCCATACACAAACTAACTGACACATTGTGGGCAGTACAGCAATATGTCTACCATGCAATTAAAATGCAACATCGGTACAGCATGGTGGCCTTGGTGGGTCGGGTGACAGTTATGTATATTCTGATGTATGGCGCCATTAAGAACAAATGCCGTGCACACAGTCAGATGAGGCGCGACAAGAGGCCCTGTCTGAGCTGTGGCAGGAGCACACATCTTGTCAGTGTCATCGCTGACCTCTATATCTCTTAGCTCAAGATGGATGCATTTTCATGGCTGGCTTCAAGCTCTAATAGTCCATTGATTCATTCTCAATCTGACCCAGAGTCAGCGGGGTATGAGTTTATTTATTTTCCCCTCGACAATGCTCACTCTCTCTCTCCTCCGTCTTATTACAATGTAATGGCAAACAACACTCTCTCCTCTCATTCTATCTGATGGTGCAGAGAAAAACAATTTTGGGGGATTTCAGATGGTTTATAACCCATGGCACCAAAAAAGGAGGAAACACACACGTAACGGAGGCCTTGGAAGAGTTGGAGTGGGAAATCAATCACTAACACCAGCGCATCTCCCACATGGATGTTTGGGATGATTACAGACTTAAATGTTCTCCAAACTCCCTTTCAGAGCTGCATCCTTGACCACCTGCTGTCTGTGCCGTTCCAGACAGATTTCACAGTTAAGAATGGGTATCTCCACTGAGGAACAGCTAGTAGGAGGTTTGAACTGTTGGACATGTTTCATATCTGCTTTTTTGAGTACATGAGTACATTGGGTTCATTGGGTTTTGTGTTGAATTTTGTATCTTTAACCTATTGCTTGGAGAGAAGGTACAGGAACTGAAAACAACCTTGAACATAACTTCTGTTGACATATTTCATACCAAGCATGAATTCTTCTTGTTTACAACACCTTTAGCAACCTAGTTTGATCGATTTTTAGATTTGCTTATGTTGATTTAAAAAAAATTACAATATAAGCAATTTTTTCAAGCTAACTTCAACATTGGTCAGATGTAATCAGCTGGTATCGGCACAGTTCTGGCCATGGAACAGGAACATGTGGGTTACTTATAGACTTGACTGGCGTGCGATCATTCAGAGCGGCCCAGGAATTCTCTTACACATACTGTAGATGGATATTCCCGGCACTGCTTGTTAGAGCCAGTGAGCAGTGGTGAAGTTTGGTGGCCATGCATTCTAAGGGGGGGACAGTTGACCACAGGGTATCGCGGGCACACCCTGGAACTCTGGGTAATGAGAGATGGAGGGATCTGCATCCTTGGTGCCAAGGACAGCCTCTACCCCTATGGGGGGGTAGGGTGGGGGAACGTAATTGAGGCCCTCAATGCAAAGGAGGGGAGAGAAGATGGACAGAGCAGACTTTTGGAGTTGGGAGTTTATATAGGCCCTGGAAGAATGCGTAGGCACAAATGTAAGCTTACATTTTGGTGGAGAAAAACTAGGAGATGGTTCCTTTGAAAGGAAAATAAAGTAAATGTTTTGAATAATTCAGAATGAAAGGAAGTGGATAGATGGGTAAAGTCTGAGGAGTTTCAACAAACAATAATGTCAGTTTAATGCCAGACTGAAATAGGAACATTTTTAAATGGCAGCATCCATCTCAGATAGCTTTTATGAAACCCATGAGGACAATCGAAACAGATAAGATGTTGTAGTCTCTCAGATAAATTATTCAGCGGTCCTCTTATATAGACATTTTCAAAATAGTCACACAAGTTCACTGAATATGCCATGTTAGTCGTTGGTTGCAATAGGTTCTTAATTTGTTACAACCAACAGATTTGTTTGCCTTCTGTGGTTTTTATGCCGGGAGTAGTTCATGGCAAGCATGACAACCACATGTAATGAGGGGAACTCTGAGCATGAGCACAGAGATCAACATGGAAAGATCATGTTTATAGAAGCTACAAAGACACCTCTGATGTTTCTGAAATGCAGATTGTTGCTATTGGTAGCAAGTTCATGGCAACGGTGGGAAGTTGTTTTACAGATGGCTTGTTGGATTTTACCAAAAACAGTTTTTGGTCCATTTTTAAGAGGCCAGGTTGTTTAAAAATATGTATTGTATATGAAAAGAGCATGTTTGCAGTAAATATGTTACAGTCTTGGACTCCATACAGACAAATTTGAGCCAATGGAAAGTAAAGGAAACAGATTTACTTTCGGCAGAATGGTGGATGGTTCACCACTTTCTAAACCATTAAAGTCAACATGGTGATCAAAGACAAATAGTTAGTCTTGCTTGTAGCTTTAATATTGAGGTCATTTTTTTCTGTAATTAGCAAGCCTTGGAAGGCACTCTAGTTCTACATTACACCTTCCTGCAGGGAAATGGATGCTTCGTGTTACAGTCTATCTCTGAGCCTCCAATCCTGCTGCTGGCACCATCACTCACTTCCTAACCTTTGTAGGCGATCTTGACAGTGTTTTTATTCGGTGATAACCCCTGGCGACCCCACTTAGAGGACAGGGCTCCAGTAATGAGAACATCCAAGTAGGCCATGCTTCCTCTTGGTTATTTTGTCCCCGTCATCGCCACCTGCCAGAGGAAAGGTTAATGGCTGTCCATGAGACCTAGTCAGAGATGGTTAAGATACCTAAACACGCCCATGACACAACCGTTTGATCATCCCTGGGAGGATATAGACCAACCAGGAAGAGAAGATAAACATATATTTCTTCCCAGGTTGCCCTTGCAGGATAAATAACTCTGATATGTAGTCATCGAAAGGTTGTTGGTCTGCCTGCTTGCATAGTTCACTTTTTCAGTTTCTCTGCCACCCCTCTCTGCTCCCCTATTCCTCTCGCTGTTCATATATCTCCCAAGGTTTCTCTTAGATCGTCAGGATGGCATTTTTCTCCTCCCATTCCCAGAGCGCTCGGGTGGCCAGCGACCTGGGGCCATCATTCTTCAGCTTTTTGACTGAGTTAGTGTTAGCAAGTGGAGAAAAGGGGGCTGCAACACAGGGGATAATTTATTGTGTACAGTAAAATGTGGGCAGTAAATTTAAAGGACAATACCGCTGGCTATTTATCAAAGGCACACCCGACTGCACCACCACACACAGCACCATGCGCAACCGCGGTTTAGCAAAGTATCCTGGAGTGCTTCTCCTGTCAAGGATCCTGTAGGATATTCCATGCTGTAATCATTTAGGTTTGGAGGTCCTGCTGAGGGTTATAATTACTGAAACATTAACTCCATAGGAGGCAAATAGGTGGAAGCAGAAGGTTAAGTGTGTTTGCACATGGTTGTGCATCAACTACGTGTAGAACGAGACCACCAAACAACCATTATTATTCAATTGTTACAGATTCAGCTGTTATCCCCCAGCACATTACAGTATTATTGAATTAATATCATATTAATTAAATTAAATACAATTTGTTGATATGAATATTTTTGTTGCCTTGCACAAAGGACAATAACGCATCTAAATTACCACGCAATGGTTGTCGTACTGTTACCCTCAGCCGAGATTAATCACAGAAGTGACAGGAAGGAGAGATTCTCAGCTTGACAACAAAATGTGACTGCTATACAAACCATCTGAAAAGAGTTGACTCAAGTAACCATTTGGCCCCCAGAGATCTATATTGAGTTCATTTGACAAATGGAATTGAAGTCAAGGGACTTGTCAAGTTATGCTTTTTTTTATAGAAATCTAAGAATTCAACCAAATGAATGGCTGCAAATAAGGGCATCTTTCCAACTTCTATTGAGAATACTGTATGCAGGACATCAAAACACGATGTGTGATGCAACAACCAGCGAGAGTCACCACGGATACATAGTTTGTGGCGCCGCACCAACCTCAACACGAAATAGCCTCCCTGGAGCCACAGTCAGTCTGCAGTCGGAGCTCCCGTCTTACTCTTCTCTGGCTTTGAAGTGGCTCATTGAAGGACTTTCTGTGTTATAGCGCATACTATTTAGGAGACCTAATTGCAAGGGCCTGAAGATAAAACTCAGAAGACAGATCTCAAAGCCGGATTTAAATGTGGCTCTATGGGAAAGTTGGAAATAAGCGTGTTAAGAGAAGTCTCCGGACTAATTGTATCATGTTGTAAGCCACAAAATGTACATGTTAGTATCTATAATACTTATTGCATAAATATGATCAAAAGGAGTGCGAGGACAATGATTTGCTACTGAATCATTAATGTGCATGTTTGTTTCATTGTGCTGATGCAAATTAATCTATGGATCCCATCCTGTAGGCAGACATACTGTTACTGATTCTTCTGTGTAATCTATGGTGATTAATCACTCAGAGTAATTTGATACAGACTAATTTGCATATTTTATTTTTAATACCACGTTTGTTTACAGTAATAAGCCACATATAATTGAAATTCATTTCACCAGAATGGGAAAATGGCTGCTGGGTGAGCAGACACTGGTATTAGCATGAGCTGTTTCACCAAATCTCAACATACTGTATGTCTAGCATCAATTTTATATCAACATTCAGATCTGGGAAAATTGCTTAACGAAAAGGTGCTACTGATAATGACGCTTCACTGTTCCCAAGAGACTATAAATCCAATTAATATCAGTATCTATACAATACCATTTCAATAAGCTATTTTAAGATCATATCTGGCTCTGGTCCAATCAATTGAGATTGTTCATCTCTTGATTTAGTAGGTAGTCTCTCTCTCTCTCTCTCTCTCTCTCTCTCTCTCTCTCTCTCTCTCTCTCTCTCTCTCTCTCTCTCTCTCTCTCTCTCTCTCTCTCTCTCTCTCTCTCTCTCTCTCTCTCTCTCTCTCTCTCTCTCTCTCTCTCTCTCTCTCTCTCTCTCTCTCTCTCTCTCTCTCTCTCTCTCTCTCTCTCTCTCTCCTGTGTTGGTACTGTGTATATCATTTCTATGTACAATGATATCATCCAACCCCACCCCCTGCGCTGTTCAATCGATGCAGCTACACAGCATCCAACTGTTGTTAGATGAATATCTTTTACCCCCCCTTTTCTATCATAGGGGGGATGTCAGCAGCAAGCCACTATGGAATACAAGTGTTCGTCAAAATAACAATCTAGATGGCAATATAGAGGGGAGCACCATGGTACTCCGTCAGAAAGGGGAGACCTGTTGGGGCAACCGAATCAATGTGCCAGCAACTGGCTGTAAATTACATAGAAAAAACATGTACCGTCACCTAACTAGAAATCCTTTTCAGTCAGGACCAATGGACCATTCAAGCTACTCTTCACTGATGAGTTCCCTCCTTCAATAGTTATATTTGCTTAAAACCCCTTTGAAACCCTAGTCTTTCCATGTAGAATGCAGTATGAGCAAACTTGGCCGCTCATTTGATATCATATCTCCCGCAGCCCTGCACACGGAGAGAAGCAATCCCTTTACCCCCCCCCCCCCCCATTTTATTGAGAACACAATGGCCTGAACTCCACTCCAATCGGCAAGAGAGAGCTAAGGCTGAGCTAAGGCTCAGAGCGCAATATCAACCTGGCAGCTCACGCTCAGAGCCCATGTTGCCATGGCGATAATGATAGAATTCATAGTCTCCTCATCCCCGTGTCAGTAATTCAGTTATTTTAGTGAGAGAGATAGACCTCCTCAGTGATGGAGCCAGGCCTGGGAGACCACAATGAAACAATAAATTAAAATTCTAATGAAAAATGTGCTCGCCTCTCTATATTCAACAGAATTGGAAGATACAGGGGGCGGCAGAAGGGTAAATGGACAGGATTACAAGGAGCCAATCTTTAACTCTATACATTTGATTCAATATATTTTCTTGTGGAACGTTGGTTAGAACCACAACTTTCATATTCGAATGCCCTGACAAGTACAGTTATTCCCTGTCTTCTAACATAGCACAAATGACAATTTATTTATGTGGTCAGCAAACTCATTCTCCATGTGAGAAAAATAGTGTTCTTTAACATGTTATTTACTCTTCTGTTCCACTGAGTCCAATTGATAAGGAAAAAGGAACAAATATTCATAAAGCACATACTGGTATTTTGTTGTGGTCTGCTTGCTTGATAAGATCCTGAGTGTATGACCTTGAATTCTTATTTTGATTTATATTTGAACAAATAAGGCCCAAAGAGAAAAAGATAAAGGCATGGAAGTTAGAAGATCCCAGTCTAAGAATTGCCCTTATATTTGACTTTCACCAGCAAACCGATTATTCAACTACCAGTATTACTACTTCCTTTAACATTCCATTCAAGGGTGGGTTAACTTCATATCGAAAACCACTAGAAAATCATCTGTCAGCCAAAACTGGGCAGAAATGTTTACTGATTTAATTACAAGTTTGAACATAAGCATAAACACTAACTATCATCTGGATGTCAAGACCGTGTTAGCACACTAAGCTAAAGCCTAGGGCCTAGGCATTAGAGCGGTGGGATCTTAATTAAATACTATTTTGGTGATTAGAATGTTCCTGCACAGCAGGAAATGCAAACTTGTAGTGTATTCAAGGTTTAAAAAGGCTTCTAAAGTTTGTAATTTCAACTTTAAAATGTCAGACTTGATTTTCCCTAATGAAAAATGTATCAACCCCTACAAAAAATGTCCATTAATTATAATCCACATAATAATTCACATTTCCTGTTGCTGCAGGACTATTTTCCTGCTGTAGCAAACTGACTCAAATTAAGATCCTACATCTGTAGCTATGGGTGCAAACACAGATAATCAGGTCTCAGGCAAGTTTACTCATCATGGCAGCAAGGTTTACTGAACTACCTCAGCAACATCTGGATTTCAAGTTTCATATTTGATCTAATGTGTCCTAAATTTGGGCTTGCAGAGTGAGATAGGCCTCCATGGTTTTAACCCCCTAGAGTCGATTTCCGCAGCCCAGTGGAAATCTAATTAGCATAATAAAAAAATCCCTATCAAAATCTGTCAGTTTAAACTACAGATATCTGTTTCTTTGCATCGGATGCGTCTCAATCCACTGCATCCGCCGATGTCGCACTTCCGCATCTGCGGTGAAAGGTGTTTGTCAGACCATGAGACATCCCGAAAATCGGTCTTCTCACAAAATCCGAACGGTTTGGCCTACAAAACTATTATGACCCCTCTATGGAAAGATGAGACTCTCACAAATATCATGGTGTTCTCTGTTTCGCTCTACCACTCCCAAAAGCTCTTGGGACTCGTCTGAAGTCAGTACAGCCGATCTGCCAACTTCTGTCTGTAGCGTCCAAACAGTTTGGGCTACACAGTAACCCCTCTGTGGAAAGGTGATCCTCTCACGAACACGTACATGTCAGTTGTTTTGCTCTAGGATGCCCACAAGCCCCACAAGACTTGTCTGAAGGTCCTGCACCAGTAAAAAACATTTATGGAAGTATATATGGAGATAGTTTAGTGCCAAAAATAAGGGGGTAAATATATGTATAGTTTCCTGATCTTTCTAATATCTCTCAGATATAGGACAGACACTTCAGAAAAAACTTCCTATAGATTTTTTTTTTACTATTTGTTTATCCATGTATGAAGCTTTTATTCAGTACGTTTCTATGGCCTTCTAAGGCCAAATTAAATATTTAATCAAATACATTTTGTATATATTTTTTTGATACCTTAAGGGATCCTAAAACTCAAAATCAAATTGCTAAATGATCCTTAAAACAAATGACCATCTTAAAACAATTCCATATGTTAGCTTAGTAGCTTAGTGAAAACTGTCAGAAATAAACAACACAATGCGGAAGCCTCAATTATCACTTAGCAACTGCTATGGAGGAAAAAGTGGCGCCCTCAGAATGCTCAGACAGAAATCGCATTGGCCCAACTCTCTCTATATATGACTGATTCATGTCAATGGCTTGTTTTGTTGACATCTATCAATGAAATGAAAGACACCATCTATGCTGATCACGTCTGCCAATCACGTTATCCATATCTAAGGTAGTAGACAGCTAGTGACATCCGACAAAATGCTATCAGGTATTTTTTATTTATTTGCAATCTAACTATTTAGTGATAGAAACTAGATACCATCAATGCAAGCTGTAAAATGACTCCCAACTTTGCACATAGGAACCTTAGTAATGTACAGTTGCTAGATTGCTAGTTAGCTAGCTAGTTACAACAAGTAGATCTGTTGCTAGCTAGCAGGAGCAGATACTGTAGCTTTATCACTAGCTAGCATGTCATACCAGGACAAGGAGCGCTTTAACTTTCAGTTTATTGCAAGTATTACATTTAAGACTACAAACATCTATAGCACAAGTAGTGTAAATATATTACAGTCATCAAGGCAGGACCCACTCATTTCATTCATACTGACAAATAAGAAATGCCACATTATCCCTGTCAATAGTTGGAGTAGAATGACTACAGAGCACCCTGCCTCAGACTGTCAGGATGTAAATTTTCTAGCTCACTAACTACATTCCATTGCTGTGATGATTTCCTTTATTCATTCTTGTCTCTCACTTTTGTCTCACATGATCTATTCAGCTCTCCTGTGTCTTGCTCCCAGAGATCAACCAAGTGCAATTTACAAAGCACGGGTCACACTCGGACAATCAGAGAGGGGGTTTATCATTGTAGCCCAGGTGGCACAAAATAATCAAAGGTCTGACCGCATGGAGATGCTTGGGAAAATGGTTACAACAGGGGATCAGAGTGTTTGTGTCTCAGGTGAAGAGGGTGGATCTGATCTCCATCACCTAGGACTTGACATAGATTAAGTAGATTAATCAAATCTCACATTGTTATCAATTTCTGCTCAATCTGCATGCTTTCTCAATCAGCTTTAACTGTATGTGCACTCGTAAATCAAGTTATTTCTCGAGTTGGGCTCTGGGATATAACAGCCGTTGAGTATCTGATTTTATGGTGGATTGTGGAGGAGGGGGGTTGAGTGTGTTGGAGTATGTGAGTATGTGCGTGTGTGCTTGTCTGGCATCTGTTGTGGGGGGGTGGGGATGTTGTGGGGGAGGGTATGGGATGGACCACGGGAATTATTTGCTAGGATAATAATTGCTTGTCAATGAATTAAATGTAATACAATGGCAATCCGGGTTATATGTTAGAATCCTACGCGTGAACTGCCGACATTATTACGCATATTAATTGATAATGATGGAAAATAGGATATGCATAATTTTAAAAAAATAGTTATATATATATATATAGAGGTGAAAGCATTGGAAATGCTTTTGGCGGTTAATCTGCTTCTGTTTTGTGGGTGGTACTGTGTGCTGTTTTCGATGGATGGGTCCTGGCCTCTCGGGGCCTTAGGGATGCGGAGGGACGTGGGTGGGATGCTGATCACTGGGATGACGGCTCAACTTGGGATGGGGAGGGGCTTTAGCGGGGGAATTAGTGGAGAACAATTGAAGGGTTGCTCCGTAGCAGTGCAAATATCACGGTACAGCTATATGGACACTCAATCATTATGCAATTTTTTATTGGTAAATTTACAAACATATATAATGATAAATAGACTTGAAACTTGTATCTCATTATGGTGTATGGTGAAATAAGTATAGCCAGTTATAATTGTAATGGCTTAGCTGATAATAACAAAAGAAGAACAATATTTACATGGCTCAAAGAGAAGGAATATAATATCTATTGTTTACAGGAATCTCATTCAACAATTCGAGATGAAGTAGCGTGGAAAAAAGAATGGGGGGGGGGGAAATATACTTCTCCCATGGGCAAAGAAATTCAAAAGGGGTGATGATATTAATTAATAGTAATTTTGATCCAAGTGTGCAAATTGTACAAATAGATACACAAGGTAGATGGATTATTTTAAATATGTTATTGGACCATAAACAGATATGGCTCATTAACCTTTACGGACCAAATAATGATGATCCACAATTCTTTGACAATATATATAATAAATTATCAAGCCTGCAAGCAACTCAAGACAATATTATTATGGTGGGGGATTATAATACTGTTTTAAATAGCTCAATGGACCGTAAAGGAAATCACACCACAAACAATCACCCACATGCTCTTAAGGAAATTGTGAATGTCATGGATACATTAGAACTAGTAGATATATGGAGGCTTAAATATACTGATCTAGTGAGATATACATGGCGGAGACTGAATCAAGCTAGTCGTCTTGACTTCTTTCTTATCTCATTCTCGTTGGCACCAAAAGTTTTTTTTAAAGTGTTGATAGGGGACAGAATGCGGTCGGACCATCATATAATAGGCATATACATTACTCTTACTGAATTTCCACGTGGGCGAGGATATTGGAAATTTAATCAAAGCCTATTGGATGATAATTTATTTATAATTAGAACAAAGGAATTTATAACTGACTTTTTCCAACATAACATAGGTACAGCGAATCCCCTTATTGTATGGGACACCTTTAAATGTGCCTTTAGAGGCCATGCAATTCAGTACTCATCTCGAAAACAAAAGCAATTTAGGTCAAAAGAGTTTATACTAAGAAAGGAAATAGAAAGTCTAACAGAACAGATAGATGGCAATAAAAACTGTAACATAGAGGCTCAGAATAAATTAGAGGAAAAACAAAAAGAAATGGAGAAACTTATTCAAGAAAGATCAAGTGTAATATATTATAAAAATAAAGCAAACTGGATGGAATATGGGGAAAAATGCACAAAATTCTTTTTTAATCTTCAACATAGGAATGCTACCAAAAAGAACTTAATGAAACTGGTTACAATTGACGGAGTCACCCATAATTCACCAAATGATATTTTGAAGGAAGAAACAAAGTACTATAAACATATGTTTTCTTTTCAGTCGCCTCCATCTCCTCTAACTGAAGCTAATTGTAGAGATTTTTTTCTATTGATAATGTCAAATTAACAGCCACACAGAAAGACTCATGTGAAGGTGAAATTACAGAGGAGGAACTTCTGGATGCAATTAAAGACTTTAAGTCTGGGAAAACTCCAGGGTTGGATGGCATACCAGTCGAGGTATACCAAACCTTTTTTGATATACTAAGAGGACCGTTATTAGCATGTTTTAACCACTCCTATGTAAATGGTAGATTATCTGACACTCAAGAAGAAGGTCTGATCTCATTATTACTGAAACAGGATACAAGTGGAAAATATAAAGATCCAGTCCATTTACAAAATTGGAGGCCCCTTACACTTCAGTGTTGTGATACAAAAATCCTAGCAAAATGTATAGCACATAGAATTAAAAAGGTATTGTCGGATATTATTCATTCTAATCAGACAGGTTTTTTACATGGAAGATACATTGGAGATAATATAAGGTAAGTATTGGAAACAATAGAACACTATGGAAAATATGGGAAACCAGGCCTGCTATTCATAGCAGACTTCGAAAAGGCATTTGATAAAGTTCGACTGGGGTTTATATATAAATGCCTGGAGCATTTCAATTTTGGAGAATCTCTTATAAAATGGGTCAAAATCATGTATAGTAACCCTAGGTGTAAAATAGTAAATAATGGCTATTTCTCAGAAAGTTTTAAACTGTCAAGAGGAGTGAAACAAGGTTGTCCACTATCGGCATATCTATTTATTGTGGCCATCGAGATGTTAGCTATTAAAATCAGATCCAATAATAATATCAGAGGATTAGAAATATAGGGCTTAAAAACAAAGGTGTCATTGTACGCTGATGATTCATGTTTTCTTTTAAATCCACAACTAGAATCCCTCCACAACCTCATAGAGGATCTAGATACATTTTCTAACCTCTCTGGATTACAACCAAATTATGACAAATGTACTATATTACGTATTGGATCACTAAAAAATACAATATTTACATTACCATGTAGTTTACCAATAAAATGGTCTGATGGTGATGTGGATATACTCGGAATACATATCCCAAAGGAAATAAATGATCTCACTTCAATAAATTTTAATAGAAAGGTAGCAAAAATAGATAAGATCTTACTACCATGGAAAGGAAAATACCTGTCAATTTGTGGAAAAATCACCCTGATTAACTCTTTAGTATTATCCCAGTTTACCTATTTGCTTATGGTCTTGCCTACGCCTAGCGAACAGTTTTTAAATTATATGAGAAAAAAATATTCAATTTTATTTGGAACAGCAAGCCAGACAAAATTAAAAGAGCATATTTGTATAATGAATATGAATTCGGAGGACAGAAATTATTAAATATTAAAGCATTAGACCTATCACTAAAAGCTTCAGTCATACAAAAGTTATACTTAAATCCGAACTGGTTCTCAAGCAAATTAGTAAGATTGTCTCACCCAATGTTCAAGAAAGGCCTTTTTCCCTTTATTCAGATTACAACCTCTCACTTTCAGTTATTTGAAAAGGAAAGAATCTCCCAAATGTCACTATTTCTAAAACAAGCCATAGAAAGTTGGTTGCAATTTCAATTTAATCCTCCAGAAACGACAGAACAAATAATGCAACAAATATTGTGGTTAAATTCAAATATACTAATTGACAAAAAACCTTTCTTTTTTGACAGAATGTTTAAAAAATGTATAATCTTCGTAAATGATATCATCGGTAGGACTGGTGGAGTTATGTCGCACATGCAGCTGACAAAAACATATGGAAATGTCTGCTCTACCCAAAATTACAACCAAATAATTGCAGCTTTACCGCAAACGTGGAAGAGGAAAGTGGAAGGGGGAGAAAGTAAGGAACTTGTCTGTCGGCCTTGCATTAAAGAACATAATTGGTTAAGGAAAACTGTGATAAATAAAAAAGTATATCAGTTTCACTTAAGGACCAAAGGATTGACAGCCGTCCCATATAGATTGCAAAATAGTTGGGAAGAGATCTTTGACGTACCGATCCCATGGCATAGTGTTTATGAACTTACACGCAAAACGACACCGGATTCAAAAATTAGAATCTTTCAATTTAAATTATTATATAAAATTCTTGCTACCAATAGAATGTTATTTATATGGGGGATACAATCTTCCCAGCTCTGCAGATTTTGCTGTGAAGAGACAGAATCATTAGATCATTTGTTTTGGTTCTGTCCATTTGTAGCTTGTTTTTGGACACAGGTCCAGGAATGGCTAAAGGATTGCAATATTTACCTGGAACTAACCTTGCAGATAGCATTACTGGGTGATCTGAAAAGTCATAGTCAATCAATCAATAATATAATAATACTTTTAGCAAAAATGTTTATTTTTAATTCACAATCTGTAGAAGCAATGAGAATAGAAAGGTTCAGAACTTTTGTAAAACATCACAGTACGGTTGAAATATATATGGCAAATAGAAATCCTATATGGATGGTGTTAAGAGATAGATGGGAGGTATTGAATAGAGTTGAAGGATGGGACTAATAACAAATAGCAACAAATAATAACAAAGATAGCTAATAATGTAAGCATACTGTGTCCATAATAAGTATATAGGTTGTATGTTGGGAGCTTTTGGGAAAGAGCACAGTTAGAAAGATATGGCATATAGAAGCAAACCGGATGGACATCATGAAAATGATCGGAGAGGTTGAGAGTAGAAGAAGTTCAGGAGCAATAAAAAAAAAAATATATATATATATATATAATAGAATTATTGTAAAATTAACTCTGTCCATAAGGTGTAGATAGTAAGTATAGACCGGAAGTAAAGGCCTGGGCATTGTTGTTCACTAATTTACTCCAAGTAGGGAAAGGATGGTGGGGTTGAAAAGTAATAAAGGGGAGTATATATATAAAAAAAAATAAAAAAATAAAAAAAACTTGGGGGATTGGAAGTGATGCAGACAATTACATTGATAGAAGATACAATCTATCTGCAATATTAAGCTGATCCATTCCCCCCAGAAAAAAAAAAAGATATAAAAAAAAAAAAAAAAAAAAAAAAGCACGGGCTGATTCACTCACCTGTGAGGAGAACCATCCTACTGCAGTTTGAACTAGCCCTGCTGTCACTATTTAGACATTGGGACCTCATATGCATTTGCCTGTTCTCTTTTCTTTTCTGGAGTTTGTCTTACGCAGTCTAGTGCATTTTAGAGTTGAAGAACACCCACTACAGATACACGTGCTTGCTTGAGCATCTTTATTTATTATTGTCGCTCACTTTTGTCTCCCATGATCTATTCACCAAGTCCTGCAGTTTGAACTAGCCCTGCCGTCCCTATTTAGACATTGAGACCACATATGCATTTGCCTTTTGTCTTTTCTTTATGGGTTTTGTTTTACACAGTCTTGTCAGGGAGGCAGGTTAAGAGCGTTGGGCCATTAACCGAAAGGTTAATGGTTAGAATCCCTGAAAAATCTGCCAATGTACCCTTGAGCAAGGCACTTAACCCTAGTTCCTTCTGTAAGTTGCTCTGGATAAGAACGTCTGCTAAATGACTAAAATGTAAATGTTTCTCTCTACATCGGTCAGCTACATTGGTGACAAGTGTGGGATCCTTTTGATATGCCAATGGAGCCTGGGTACACAAGAGAAGCATGTGTTGATGGCAGTTGTACAGTCTCCATCACAGGCCCAGGCTTTTGGAATAAATGGTAAAGCTCTCATTTCTGAGCGGCAACATTGTAAGATTGTGCCCTCCACAGCACTTGATTTACATTGATTGGTAGGTTACACTATATTTACAGTGGGGAAAAAAAGTATTTAGTCAGCCACCAATTGTGCAAGTTCTCCCACTTAAAAAGATGAGAGAGGCCTGTAATTTTCATCATAGGTACACGTCAACTATGACAGACAAATTGAGAATTTTTTTTCCAGAAATACACATTGTAGGATTTTTTATGAATTTATTTGCAAATTATGGTGGAAAATAAGTATTTGGTCACCTACAAACAAGCAAGATTTCTGGCTCTCACAGACCTGTAACTTCTTCTTTAAGAGGCTCCTCTGTCCTCCACTCGTTACCTGTATTAATGGCACCTGTTTGAACTTGTTATCAGTATAAAAGACACCTGTCCACAACCTCAAACAGTTACACTCCAAACTCCACTATGGCCAAGACCAAAGAGCTGTCACAGGACACCAGAAACAAAATTGTAGACCTGCACCAGGCTGGGAACACTGAATCTGCAATAGGTAAGCAGCTTGGTTTGAAGAAATCAACTGTGGGAGCAATTATTAGGAAATGGAAGACATACTCCTGAGTGGCGCAGTGGTCTAAGGCACTGCATCGCAGTGCTAACTGTGCCACTAGACATCCTGGTTTGAATCCAGGCTCTGCCGCCGCCGGCCGCGACCGGGAGACTCATGGGCGGCGCACAATTGGCCCAGCGTCGTCCAGGGTAGGGGAGGGAATGGCCGGCAGGGATGTAGCTCAGTTGATAGAGCATGGCGTTTGCAACGCCAGGGTTGTGGGTTCGTTTCCCACGGGGGGCCAGTATAAAAAAAAATATGTATTCACTAACTGTAAGTCGCTCTGGATAAGAGCGTCTGCTAAATGACTAAAATGTAAATGTAAATAAATGATAATCTCCTTCGATCTGGGGCTCCACGCAAGATCTCACCCCGTGGGGTCAAAATGATCACAAGAACGGTGAGCAAAAATCCCAGAACCACACGGGGGGACCTAGTGAATGACCTGCAGAGAGCTGGGACCAAAGTAACAAAGCCTACCATCAGTAACACACTACGCCGCCAGGGACTCAAATCCTGCAGTGCCAGACGTGTCCCCCTGCTTAAGGCAATACATGTCCAGGCCCGTCTGAAGTTTGCTAGAGTGCATTTGGATGATCCAGAAGAGGATTGGGAGAATGTCATATGGTCAGATGAAACCAAAATATAACTTTTTGGTAAAAACTCAACTCGTCGTGTTTGGAGGACAAAGAATGCTGAGTTGCATCCAAAGAACACCATACCTACTGTGAAGCATGGGGGTGGAAACATCATGCTTTGGGGCTGTTTTTCTGCAAAGGGACCAGGACGACTGATCCATGTAAAGGAAAGAATGAATGGGGCCATGTATCGTGAGATTTTGAGTGAAAACCTCCTTCCATCAGCAAGGGCATTGAAGATGAAACGTGGCTGGGTCTTTCAGCATGACAATGATCCCAAACACACCACCCGGGCAACGAAGGAATGACTTCGTAAGAAGCATTTCAAGGTCCTGGAGTGGCCTAGCCAGTCTCCAGATCTCAACCCCATAGAAAATCTTTGGAGGGAGTTGAAAGTCCGTGTTGCCCAGCGACAGCCCCAAAACATCACTGCTCTAGAGGAGATCTGCATGGAGGAATGGGCCAAAATACCAGCAACAGTGTGTGAAAACCTTGTGAAGACTTACAGAAAACGTTTGACCTGTGTCATTGCCAACAAAGGGTATATAACAAAGTATTGAGAAACTTTTGTTATTGACCAAATACTTATTTTCCACCATAATTTGCAAATAAATTCATTAAAAATCCTACAATGTGATTTTCTGGATTTTTTTTTCTCATTTTGTCTGTCATAGTTGACGTGTACCTATGATGAAAATTACAGGTCTCTCTCATCTTTTTAAGTGGGAGAACTTGCACAATTGGTGGCTGACTAAATACTTTTTTTCCCCACTGTATACTTAGGTTGAAGTCATTAAAACTTGTTTTTCAACCACTACACACATTTCTTGTTAACAAACTATAGTTTTGGCAAGTCGTTTAGGACATCTACTTTGTGCATGACACGAGTAATTTTTCCAACAATTGTTTACAGACAGATTATTTCACTTATAATTCACTGTATCACAATTGCAGTGGGTCAGAAGTTTACATACACTAAGTTGACTGTGCCTTTAAACAGCTAGGAAAATTCCAGAAAATGATGTCATGGCTTTAGAAGCCTCTGTTAATTGGAGCTGTACCTGTGGATGTATTTCAAGGCCTACCTTCAAACTCAGTGCCTCTTTGCTTGACATCATGGGAAAATCAAAAGAAATCAGCCAAGAACTCAGAAAAAAGAATTGTAGACCTCCACAATCAGTCTGGTTCATCCTTGGGAGCCATTTCCAAACGCCTGAAGGTACCATATTCATCTGTACAAACAATAGCACGCAAATATAAACACCATGGGACCACGCAGCCATCATACCGCTCAGGAAGGAGACGTGTTCTGTCTCCTAGAGATGAACGTACTTTGGTGTGAAAAGTGCAAATCAATCCCAGAACAACAGCAAAGGACCTTGTGAAGATGCTGGCGGAAACAGGTACAAAAGTATCTATATCCACAGTAAAACGAATCCTATATCGACATAACCTGAAAGGCCGCTTAGCAAGGAAGAAGCCACTGCTCCAAAACTACCATAAAAAAGACAGACTACGGTTTGCAACTGCACATGGGGACAAAGATATTACTTTTTGGAGAAATGTCCTCTCGTCTGATGAAACAAAAATAGAACTGTTTGGCCATAATGACCATCGTTATGTTTGGAGGAAAAAGGGGAGCCTTGCAAGCCAAAGAACACCATCTCAACAGTGAAGCACGGGGGTGGCAGCATCATGCTGTGGGGGTGCTTTGCTGCAGGAGAGACTGGTGCACTTCACAAAATAAATGGCATCATGAGGAAGGAAAATGATGTGGATATATTGAAGCAACATCTCAAGACATCAGTCAGGAAGTTAAAGCTTGGTCGCAAATGGGTCTTCCAAATGGACAATGACCCCAAGCATACTTCCAAAGTTGTGGCAAAATGACTTAAGGACAACAAAGCCAAGGTATTGGAGTGGCCATCACAAAGCCCTGACCTCAATCCTATAGAAAATGTGTGGGCAGAACTGAAAAAGCGTGTGCGAGCAAGTAGGCTTAAAAACCTGACTCAGTTACACCAGCTCTGTCAGGAGGAATGGGCCAAAATTCACCCAATTTATTGTGGGAAGCTTGTGGAAGGCTACCTGAAATGTTTGACCCAAGTTAAACAATTTAAAGGAAATGCTACCAAATACTAATTGAGTGTATGTAAACTTCTGACCCACTGGGAATGTGATGAAAGAAATAAAAGCTGAAATAAATCATTCTCTCTACTATTATTCTGACATTTCACATTCTTAAAATAAAGTGGTGATCCTACCTGACCTAAAACAGGAAATTGTTACTAGGATTAAATGTCAGGAATTGTGAAAAACTGAGTTTAAATGTATTTGGCTAAGGTGTATGTAAACTTCCGACTTCAACTGTACCTCTTCATAAGATCAAGACAATTCGTATTGCATGCTGCATATTTCAAGTGCACTCGAAAACAGATATTTATCTTATTTCAGTCTGGGAGCTAACTAGCTATATCTGTTCCTCTTCATCAGACAGCAGCTCAGGTTTTCACAAGAGGCTGTGTTTACATCGTAGATAGAAGTAGTCCATTGGCTGCCTTCATCACAAGGGGTATGTACAGGAGTTTTGATTGGTTCCAAGTTTAGTCGTTTGTCAAATTTGCCTGGGCGGCCGAGCGTTGAAATATACTTTTTATGAGAAAATGTGCAAGAATTGAAAGTACCAACAAATGTTGTTGTCATCATAAGAATGTTTTACTGTGATATACAAATAAATCTGCTCCTCCCTTGACGGGGATCGATCAACTTCAAGTTTTAAGGCACGTGTCAAACTCATTCCACGGAGAGCTGAGTGTCTGCGGGTTTTTACTCCACCCTTGTACTTTATTGTTGAATTAAGGTCACTAATTAGTATGGAACTTCCCTCACCTGGTTGTTTAGGTCTTGATTGAAAGGAAAAAGGAAAAACCTGCAGACACTCGGCCCTCCGTGGAATGAGTTTGACACCCCTGTTTTAAGGCTTCGGCCCACCACCTAGCTCTTTTAGAATGTGCCTATGTTCCGTGTTAATAAGCTTATCAAATGAAATTACCCTTTCTCAGCATTTAGCAGACACTGTGCGATTTGCAGTAACAATTAGGGTTAAGTGACTTGCTAAAGGGCACGTCAACAGGTTTTTCACCTAGTCAGCTCAGGGATTCAAACCAGCAACCTTTCGGTTACTGGCACAACGCTCTTAACCGCTAGGCTACCTGCAGCCCACAATCGCTTACGGCATGGCTCGTGTGGGTTGCAGCTGAGAGTATTATTAATGAAAACATGATGAAATCCAGTTATCGAGCATTTAATCTCGGTTAATCCAGAACTAAAGTCTTATGTAACTGGTCAGATGTTTGATTCAATTCTGGGTCCATACATGTTGTCCTGTTGGAAGGTGAACCTTCGCCCCAGTCTGAGGTCCTGAGCACTCTGGAGCAGGTTTTCATCAAGGATCTGTTCATCAAGGATCTACTTTGCTCCGTTCATCTTTCCCTTGATCCTGATTAGACTCCCAGTCCCTGCCCCTGAAAAACATCCCCACAGCATGATGCTGCCACCCCCATGCTTCACCGTAGGGATGGTGCCAGGTTTCCTCTAGACATGACACTTGGCATTCAGGCCAAAGACTTAAATCTTGGTTTCATCAGACCAGAGAATCTTGTTTCTCATGGTCTGAGAGTCCTTTAGGTGCCTTTTGGCAAACTCCAAGCGGCTGTCATGTGCCATTTACTGAGGAGTGGCTTCCGTCTGGCCACTCTACCATAAAGGCCTGATTGGTGGAGTGCTGCGGAGATGGTTGTCCTTCTGGAACATTCTCCCATCTCCACAGAGGAACTCTGGCACTCTGCAGAGTGACCATTGGGTTCTTGGTCACCTCCCTGACCGAGGCCCTTCTCCCCCGATTGCTCAGTTTGGCCGGGAGGCCAGCTCTAGGAAGAGTCTTGGTGTTTCCAAACTTCTTCCATTTAAGAATGATGGAGGCCACTGTGTTCTTGGGGACCTTCAATGCTGCAGTAATTTTTTAGTACCCTTCCCTAGATCTGTGCCTCGACATAATCCTGTCTCGGAGCTCTACGGACAATTCCTTCGACCTCATGGCTTGGTTTTTGCTCTGACATGCACTGTCAACTGTGGGACCTTATATAGACAGGTGTGTGCCTTTCCAAATCATTTCCAATCAATTGAATTTACCACAGGTGGACTCCAATCAAGTTGTAGAAACATCTGAAGGATGATCAATGGAAACAGGATGCACCTGAGCTCAATTTCGAGTCTCATAGAAAAGGCTCTGAATACTTATGTAAATAAGGTATTTCTGTTTTGTATTTTTTATAAATTTGCAAACATTTCTACAAACTGGTTTTCGCTTTGTCATTATGGGGTATTGTGTGTAGATTGATCAGGATTTGTATTTATTTAATCCATTTTAAAATAAGGCTGTAAAGTAACAAAATGTGGAAAAAGGGAAGGGGTCTGAATACTTCCCGAATGCACCGTATACACCGAGTGTAAAAAACATTAGGAATACCTGCTCTTTCCATGACATAGCCTGACCAGGTAAATCCACTTCAATCAGTGTAGATTAAGGGGTGGAGACAGGTTAAAGAATGATTTTTAAGCCTTGAGACAATTGAGACATGGATTACGTATGTGTGCCATTCAGAGGGTGATTTAAGTGCCTTTGCCCAGGATATGGTAGTAGGTGCCAGGCGCACTGGTTTGAGTGTGTCAAGAACTGCAACACTGCTGGGTTTTTCATACTCAACAGTTTCCTGTGTGTATCAAGAATGTTCCACCACACAAATGACATCCAGCTAACTTGACACAACTTTGGGAAGCATTGGAGTCAGCATGGGCCAGCATCCTTGTGGAACGCTTTCGACACCTTTTAGAGTCCATGTCCCGACAAATTGAGGCTGTTCTGTGGGCAAATGAGGGTGCAACTCAGTATTACGAAGGTGTTCCTAATGTTTTGTACACTCAGTGTATATAAATATATATACAGTGGGGAAAAAAAGTATTTAGTCAGCCACCAATTGTGCAAGTTCTCCCTCTTAAAAAGATGAGAGAGGCCTGTAATTTTCATCATAGGTACACGTCAACTATGACAGACAAAATGAGAAAAACATTTCCAGAAAATCACATTGTAGGATTTCTAATGAATTTATTTGCAAATTATGGTGGAAAATAAGTATTTGGTCAATAGCAAAAGTTTCTCAATACTTTGTTATATACCCATTGTTGGCAATGACACAGGTCAAACGTTTTCTGTAAGTCTTTACAAGGTTTTCACACACTGTTGCTGGTATTTTGGCCCATTCCTCCATGCAGATCTCCTCTAGAGCAGTGATGTTTTGGGGCTGTCGCTGGGCAACACGGACTTTCAACTCCCTCCAAAGATTTTCTATGGGGTTGAGATCTGGAGACTGGCTAGGCCACTCCAGGACCTTGAAATGCTTCTTACGAAGCCACTCCTTCGTTGCCCGGGCGGTGTGTTTGGGATCATTGTCATGCTGAAAGACCCAGCCACGTTTCATCTTCAATGCCCTTGCTGATGGAAGGAGGTTTTCACTCAAAATCTCACGATACATGGCCCCATTCATTCTTTCCTTTACACGGATCAGTCGTCCTGGTCCCTTTGCAGAAAAACAGCCCCAAAGCATGATGTTTCCACCCCCATGCTTCACAGTAGGTATGGTGTTCTTTGGATGCAACTCAGCATTCTTTGTCCTCCAATCACGACGAGTTGAGTTTTTACCAAAAAGTTCTATTTTGGTTTCATCTGACCATATGACATTCTCCCAATCCTCTTCTGGATCATCCAAATGCACTCTAGCAAACTTCAGATGGGCCTGGACATGTACTGGCTTAAGCAGGGGGACACGTCTGGCACTGCAGGATTTGAGTCCCTGGCGGCGTAGTGTGTTACTGATGGTAGGCTTTGTTACTTTGGTCCCAGCTCTCTGCAGGTCATTCACTAGGTCCCCCCGTGTGGTTCTGGGATTTTTGCTCACCGTTCTTGTGATCATTTTGACCCCACGGGGTGAGATCTTGCGTGGAGCCCCAGATCGAGGGAGATTATCAGTGGTCTTGTATGTCTTCCATTTCCTAATAATTGCTCCCACAGTTGATTTCTTCAAACCAAGCTGCTTACCTATTGCAGATTCAGTCTTCCCAGCCTGGTGCAGGTCTACAATTTTGTTTCTGGTGTCCTTTGACAGCTCTTTGGTCTTGGCCATAGTGGAGTTTGGAGTGTGACTGTTTGAGGTTGTGGACAGGTGTCTTTTATACTGATAACAAGTTCAAACAGGTGCCATTAATACAGGTAATGAGTGGAGGACAGAGGAGCGTCTTAAAGAAGAAGTTATAGGTCTGTGAGAGCCAGAAATCTTGCTTGTTTGTAGGTGACCAAATACGTATTTTCCACCATAATTTGCAAATAAATTCATTAAAAATCCTACAATGTGATTTTCTGGAGAAAAAAAAATCTCAATTTGTCTGTCATAGTTGACATGTACCTATGATGAAAATTACAGGCCTCTCTCATCTTTTTAAGTGGGAGAAATTGCACAATTGGTGGCTGACTAAATACTTTTTTTCCCCACTGTATATATATATATATATATAAATATATATATATAGAGAGAGAGAGAGAGAGAGAGAGAGAGAGAGAGAGAGAGAGAGAGAGAGAGAGAGAGAGAGAGAGAGAGAGAGAGAGAGAGAGAGAGAGAGAGAGAGAGAGAGAGATTTCTGCCTCAATATCAGGAAATGTACATAGTGAACTCGTACTCTACTTAAATAGAATGCACTATTTCAGAACGTGACCTACCGCTTGCATGTCAATATCAGACTGGGAAGAACTGACGTTCACAATCTCCCCCTGTCTGGAAGTGTAGCCAATGACATTTGCCATATTCACATCTGACTTGAACCAACCAATAGAAATACATAAACATTGAATACATATTTCTGCAGTGGCAAGTTGAAAGATAACCAACCCTGTTACGCACGCATACCGTTGTATCATGATCTACGGTACCATTTATGTTTACGTAGTCTGTCCACGAGAGATTATCGTGCATCCCATAGTCAATAGGGTCTGAGCCATGGCCCTCGACTAAACCTAGCCAACAATAAGTAGCCCATTCTCTATTCAGATTACCTTCAGGTTTAGTTAATCGGATATGCTCTAATTTGAGTATTTCTTAAAGGCATTTTGAAGCATGGAGACAGAAATCTCTCTATCTTGATAAAATTAAATTATCCTAATAGGTAGGGGAAAAGAAAGACATGAGAGAAATGTGTTCATTAAGAAAGGGTATAATGAACTCGAATGAGCAACAGCCATTTAGCTACTGTAATATGAGTGGCTATAAACAAGCCTTTTTCAAAGCTCCAGACATTATGTCATACAAGCCATATGGGCAGAAGCAATAGACACACAATGATGATTCATGAATAAATTGATTAAGCGTGACCTTGGTCTTGGGTGACAGATACTGCGTTTCCTCAAATGGTGGTTGGAAGGCTTGAACATCAAGCGTATCTTTAAATGTTAGGAAGCATGAGTTTGTACTCACTAAAGTAACAACACAGTGTGGTCAAAGACTTAAATCCTTGTTCACGCTGCAGGCCTTAATGCTCAAATCAGTTTTGTTTTTCAAATCTGTTTTGGAGTACTGACTGCCCATACAGCAAGATACAAGTGACCAAATCAGATTTGAGTGTGTTCAGATAGCAGTCATTTGCTGACATGGCTAAACTAACTGATATAGTAATGGGTGTGCGCGCAGTGGTGTAGGCTGATTGGTGGTGGTGCTCGTGCTTCCTATCACTCAGAAGTCACAGTGCCTTCAGAAAGTATTCATACCCCTTGACTTATTCCACATTTTGTTGTTACAGCTTGAATTCATAATGGATTGAATATATTGTTTTCTCACCCATCTACACACAACACCCCATAATGACAAAGTGAAAACATGTTTTTAGAGATTTTAGCACATTTATTGAAAATGAAATACAGAAATATCTCAGTTACTAAATTATTCACACCCTTGAGTCAATTCATTTGGCAGTGATTACAGATGTGAGTCTTTCTGGGTAGGTCTCTAAGAGCTTTGCACACCTGGACTGTACAATATTTGCACATTATTCTTTAAAGAATTCTTCAAGCTCTGTCAAGTTGGTTGTTGATCATTGCTAGACAGCCATTTTCAAGTCTTGCCATAGATTTTCAAGCCGATTTAAGTCAAAACTGTAACTAGGCCATTCAGGAACATTAAATGTCGTCTTGATAAGCAAATCCAGTGTATATTTGGCCTTGTGTAAGGGTTGGGGTG
Source organism: Coregonus lavaretus (assembly GCF_964263955.1). Lineage (NCBI taxonomy): Eukaryota > Metazoa > Chordata > Actinopteri > Salmoniformes > Salmonidae > Coregonus > Coregonus lavaretus. Next base: position 16,043,827 of record NC_139989.1, read on the forward strand.
AGGTGTGACCAAGGTGCGGTGCAGGTTATACAGTAGGCAGTAGGCAAAGATGGTGAAACAAGGATCTTTACTGGTGGTCCCAAAGGCAAAATTCTAAATAACGGACTTATCACAATAAAAGAAAGGTGGAGCAAATAAGTCTCCAAAAACCGGCTGACAGCCAAAATACGAAATACTACCTAAGACTGAAACAAATAAAGAAACAGGGAGAACACTTCTCAAGTACCTGTACATAGATCTCCAATCAGACACTGAGTAGTACTGCTGGACATAGAGAAACTAGCAGAGAAAACTGAGCAAGGGAACACAGGGAAGTGAGGGCATAAATACACAGCTGAACCGATAGACACAGGTGAAACCAATAGGATGATAATTAGTCTGCTAAATGGCATATTATTATATTATAGTCCCGATTGTGAGTGAGGAGGTGCCTAAGGTTGTTGGAGGATGACACCTAGTGGGTCGCTCCGGAACTGCGACCCCCTCCTGTAACAGCCTTGTGTTTTAGGTTATTGTCCTGCTGAAAGGTGAATTTGTCTCTCAATGTCTGTTGGAAAGCAGACTGAACCAGGTTTTCCTTTAGGATTTTGCCTGTACTTAGCTCTATTCCATTTATTTGTATCCTAAAAAACTCCCTAGTCCTTGATGATGACAAGCATACCCATAACATGATGCAGCCACCACCATGCTTGAACACATGAATAGTGGTACTCTGTGATGTGTTGTGTTGGATTTGTCCCAAACATAACGTTCATAGTGTTAATTTCTTTGCCACATTTTTTGCTGGTTTACTTCAAATCAAAAAACATTTCAATTGTCACATGCTTACTTATTGGCCCTTCCAAACAAAACAGAATACTAATAATATTAATAATATAAAAAATATATAATAGTAACACAAGGAATAAATATACAATGAGCAATGATAGCTTACCAGTACCCAGTCGATGTGCAGAGGTATGAGAAAATGTAGGTAGATATGTACATATAGGTAAGGGTAAAGTGCCTAGGCAACAGGATAGATAATAGACAGTAGCAGCAGCATATATGATGAGTGTGTAAGTGTGTGTGTGTGTGTGTGTGTGTGGCCAATGTGTGCCTGTGTGTGTGTGTGTGTGTGTGTGTGTGTGTGTGTGTGTAAATGCAGATAGTCCAGGTAGCTATTTGGTTAACTATTTAGCAGTCTTATGGCTTGGAGGTAGAAGCTGTTCAGGAGCCTTTTGGTCCTGGTACCGTTTGCCATATGGTAGCAGAGAGAAGTCTATGACTTGGATGTCTGGAGTCTTTTTTAGGTCCTTCCTCTGACACCGCCTGGTATAGAAGTCCTGGATGGCAGGGAGCTCAACCCCAGTGATGTACTGGGCTGTACGCACTACCCTCTGTAGCACCTTGCGGTCAGATGCCTAGCAGTTGCCATACCAAAGCGGTGATGGAGCCAGTCAAGATGCTCTCAATGGTGCAGCTGTATAACTTTTTGAGGATTTGAAGGCCCATGCCAAATATTTTCTGCATTATCATGCCCTCTTCACGACTGTGTTGGTGTGTTTGGATCATGATAGGTCCTTAGCGATGTGGACACCGAGGAACTTGAAGCTCTCGACCCGCTCATCTGGAGCCCCATCGATGTGTTTGGCCTTCCATTTCCTGTAGTCCATGATAAGCTCCTTTGTCTTGCCCACATTGAGGGAGAGGTTGTTGTCCTGGCATCACACTGACCTCCTCCCTGTAGGCTGTCTCATCGTCGTCAGTGATCAGGCCCACCACCGTCGTGTCATCGGCAAACTTGATGATGGTGTTGGAGTCGTGCGTGACCACGCAGTCGTGGGTGAACAGAGTACAAGAGGGGACTAAGCACGCACCCCTGAGGTGCCCCCATGTTGAGGGTCAGCGTGGCAGATATGTTGTTGCCTACCCTCACCACCTGGGGGCGGCCCATCAGGAAGTCCAGGATCCAGTTGCAGAGGGAGGTGTTCAGTCCCAGGGACCTTAACTTAGTGATGAGCTTGGAGGGCACTATGGTGTTGAATGCTAAGCTGTAGTCTATGAACAGCATTCTCACATAGGTGTTCCTTTTGTCCAGGTGGGAAAGGGCAGTGTGGAGAGCAATAGAGATTGCTTCATCTGTGGATCTGTTTGGGCGGTATGCGAATTGGAGTTGGTCTAGGGTTTCTGGGATGATGGTGTTGTCACGATTCTCTAAAGCAGAACCCAGAAGCAGACCAGGACAAGGTGAGTAGAACGAAGGTGAGTATTTATTTACAGACTCAAATGTGGAAGCAGAATAATCCAGGAGACGGAGCGGGCAGCGGAGGTGAGTTGGTGGGAGTGAATAGGCAGAGCCAATGGTGTCACAGAAGCCACCGACGACCAGGCAGGGGTGGGGTGAATGTTCCGGGAGAATGACTGTAGACAGAGTAAACGGAGGTGAGTACACGGCAAGCAAAAAGTACAGAACAACAAAACTAACTCTAGTAAACTTGAGGCTGATACGCTGACACAACATACTGTTCATGGCTAACGATCCGGCAGGGAATGGATGTCAGGTCAGAGCTTATGAAGTGGAGAGGTGATGATCAGGACCAGGTGTGCAGATAGCTGATGAGATGCAGGTGCGGGTAATAGGGAGATCTCCCGCCTAGCTTCATCACCTGGCAACCAGACAGGGTGCATTCAAGAACCTCAGGAAACAGACTCCAGAACAGAAAACAGGCAACACAGGCAGAAACAGACTCAGAAAGCGGGATTCATGACAGGTGTTGATGTGAGTCATGACCAGCCTTTCAAAGCATTTCATGGCTACAGCTGTGAGTGCTACGGGGCGATAGTCATTTAGAGTTACCTTGGCGTTCTTGGGCACAGGGACTGTGGTCCGATTGAAACATATACAGTGAGGGAAAAAAGTATTTGATCCCCTGCTGATTTTGTACGTTTGCCCACTGACAAAGAAATGATCAGTCTATAATTTTAATGGTAGGTTTAAAATTTTGCCCCCCCCCCCCCCAAAGGCGCGGACTGCGACCGCGCCACACAAACACAAGAGGATAGGGGCCGGGTGGGCACCACTCTCTCTCCACCCCCCGTTGCGCTCCTGATCTGGTCCCGCTAGCCGGAGCTGGACTGGACACCGGTGGAACAGGCACGGGCCGTGCCGGACTGGACACACGCACCACTGGCTTGGTGCGGGGAGCAGGAACGGGCCGGACCGGGCTGACGACGCGCACCACTGGCTTGGTGCGGGGAGCAGGAACGGGCCGGACCGGGCTGACGACGCGCACCACTGGCTTGGTGCAGGGAGCAGGAACAGGCCGGACCGGGCTGACGACGCGCACCACTGGCTTGGTGCAGGGAGCAGGAACAGGCCGGACCGGGCTGGCGACGCGCACCACTGGTTTGGTGTGAGGGGCAGGAACAGGCCGGACCGGGCTGGTGACGCGCACCACAGGCTTGGTGCTAGGGACAGGAACAGGCCGGACCGGGCTGGCGACGCGCACCACTGGTTTGGTGCGAGGGGCAGGAACAGGCCGGACCGGGCTAGCTAGCAGGCTAAAATAACTAACTTTAGCTGGCTGGCTTGCTGGCTAAGATAACTCCATATACCGGTAAGATTATTTTAATAACTGGTATTTCCAAAACTTTGGTTTACTTTAATGTAGCTGTAAGCTAGGTGTTGATAGCAACTGGCTGACTCATGTAGTGCTAACATAACGTTAGCAGGCTGGTAGGGCTAATGTTAGCAGGCTACTAGGGCTAAAGTTAGCAGGCTAGTTGCCTAGCAACCTTGCAAGCTGATTTGTAACAATAGATTCATAAAATATTTGCTTGTAAATTGGCTGAAATTAAAATGAAACCAGTAGGCATGAGTGCAAATGATTTGGTTTAATTTGAAGTTATACATTTGAAGTTATTTCTGTTGGAGTTTACATTATAGGGAATAAGCTGGCTTGCCGGGTCCTCCATGTAATGTCACACCCCGCATGACTTCGGCTTTCTTTCGGAATTCTGAACGGTTTTATGTAATAACTCAAAAAATAGTAAAGTGAGGTGTAACTTAGCATTGGGACATTTGATGCGTATACTAATGCAAATCCATATGTTACATGTGGTTACGTTTATTCTATTTACCCTTTAATGCTGGCGGGCAGGCTGAATAGAATATACCTCTATGAAGAAAGTTCTGATGGCTCTCTACCTCGAGTCCCAGGGTGCACTTGAATCGGCCAGTCTGAGAAAGAAAATCATGGAGCCTTGTTGGAATTTCAAAACAGAGGCACCAGGGCAAAGGGGATGCTGCTACTCTTAGAGTTGGTTCTGAAAGAAAAGCTTCTGAAAGCCCACCAGTATTATTCTGCGGTCCACCCATAGAATGACATACTGTATATACTCAGAACTCTTGTTCTTTCCATGACATAGACTGACGAGGTGAATCCAGGTGAAAGCTATGATCCCTTATTGATGTCACTTGTTAAATCCACTTCAATCAGTGTAGATGAAGGGGGGGAGAAAGGTTAAAGAAGGATTTTTAAGTCTTGAGACAATTGAGGCTGTTCTGAGGGCAAAAGGGGGTGCAACTCAATATTAGGAGGTGTTCCTAATGTTTTGTACACTCAGTGTAGAATTTCAAACAGATCCTATAATAGTGAATTATCGGATATACAGTGGGGGAAAAAAAGTATTTAGTCAGCCACCAATTGTGCAAGTTCTCCCACTTAAAAAGATGAGAGAGGCCTGTAATTTTCATCATAGGTACACGTCAACTATGACAGACAAATTGAGAAAAGAAAATCCAGAAAATCACATTGTAGGATTTTTAATGAATTTATTTGCAAATTATGGTGGAAAATAAGTATTTGGTCACCTACAAACAAGCAAGATTTCTGGCTCTCACAGACCTGTAACTTCTTCTTTAAGAGGCTCCTCTGTCCTCCACTCGTTACCTGTATTAATGGCACCTGTTTGAACTTGTTATCAGTATAAAAGACACCTGTCCACAACCTCAAACAGTCACACTCCAAACTCCACTATGGCCAAGACCAAAGAGCTGTCAAAGGACACCAGAAACAAAATTGTAGACCTGCACCAGGCTGGGAAGACTGAATCTGCAATAGGTAAGCAGCTTGGTTTGAAGAAATCAACTGTGGGAGCAATTATTAGGAAATGGAAGACACACAAGGCCACTGATAATCTCCCTCGATCTGGGACTCCACGCAAGATCTCACCCTGTGGGGTCAAAATGATCACAAGAACGGTGAGCAAAAATCCCAGAACCACACGGGGGGACCTAGTGAATGACCTGCAGAGAGCTGGGACCAAAGTAACAAAGCCTACCATCAGTAACACACTACGCCGACAGGGACTCAAATCCTGCAGTGCCAGACGTATCCCTCTGCTTAAGCCAGTACATGTCCAGGCCCGTCTGAAGTTTGCTAGAGTGCATTTGGATGATCCAGAAGAGGATTGGGAGAATGTCATATGGTCAGATGAAACCAAAATATAACTTTTTGGTAAAAACTCAACCCGTCGTGTTTGGAGGACAAAGAATGCTGAGTTGCATCCAAAGAACACCATACCTACTGTGAAGCATGGGGGTGGAAACATCATGCTTTGGGGCTGTTTTTCTGCAAAGGGACCAGGACGACTGATCCGTGTAAAGGAAAGAATGAATAGGGCCATGTATCGTGAGATTTTGAGTGAAAACCTCCTTCTATCAGCAAGGGCATTGAAGATGAAACGTGGCTGGGTCTTTCAGCATGACAATGATCCCAAACACACCGCCCAGACAACGAAGGAGTGGCTTCGTAATAAGCATTTCAAGGTCCTGTTGTGGCCTAGCCAGTCTCCAGATCTCAACCCCATAGAAAATCTTTGGAGGGAGTTGAAAGTCCGTGTTGCCCAGCGACAGCCCCAAAACATCACTGCTCTAGAGGAGATCTGCATGGAGGAATGGGCCAAAATACCAGCAACAGTGTGTGAAAACCTTGTGAAGACTTACAGAAAACGTTTGACCTGTGTCATTGCCAACAAAGGGTATATAACAAAGTATTGAGAAACTTTTGTTATTGACCAAATACTTATTTTCCACCATAATTTGCAAATAAATTCATAAAAAATCCTACAATGTGATTTTCTGGATTTTTTTTCTCATTTTGTCTGTCATAGTTGACGTGTACCTATGATGAAAATTACAGGCCTCTCTTATCTTTTTCAGTGGGAGAACTTGCACAATTGGTGGCTGACTAAATACTTTTTTCCCCCACTGTATATGGGTCCACCAGTGTCCTAGTATCTATACTGTCCAGCCGTTATGTTTCTTTGAGACATTAGCAACATTGTGAGTCAGTGTTTTTAGAGCTGGACTCAAGGAAAATAGGCTTCCCCATGTGGTCGCACTTTTCAACAATGAGCTTGAATACATTACCACAGCATGTGTCAGCATGTGAACTACAAATGTAATGCCATGCTGATGAAAAATTAATTATGTAGAATGCGGGGCTGGAACAATTGAAGAGTTTCATTCCAAAACGCTAGATATCAATTTTCAGAAATGTTGGTAAATTAGCTTTTATTGTTTAAGTGTAACAAGTTTTGAATTTCATGTTGTATAATTACACAAAATCTGAACAGTTCCCATGCCTGATATTACTGTACATTCCTTTTGTTGTTGTAAGTGCACTTTTAATGTCGCACACTTCCTTCTCCTTCTGCATTCCCCCTCATCAACATCCCCTGCCCCCCTTACCTCTTTCCTGTCTAATGTACCCATGTGGAAGAGGTAGGTTACTGAGAAATTGTCCCATGAAATCATAATTAATTCTATATGTTAAAACACTTATAATGAGTTTATATGGTCGCTGTTTTTTAATAATGGTCTCCCAATGGTATCCATAAACAATAATTTCTGATGAAAAAACACAATTGTGAAAAATGTGTGGATATGGCGTTTTGGAAATAAACTCTTCAATTGTAACATCAGTAACATCAAATAGTAATAATACCTCGACTTTCTTAAATGACTGTGGCATAAATACAGTTTTTAAAAAACGTTCCCACCAACTTGTTCAACTTGACCTACTAAATCTAACTGACTTGGTAATTTGGTGAAATCCTGACATTACAAATGTGAATGAAAACCCCTTTTCTCCATATAAAATTATAATGTATGGCATTTGCAGCACTGACTGCATTACATTTAAGGCCAGGTGTAACATCAGAACCGACTGGCTCCAGGCCATCTATAAATCACTGCTAGGCAAATCCCCGCCTTATCTTAGCTCATTGGTCACCATAGCAGCACCCACCCGTAGTCTGCGCTCCAGCAGGTATATCTCACTGGTCATTCCCAAAGCCAACACCTCCTTTGGCCGCCATTCCTTCCAGTTCTCTGCTGCCAATGACTGGAACGAATTGCAAAAATCTCTGAAGCTGGAGACTCTTATCTCCCTCACTAACTTTAAGCATCAGTTGTCAGAGCACCTTACCGATCACTGCACCTGTACACAGCCCATCTGAAATTAGCCCACCCAACTACCTCATCCCTATATTGTTATTTATTTTGCTCTTTTGCACCCCAGTATCTCTATTTGCACATAATCTCTTGCACATCTAGCATTCCAGTGTTAATACTAATTGTAATTATTTTGCACTATAGCCTATTTATTGCCTTACCTCCATAACTCGCTACATTTGCACACACTGTATATATATTTTCTGTTGTATTTTTTGACTTTATGTTTTTTTACCCCATATGTAACTCTGTGTTGTTGTTTTTATCGCACTACTATGCTTTATCTTGGCCAGGTCGCAGTTGTAAATGAGAACTTGTTCTCAACTGGCTTACCTGGTTAAATAAAGGTTAAATAAAAAAAAATAAAAAAACATGGTGATAGTAAGGGAGAATTAAAAAAGATGACACAGACACAAATATTCACACTGACAAACAGACTCACACGTACACACACACCCAAACCCAGCTGTGCCATCCTCCTTAAAGGTGTGGGATTAATGAGGAAATAAATAAATAAAGTCAGTGTTTCACTCACGACCTCACCCCTGGGAATGTTATCAGTGTGACAGGCCTAGCTTACAGCGCTCGCTGCTCTCAAATGTCAGGCAGACACAGTCGCCAGTATGGTGGTCCATTCCTAATGATCCACATGCCTGCCAGCCCAGCCCTTTACCTGCGCACTCCATGGCCTTTCTCTCCTCACAATGGGCTGGAAAATGAACTATTCTGATAGCAGAGGATGACAGGAAGGGAAACTCTTGTCTATAGGCTCTATATTCTACAATGTCAATGAATGATGGAGAGAGAGGAATACTTTTTAGTGCAGAAGAAGCACACACTGAGCTGAGGGATGGGTTTAATAGCACGTTTCTGGCTGTAAAACTCTGGTCTGTATCCTTTTACATGATATACTTCCATTCCCTAGCCACTGTGGGTTGAACACATAGACAGACAGAGGGTATGATATTTACGCTAGTGTGTCTGGGTCTGGGATGGCATAGCTCTGCTGCTGGGACAGTAATAATAGCTGGGATGCTTACCAAATGGCAACCTATTCCCTACTGCACTATAAAGTGGATAGGGTGCCATTGGGACTGATTCAACGGGACTATAAATCGGGGACGGAAACATTGGGCTTGCATTCAAACACTTTAATTATTATTTTTAGCAATGAATGGGATGCATTCTTCCTCTCTTCCTTTCTTCTTCTGGCTCCACAACATGTCTCTAATCCAGACTGATTGGAGGAAACGCCGTCGGGTTCTATTTCCTACCGTACCGAGATGGAGAGACTGTACTCGACCACGGTTGAACACAGCGACTCCAAAACAGATGGATGAAATTATGTCAGACTGTCATTAAAAAGGGGGCAGTAATTACCAAATTAGAGCCTTAAATCTTTAAACTGTTTGGTGGCATGTTGGTCTCTCCCACACAATGACACAATTATTTACCCAGAGTTCCCAGAGGGTTTGGGAGGGGACGGGCGGAGAAGCTTTAGAAGTCTCAAATGAGACATCCAGACACCCTTGTAAACAAATCATAAAATCTGCACTTAGCAACAATGTGACACAAAAAAAACATAACACAAATTTGAAGGTCTTGGTGACCAGACATCCTCAAAACACATTGATGGAGTCAAGGAGATGTTTTAAATCATGTCACATCCCTGTGTCCCTTAACCAACACTGAATAACACTGAATAAAATGTAACTCTAAGTTAGTCTTTAGTTATGGAGAACAATACCTGCTTAAGTTTTCAACAACAAAAAAGTAAAACTGAGCTATAAATAAGCAACCTATTCTGGGAAGCGTCTCTCAGGTGCCCTCAAACAAGAATTTCCTTTTTGTGTCAAATGTAGCGTTTGGAATGATGCAGTGTGTCATGTTCTATGAACACAACTCTGAAGGAGGTGTCAAACTTGCAAATAAGGGACTACGCTTGTCTCTGTGGGTCTTATGAGAGGAAGTAAAGGAACATCAGTACTCTCTGTTTTCACTGGAAATACACCTGGGCTGTTGTTCAGGGAGCACCATTGTAGTGTTTCAGATCAAATATAAGCCCCTCTACCATGCTCACTGTGGAAGGCATACCATTGACACCCTCTGATAGCACACACTTGTGTCTGATAGCACACACTGATCTAGAAGCATGAGTCTGAACACTCTGTGTTCTTATGAACTTTTACTTAAAGTATCTCTATCCCCATGGAATAATTTCAACTTTATTATTTGACAAACCAGGTTGCCTGGCCTACGCTAGCTGTCTCCACTTTCTTTGAATGAGAAGCATAATTACTGAGAGAAGGTGCTTGTTGTTGTAATAGTTTCAGGGACAACACTCATTAACAGTTTATGATTGATTGGTAGCTTGGACAAAACTGGTCAAGGACAAATAAAGACAATAGGCTGATGTATGATCTTGCGCTCTGCAATATCACTACCAACAGCTGTGCTAAAGCACAGATCATGAATAGCATCGCTGGCTGTGTTCAGGTAGATTTTTCATAACATCCCTAGTTCCATTAGAGGCCCATAGTTGAGTCGCAACATGGAGTCTATGCAGTAAAACAATATCTCCAACTGTAAAAACACACATATCATAGCACAGAGTGCAGTTTAACACACCTTGTTATTCCTCTAAAAGTCCTGTATACCTACAGACCTGCCTGACTGAACTAGAAGAATGCACCTCTGCTTCACTTTCTTCCAATGTCTTCCAGCTGATCACTGATCATCCGAGATCAAAGGACAAGAGAGACATTTGTTCAAATTACCTGTGAAACCCCAGCGTCAGGAGAGAGAGGGATGCGGGGGAGTGTTCAGACGTGAAAATTCCTCACACATACAAACCTTCATGCTCTGTGGCAGGCTGTCAATCACACCCACTGCAACAGATAGTGTTTACTACCAGAAAATATGTAAATGCACACATTTACACGGTACTTACAACTAGCGATTTTATCTTTTTTTTTGCTCTTCTCACAGTATGTATCCTTGTATATAAATATGGTATTTTCGCCAGATGTGAGTAGCCTATGTAAAGTGTCAGTCATGGTTTTGCTGTATAGATTTTCAGCACACTATACCCAAAAAGGTATTCCATTTCAAGTTCTACTCAGTATCAATGTAACAGTTGATTGATGCGTAAATACCTAGAATGAGTTACAACTGTAGAGAAAAACGTATTGTCTCTCTCAGCAGCAGTTTCACCTGGGTTTCTCACCTGATTTTACAGAAAAGCTAAAGATTAGGTGTGGGTGTTTACACATATTTATAAATGTGTATATTAGTAGGTTGCATATGTCTTAGCATAGTTGCAACTACTCAAGTCTACCAAGTCAGAAAACTCTTCAAGGACTGGATCCCAGTTTTAAACATCTTAGACCTTTCAATCAAGGTTGTGTTTTTCTCTCTCTAATCAAGTCAACCCATCGATTGGGTCTCCCACCTGGGAACAGGGGTTGTTATCATTTCTCCACAGACCTTTGACAGCTAGGGGGCTTCTGTCCAATTGGATGTGGCCTCCTGGCTCAGTGGAGCCCCAGGTACTGTAGCTCTGCTAATGACTAAGGAAAGGCCAGTTAGTAAGGATCAATGATCCCTGATCTCTGATCCATCTGGGCACTGGCTGTAGACCTGGGTTCAAATATTTGTTTTGTTTCTACTACTATTGAGTCTGTCATGAGGGCCAGATGGGTGGGGTTTGCACATTTGGGACTATTAAATTGGTTCAATTACACCAGGCAAGGTCAATCAAGCGCAGCTAAAGTATTTGAAAGACAACAACTTGAACCCACGTCTGCCGGCTGCACAGGCTGATCAGTAGTCCATGCTGACAGTAGCACTTCTAGAGCTCCCGGCCGATGCACTGTCTATAGGTGTGGAAGTCTCTTTAATCCTCCAATATTGTTCACATATCTCTATGTAGGCCCACTAGAGCTGTTAACATTGTACACAGCATATGTGTTTAAATTTCTCTGGGACGCAATTACCAGCCAACAATAATTGAACAAAGCCCTGTTATACTGGTCAAATTAAAAAGGGTTGCTTTGTATTTGGCCCATTTTCCTTAATGGATTATTTCAAGTGGCCATAAGTGGCTCTATGGGACCACCATAAGTGGCTCTGGATTGTAATTTCACAGAGCAGTAGGTGAGTGATTGAGTAGTTCAAGCGACACATTTGAGTGGGTGGCCGTGTGCCCTTTGAGTGGACTGGAGGGGGTGCGTAAGAGAGTGAAGTGATGGTTAAAACAATGTGGAGAGATTTTCTAGGGTCGCTCGGGTCTACTTTGCTAAAAAAAAAAAAATATACCTTGGGGCACTTTATCTAATCCGTCCCATTTTCGCATATGTTCAGGAAGTAACAAGGTCTGTAGTTTGCAGGGTTGCATCTCTTTAAAGAGAGATGGAGTACCTACTGGTGCAAGGCATATTTAATGAGTAGTTTTATAATTCCTCAAAATATATATTCTTGCCACACCTTTTAGTCATCTGCACCCAATAGAGAGTAATGGAGAACAATGTTACGGTTTACAGATATAAAAGATATAGCCATCGTTTACCTTGCTTGTAGGTACTATATATTATGACAAAATACTGGAAGAAACATTTTACATCAGAAAGAACCTTGAACAATATTGAACTCATCTGTGCACCTTCTGGTGCAGCCTACACTATATTGCTAAATAGAGCAAATATAAATGTATCTCTATTTTCATCAGCAAAATGTTAATTTTTATGTGCTATTTATGAGAGCAGGGCAGATGCGGCTTGTACTTTCAATAGGATGCATTAAAATGTTCATTACTGGGTTTCCAAGCAACAGAATCAACATTATATTTCAATGTGCTCTTGTTGTAAATGGTTCAAAGCAATTAATGCTACTCAAGGAAACTTGAGTAGTTGACTATGGCAGCTATGATTAGAGACAGCTGGTTCTGGACTTTTTGTTGTCCTGTTGTCGTTGACATCTGTACAAGTCATTTGAAATATCTAGACATTAATATTTATTATGCTATTAGCTGTGATGGGTGTTACTGTTATGGCATGTTTACGTTGCTGTTACTGCTCAGCTATAAGCTATTAGCTAGCTAGCAGCTATCTGGTTTAGTCAGCTGTGTATAAGGATGCTTCCCTGCTCTCTGTACCATTTATCTCCAACACAGGCTCAGCTGGGAGAGATGAAAACAGTACAGTAAATGGGGTTGAGACATCAATTCACATGAAATAATACAGGGCTCAATAGTGTCCTCTCCAACCGGCTATGTTACGGTAAACAGCGAAGCTAGCTGACATTTCCCACCCATTGATTCCCATCATTGGTTTCAACCTTTGAGTTCCTCTGCCTCTGACCTACACCAGTTCCATGGGGGAAGCACAATGCCAGCAAGACACAGACAGCGGCCTCCTATCGATCAACAGGGGCCTAAAAATAAAGCCAGGGACCCGGCAACGACAGATGCAGCAAAAGCACCACATCGGCTAATCGATGGTGACCTAGAAAATTCTTGGCTCCAAATCAATACGCCACACTTTTCTAATGATTGCTGGGATGTGTCTGTCTCTGACACTCTCAAGGGTGGAGACTGAATGAAGGAAAATGTCAGGTGGAAAATAGGTGGTGCCTCTTTTTTCTGGAGTTTTACTGTCTGGGGATGAAATTGCTTCTATTCCAATGTTAGCCGAGCGTCAAATACTTCTTTCAGAGCTCTGGAATACTATTGGACTGGTGAGTCAATGTTGTATGATGGAGGTGTTGCTGTCAAATAAATCCTGAGGTTTTTTCAATATCCACCCCAGTTAGACTTTAAAATAATGTATACAGTGTCGTTCTGCAAACCCAAAAATATGTAGATTTTTTTTGGTATATTTTGATATTTTACAGTTTGATCATTCTTTCTCCATGATCTGCCCCAATGTCTCTCTGTCTGTGGTCGCTTGCCCTCTCACTTGCACCGTCTCCCCCTCCATCTCCTTCTTGCTCTACAGTATCTCTCTCCCCTGGATAAAACACAATTCACAGCAGGCCCACCACTTGCCTAAGGCTGTGTGCTATCTCCTTATTCTCCTTTCTGGTGAATATTTTATCACGTCTTTCAAGTATAATTTTCATATCGAAAAATGTCTCGTATCCCGGAGCGGTCTAAATCCGTGGACTTCAACTGCGTGGAAGATCTCTGTTTTACACCCGATGACATTCTGCCGGCGTGTCTCTACTGCATGACTTTTGATCAGGGGGATGCCAATTACAGTTATGAACTTTTTTTTAAAGGGGTTCATTAGCGAGGTGTAGGACCAGATGGCTGTCATCTGGCAGAAGTCGTGACTGACTAACTTTGCCATTGTTCTGCTGGGTCTGGCTAGGTCAAAACCCTGCAGATGTTTGCTTGTTCTTTGTGTCTCTTTACTGTACCTCTAAGCCACACAACAATAGAGAATGTTTTTCTTATTTATCTCACTCTTCCCACTGGGAACAGACGTCAGTTCAACATCTAGTTCTGATTTACATTTGTTTGAGTTGTCAACTAACGTGAATTCAACGTGAAATCAACAACAAATGTCACCCTGTCATTGGATTTAGGGAAAAAAATGGGTGGAAAAAATATGAAATCCAAGTACGTTTATTACTTTTTACAAATCCAATCAGTTTTCCAAGTTGATTCAACGTCATCACATTGATTTGTTTGGGTTGAAATGACGTGGAAACAACATTGATTCAACCAACCAGTTTTTGCCCAGTGGGTTTCTTCTTGTTCTCTCCCCCTCCCTCTATATTTCTCTGCGTCATTGACCAGAGTGACATTGATGGTAGCTGTCATACATTTCATGGCTCGAAATCCCTGTCTTTGTGACTCACATTTAGGATCAGCCGATTCATCCCACTTGTTTGCATTGGGCCAATTTATGCCTTTAGGCGACCTCTTTCTGATCCATAGTGATAAGAATCAAATTTCAGTGGGATGAAACTGAAAAAGAAATAGGAAAATGTGCTGAGGTCAGCGATTATGGAAAAATGGGCACTGTTGAGGGAGAGGACCAGGAATCAGGTGCGAATTTCTCTCATATATTCATAGACTTAATGTTTAAATCAATATGTGTGTTTATTCAGGGATGTATTATTCATTGGGCCCATTCTCTACAGACGAGGGAATAAGCAATAACTTGAATTTGCAGTGTTCTGCTATCCCATGCATTAATTCAATGCACTGTGCATTTTTGGTAGTAGTGTGTGTGTGTGTGTGTGTGTGTGTGTGTGTGTGTGTGTGCATGCTCGCACATGCACGCATCCACATTAGTCACGTAGAGTTGCACAAAGCTCTTATTTCATTCTTAAATTATGCTATCCAGAATTATCGAAGGCTTCCTCCTATAGTTCCTATCTGGATATTACAACCATCCGTCAAGCAAAACAGATCACCCTGATGCCCTAACCTAACCTCTGGAAGCTGGGAGACCTTTACTCCAACTCACACCCTCAAATCATTGAGTTATTCATGAGTCCAAGGGAACTGATCTATCACCCAAGCCCAGCAGAGCTCCAGCTATATGGTCAAGGCTAGGGCTAGTCCACCCAAAGGACCAGCTTTGGCTTGAAGCTGGAAGCATTCCGAAACTGCAAGCAGTTGGCACTCAGATTGATACTGCAGAAACTTTATGAAGAGTAGCGGCAGTAAATAAATTATTCATGTTTTGGGAATTGCTTGTCTTTTCATTATTTATTTACAGATGATCTCCTTAGGGATTTATATCATTATGATATTGTGATACTATTGTGATACTATTTTTTTGAGCATTTTTTTACTGTTGAAGTCTGCTTATTTGATGCATATTGCTGTGTAATATAGACTGCCACTATCATAGCACTGCCATTCTACAGTATAAGTGGTATTTAGAAAGGTTAGTGCCATAACACCAATATTATGTGTAGTGCTGTAGAATCACAGACTTCTGTCTGTCAAGTGTCCGGACAGGAAAATTGCACTTGATAACACTGAAACCACACTTCAAGTACGTGTCCTGTTCATTGGTCCTGACACCAACCCAGTCTCTCAGTATACAGTGAGGGAAAAAAGTATTTGATCCCCTGCTGATTTTGTACATTTGCCCACTGACAAAGAAATGATCAGTCTATAATTTTAATGGTAGGTTTATTTGAACAGTGAGAGACAGAATCCGCATGTCAAAAATGTTATAAATTGATTTGCATTTTAATGAGGGAAATAAGTATTTGACCCACCCTCAATCAGAAAGATTTCTGGCTCTCAGGTGTCTTTTATACAGGTAATGAGCTGAGATTAGGAGCACACTTAAAGGTAGTGCTCCTAATCTCAGCTTGTTACCTGTATAAAAGACACCTGTCCACAGAAGCAATCAATCAATCAGATTCCAAACTCTCCACCATGGCCAAGACCAAAGAGCTCTCCAAGGATGTCAGGGACAAGATTGTAGACCTACACAAGACTGGAATGGGCTACAAGACCATCGCCAAGCAGCTTGATGAGAAGGTGACAACAGTTGGTGCGATTATTCGCAAATGGAAGAAACACAAAAGAACTGTCAATCTCCCTCGGCCTGGGGCTCCATGCAAGATCTCACCTCGTGGAGTTGCAATGACCATGAGAACGGTGAGGAATCAGCCCAGAACTACACGGGAGGATCTTGTCAATGATCTCAAGGCAGCTGGGACCATAGTCACCAAGAAAACAAATGTTAACACACTACGCCGTGAAGGACTGAAATCTTGCAGCGCCCGCAAGGTCCCCCTGCTCAAGAAAGCACATATACAGGCCCGTCTGAAGTTTGCCAATGAACATCTGAATGATTCAGAGGAGAACTGGGTGAAAGTGTTGTGGTCAGATGAGACCAAAATCGAGCTCTTTGGCATCAACTCAACTCGTGTTTGGAGGAGTGTTTGGAGGAGGAGGAATGCTGCCTATGACCCCAAGAACACCATCCCCACGTCAAACATGGAGGTGGAAACATTATGCTTTGGGGGTGTTTTTCTGCTAAGGGGACAGGACAACTTCACTGCATCAAAGTGACAATGGACTAATCAAATCTTGGGTGAGAACCTCCTTCCCTCAGCCAGGGCATTGAAAATGGGTCGTGAATGGGTATTCCAGCATGAAAATGACCCAAAACACACGGCCAAGGCAACAAAGGAGTGGCTCAAGAAGAAGCACATTAAGGTCCTGGAGTGGCCTAGCCAGTCTCCAGACCTTAATCCCATAGAAAATCTGTGGAGGGAGCTGAAGGTTCGAGTTGCCAAACGTCAGACTCGAAACCTTAATGACTTGGAGAAGATCTGCAAAGAGGAGTGGGACAAAATCCCTCCTGAAATGTGTGCAAACCTGGTGGCCAACTACAAGAAACGTCTGACCTCTGTGATTGCCAACAAGGGTTTTGCCACCAAGTACTAAGTCATGTTTTGCAGAGGGGTCAAATACTTATTTCCCTCATTAAAATGCAAATCAATTTATAACATTTTTGACATGCGTTTTTCTGGATTTTTTTGTTGTTATTCTGTCTCTCACTGTTCAAATAAACCTACCATTAAAATTATAGACTGATCATGTCTTTGTCAGTGGGCAAACGTACAAAATCAGCAGGGGATCAAATACTTTTTTCCCTCACTGTAACTGTATACACTCCACCCGTCAGCCAGCCAACCCTGGCTGGGGGGCCGGGGCTGACCAGGCCTGACAGATCCTCCCAGAGATCCCAGGGACCTGTGACAGCCTGTCTCCCCACAGACCTCCCCAGCCCCAGCCCAGTGACAGCCATCACAACGCCCATGAGGGAAGAGAGGGAAGGGGAGAGGGAAGGAGACAAGAGGGAGCAACAGCAGGGAGAAGAAAAGAGTGATGTGCTGCAGAGTGGATGGGCAGTGGATGAGCAGCCCAATCCCCATCAGACAGGGGGTTTAAAGCCTTAAGGTGAGACAGGCAGAAGGGATGGACAGAAGCCAGAGTAGAGCGAGGGGAGAATCACAGTGGTATAGAATGGGATGGCACCCTAACGTTGTAACTTCTGAAGTTCTGAGTTCTGACTGAGATGGATGTCTGGCTCTGAGATGAAAGGTAGTAACTTAGTGGGGGTTTCACTCTGGTCTATCTGCCATATGCTTTGGAAACTGTCAGCACTGTTCAATAGATGCAGCTCAATCCATCACCACTACTCTATTCGAGAGCCTGTGAATAGACCAATGAACAATATTGGTCTTCACAAAACAGCAACACATTAGTCAATGTTTAGGCATATAATAGATATGTAATGTACCATTCATCAGATGGGAAATACACAAAAATGACACCTCAATCCAATTTTTTTTGACACAATGTGACAAAATTCTAGAGTATTCCTGGGAGAATTGTACAGTGCCTTGCAAAAGTATTCATCCCCCTTGGCGTTTTTCTTTTTTTTTGCATTACAACCTGTAATTTAAATGGATTTTTATTTGGGTTTCATGTAATGGACATACACAAAATAGTCCAAATTGGTGAAGTGAAATAAAAAATATAACTTGTTTCAAATAATTCAAAAAAATAAATAACAGAAAAGTGGTGCGTGCATATGTATTCACCCCCTTTGCTATGAAGCCCCTAAATAAGATCTGGTGCAACCAATTACCTTCAGAAGTCACATAATTAGTTCAATAAAGTCCACCTGTGTGCAATCTAAGTGTCACATGATCTGTCACATGATTTCAGTATGTATACACCTGTTATGAAAGGCCCCAGAGTCTGCAACATTACTAAGCAAGGGGCACCACCAAGCAAGCGGCACCATGAAGACCAAGGAGCTCTCCAAACAGGTCAGGGACAAAGTTGTGGAGAAGTACAGATCAGGGTTGGGTTATAAAAAAAATATCAGACACTTTGAACATCCAACGGAGCACCATTAAATCCATTATTAAAAAATTTAAAGAATATGGCACCACAACAAACCTGCCAAGAGAGGGCCGCCCACCAAAACTCACAGACCAGGCAAGGAGGGCATTAATCAGAGAGGCAAAAAAGAGACCAAAGATAACCCTGAAGGAGCTGCAAAGCTCCACAGTGGAGATTGGAGTATCTGTCCATAGGACCACTTTCAGCCGTACACTCCACAGAGCTGGGCTTTACGGAAGAGTGTCCAGAAAAAAGCCACTGCTTAAAAAAAAAATAAGCAAACACGTTTGGTGTTCGCCAAAAGGCATGTGGGAGACTCCCCAAACATATGGAAGAATGTACTCTGGTCAGATGAGACTAAAATTGAGCTTTTTGGCCATCGAGGAAAACGCTATGTCTGGCGCAAACCCAACACCTCTCATCACCCAGAGAACACCAGAGATGTTTTTCATCGGCAGGGACTGGGAAACTGGTCAGAATTGAAGGAATGATGGATGGCGCTAAATACAGGGAAATCCCTGAGGGAGACCTGTTTCAGTCTTCCAGAGATTTGAGACTGGGACGGAGGTTCACCTTCCAGCAGGACAATGACCCTAAACATACTGCTAAAGCAACACTTGAGTGGTTTAAGGGGAAACATTTAAATGTCTTGGAATGGCCTAGTCAAAGCCCATCCAATTGAGAATCTGTGGTATGACTTAAAGATTGCTGTACACCAGTGGAACCCATCCAACTTGAAGGAGCTGGAGCAGTTTTGCCTTGAAGAATGAGCAGAAGTCCCAGTGGCTAGATGTGCCAAGCTTATAGAGACATACCCCAAGAGACTTGGAGCTGTAATTGCTGCAAAAGGTGGCTCTATAAAGTATTGACTTTGGGGGGTGAATAGTTATGCACGCTCAAGTTTTCTGTTTTTTTGTCTTATTTCTTGTTTGTTTCACAATTAAAAATATTTTGCATCTTCAAAGTGGTAGGCATGTTGTGTAAATCAAATGATACAAACCCCCAAAAATCCATTTTAATTCCAGGTTGTAAGGCAACAAAATAGGAAATATGCTAAGGGGGGTGGATACTTTCGCAAGCCACTGTATTATTGGATTTGTAAATATCTACTTGTGATACCCACCTCCATTCCAATAATTGCATCTCTTACAGATTCATATTAGTGCACTGGCTCATTATATTGGATTACGGGCCCCGTGTAGCTCAGTTGGTAGAGCATGGCGCTTGCAACGCCAGGGTTGTGGGTTCGTTTCCCACAGGGGGCCAGTATGAAAATGTATGCACTCACTAACTGTAAGTCATTCTGGATAAGAGCGTCTGCTAAATGACTAAAATGTCAAATGTAAAAATGTAGTGTTGGTTCCTGCTTACTACAGTAATAAGGCCTTGATACACAACATCATTAATACTGTAACAGGAAGTAAATAAGCATGCAGGAAGGGAAGCAAGGGGTCCATGGCGATGCCCTCTATGTGTTAATGATCACACAGGAGTCAGGACACACTGCCGCTTTCCACTGTCGAGTCCTTCTCAACGATGACTGCAATCACCACTAATTTGCCTGTAGAGGGAGAGAGGGATTACAAGTCACACTCACAATGCAAGTCATGGTAGCCTACCTATATTAGCATTTTTCGAACATCATGTCATAATCACCTATAAAAAACTTTGTTGTGCTACATAATCATTTTTAGATACTATAGGGCAGTGGTCACGACTGGTCGATCTCCAAGGCATGCCTAGTCGATCACCAAACATTTCTGTAAAAAACCCAATGATAAAGCCTTGCGTTCCTATTTTTTTATTTGTTTCACGCTGTTGGCGGTAGGTGCACTTGATTCCGCAGCCCTTGTGCCGGGAAGGCAAACTGTTCTCATTTTGAACCATTTCATGTGTCTGAAGGTAGAACTCTGCCTACCTGGCAGGCCCAGAGAGCAAATCAAGTGCACCTATAAGCCTACCGCTGGCCAATCAGATAGCTCAGATCACTGTGTCTGCACAGTTTCATTGAGCCATAGACTGAGAAAATAAACCTTGAATGCACAGCAAAGTTTATACTGTGAGATTTAAAAACGTTTAAAACCATGACTAGAGAGCGACTCAACAAATACAGCAAAGAGCTGCTGTTTTTATAAGTAAGTTCATGTTTAAGTTGTTATTCAGCACTGTCAACACTTTGTTCAACACCTTCATAAGCCATAAAATGTGCGTTCTCCGTACTTCCACTCACGCTACAACCAGCACTGCAGCTGGTGTTCCAATAAGCATGCGTTGTTATTATTAGCAGCTTGTGTATTTTTTAACATCGAGGAATATTTCACTTTCTGTGGTCGTAGGAGTAATAACATGAATTGGTGCATGAGGCAGAAATAATGCAATGCGAATTGAGTTTTCGCTGTCAGCTGGAAGACTGTGTCCCCTTTTCTCAGCGGAGGGAGGGAGGGAGAGCGGAGGGAAGGTGAGTAGGGTGAGAGGCAGCCTCACCATTGCTCCCTCCTTCCCCTCAGACTGACCATCAGATGCAGAATATCAGTCCATTAAATATATATATACACTACCAGTCAAAGGTTTTAGAACACCTACTCATTGAATGTAGGTGTGTCCAAACTTTTGATTGGTTCTGTATATATACAGTTGAAATCGGAAGTTTACATACACCTTAGCCAAATACATTTAAACTCAGTTTTTCACAATTCCTGACATTTAATCCTAGTAGAAATTCCCTGTCTTGGGTCAGTTAGGATTACCACTTTATTTTAAGAATGTGAAATGTCAGAATAATAGTAGAGAGAATAATTTATTTCAGCTTTTATTTCTTTCATCACATTCCCAGTGGGTCAGAAGTTTACATACACTCAATTAGCATTTGGTAGCATTGCCTTTAAATTGTTTAACTTGGGTCAAATGTTTTGGGTAGCCTTCCACAAGCTTCCCACAATAAGTTGGGTGAATTCTGGCTCATTCCTCCTGACAGAGCTGGTGTAACTGAGTCAGGTTTGTAGGCCTCCTTGCTCGCACACGCTTTTTCAGTTCTGCCCACACATTTTCTATAGGATTGAGTTCAGGGCTTTGTGATGGCCACTCCAATACCTTGACTTTGTTGTCCTTAAGCCATTTTGCCACAATTTTGGAAGTATGCTTGGGGTCATTGTCCATTTGGAAGACCCATTTGTGACCAAACTTTAACTTCCTGACTGATGTCTTGAGATGTTGCTTCAATATATCCACATAATTTTCCTTCCTCATAATTCTATCTATTTTGTGAAGTGCACCAGTCCCTCCTGCAGCAAAGCACCCCCACAGCATGATGCAGCCACCCCCGTGCTTCACGGTTGGGATGATGTTCTTCGGCTTGCAAGAACCCCCTTTTTCCTCCAAACATAACAATGGTCATTATGGCCAAACAGTTCTACAGTTGCAAACCGTAGTCTGGCTTTTTTATGGCGGTTTTGGAGCCGTGGCTTCTTCCTTGCTGAGCGGCCTTTCATGTTATGTCGACATAGGACTCCTTTTACTGTGGATATAGATACTTTTGTACCTGTTTCCTACAGCATCTTCACAAGGTCCTTTGCTGTTGTTCTGGGATTGATTTGCATTTTTCGCACCTAAGTACGTTCATCTCTAGGAGACAGAACGCATCTCCTTCCTGAGCAGTATGACGGCTGCGTAGTCCCATGGTGTTTATACTTGCGTACTATTGTTTGTACAGATGAACGTGGTACCATCAGGCATTTGGAAATTGCTTCCAAGGATGAACCAGACTTGTGGAAGTCTACCATTTCTTTCTGAGGTCTTGGCTGATTTCTTTTCATTTTCCCATGATGTCAAGCAAAGAGGCACTGAGTTTGAAGGTAGGCCTTGAAATACATCCACAGGTACACCTCCAATTGACTCAAATGATGTCAATTAGCCTATCAGAAGCTTCTAAAGCCATGCATTTTCCAAGCTGTTTAAAGGCACAGTCAACTTAGTGTATGTAAACCTCTGACCCACTGGAATTGTGATACAGTGAATTATAAGTGAAATAAGCTGTCTGTAAACAATTATTGGAAAGATTACTTGCATCATTCACATAGTAGATGTCCTAACCGACTTGCCAAAACTATAGTTTGTTAACAAGAAATTTGTGGAGTGGTTGAAAAAACTAGTTTTAATGACTTCAACCTAAGTGCACGTAAACTTCTGACTTCAACTGTATATTATGCTCACTCAGCTGTGCCTCTCAAGTAAATCAACAAATTATATATTACCAATGTGACCATCTACCTAATTATTTTAAATATAATGTCACAATGGTCTTCAGAAGAACAACATAGCCAATATGCAGTGATAGTGCATTGGGCCTATAGCCTATTGCACAAACTGCATTGCTACATATCTGTTTTTAATTGGTTAATGTTGCATAAGCTTACGTTTTTTTAAGTCATGTTTTTAAAAAATTCTTAGTGGTAGATTTCGGCTTGCATTTTGACTCAGAAAGTGATCTTGACTCAGAAAAGGTCGGTGACCACTGCTTTAGGGTGATTTGGACATGACGCACAAAAAAATGCTAATACAGGTACCATGACACAGGTTGACGTTTATTGGTGTGAATCTTGTCCAGGAGGCACTAGATGGGCCAGTGGCAAAGTCAAAATTGGCTATACAGTACCTTCAAGTATTCACACCCCTTTACTTTTTCCAAATGTTGTTGTGTTACAGCCTGCATTTACTGGCCTACACACAATACCCAATAATGTCAAAGTGGAATTATGTTTTTTGAAATGTTTACAAATTAATTCCAAATGAAAAGCTAAAATGTCTTGAGTCAATACATGTTCAACCCCTTTGTTATGGCAAGCCTAAATAAGTTCAGGAGTAAAAACCATGAAAATGGTTGAGAGAATGCCAAGAGTGTGCAAAGCTGTCATCAAGGCAAAGGGTGGCTACTTTGAAGAATCTCAATTATAAAATATATTTTAATTTGTTTAACACTTTTTTGGTTACTACATGATTACATATGTGTTAATTCATAGTTTTGATGTCTTCACTATTATTCTACACTGTAGAAAATAGTAAAAAATTAAGAAAAACCCTTGAGTAGGTGTGTCCAAACATTTGACTGGTACTGTATATACAAAAGTATGTGGACACCCCTTCAAATTAGTGGATGCAGCTATTTCAGCCACACCCGTTGCTGAAAGATGTATAAAATCGAGCACACAGCCATGCATTCTCAATAGACAAACATTGGTAGTAGAATGGCCTTACTGAAGAGCTCAGGGACTTTCAACGTGGCACCGTCATAGGATGCCACCTTTCCAACAAGTCAGTTTGTCAAATTTCTGCCCTGCTAGAGCTGCCCCGGTCAACTGTAAGTGCTGTTATTGTGAAGTGGAACCGTCTAGGAGCAACAATGGCTCAGCCACGAAGTGGTAGGCCGCACAAGCTCTCAGAAAAGGACCGCCGTGTGCTGAAGCACGTAGAGCATTAAAATAATCTGTCCTTGGTTGCAACACTCACTACCGAGTTTCAAACTGCCTCTGGAAGTAACGTCAGCACAATAATTGTTCGTCGGGAGCTTCATGATATGGGTTTCCATGGCCAAGCTGCCACACACAAGCCTAAGATCACCTTGCGCAATGCCAAGCGTCGGCTGGAGTGGTGTAAACCTCGCAGCCATTGGACTCTGGAGCAGTGGAAATGCGTTCTCTGGAGTGATGAATCACACTTCACCTTCGGGCAGTCCAACGGCCGAATCTGGGTTTGGCGGATGCCAGAAGAACGCTACCTGCTCCAATGCATAGTGCCAACTGTAAAGTTTGGTGGAGGAGGAATAATGGTCTCGAGCTGTTTTTCATGGTTCAGTCTAGGCCCCATAGCTTCAGTGAAGGGAAATCTTAACGATTTTGTAATGAGATGTTCGAGCAGGTGTCCACATACTTTTGGTCATGTAGTGTATCTGTCAGGTCTCTCAGTCGAGCAGTGAATTTCAAACACAGATTCAATCAAAAAGACGAGGGAGGTTTTCCAATGCCTTGAAAAGAAGGGCACCTATCGGTAGATGGGTAAAAATAAAAAAGCAGACACTGAATATCCCTTTGTGCATGGTGAGGTTATTAATAACACTTTGGATGGTGTATAAATACACCCAGAGCCTACAAAGTGTCCCTCCTATCTCAGTTGCCGCAGAGGAAGGAAACCTCTCAGGGATTTCACCATAAGGCCAATGGTGACTTTAAATCAGTTACAGAGTATAGTGGCTGTGATAGAAAACTGAGGATGGATCAACAACATTGTAGTTACTCCACAATACTAACCTAATTGACAGAGTGAAAATAAGGAAGCCTGTAGAAAATAAAAATAAAATTCTAAAACATGCATCCTGTTTGCAACAAGGCACTAAAGTAATACCCCCAAAAATGTGGCAAAGATATTAACTTTATGTCCTGAATACAAAGTGTTATGTTTGGGGAAAATCCAATACAACACATTACACATTACCACTCTACATTTTTTCAAGCATAATGGTGGCTGCATCATGTTATGGGTACGCTTGTAATCGTTAAGGTCCGGGGAGTTTTTCAGGATAAAAAAAAAGAAAACGGAATGGAGCAAAGCACAGGCTAAATCCTAGAGGAAAACCTGGTTCAGTCTGCTTTCCACCAGACACTGGGAGATTAATTAACCTTTCAGCAGGACAATAACCTAAAACACAAGGCCAAATCTACACTGGAGTTGCTTACCAAGAAGACAGTGAATGTTCCTGAGTGGCAGGACCTGAAAATAGTTCAGGTGTGGAAAGCTCTTAGAGACTTACCCAGAAAGACTCACAGACATAATCACTGCCAAAGGTGCTTCTACAAAGTATTGACTCAGGGGTGTGAATACTTATGTAAATTCGATATTTCTGTATTTCATTTTCAATAAATGTGCAACAATAAAAATAACAAATATATTTAACCTCTTAAGGATGTCAACCCTTTTTTTTACTGAATGTAAGTACATTATTTACCTTCAGTGGTGAATGTATCAAACCAGTTGCCGTGATAAGTTTTTTGTTGTTGTGCACTCTCCTCAAACAATAGCATGGTATTTTGTCACTCTAATAGCTACTGTAAATTGGACAGTGCAGTTAGGTTAACAATAATGTAAGCTTTCTGCCCATATAAGACATGTCTATGTCCTGGGAGATTTGCTGTTACTTACAACAGTCATGCTAATCACATTAGCTCAACCTTCCCGTATACGGGACACCGATCCCATTTTGAATTCAGGCTGTAACATTTACATTTTAGTCATTTAGCAGACACACTTATCCAGAGCGACTTACAGTTAGTGAGTGCATACATTTTTTTCATACTGGCCCCCCGTGGGAAACGAACCCACAACCCTGGCGTTGCAAGCGCCATGCTCTACCAACTGAGCTACACGGGGCCACAACAACATGTGGAAGTCAAGGGGTATGAATACTTACTGAAGGCACTGTATATTGTCAAATGTGCTTTTTGGTCTTAATTTAAGGTTAGGGTTTGGGATAAGGTGAGCAGTGTGGTTAAGGTTAGGGTTAAGGCTCAGGTTTAACATTTTGTATGACTTTGTGGCCGTGCCTACCCTGCAGAGCTGGCTCCAGTACTTGAGTCATCCCAATAAATGCCAACCTGCTACTATGACTTGCATTGGATTTGTGCCACAAATGCTAAAACGTTAGCATTTGGAAACAGTGCCAGGGAAATAAAACCAAAGCATGAATTGCTGCCAAAACTTGTCAATAGACTGCTTATAGTGTACGGAAACCAATATGTAATTTTGCAATTTGGGTGAACTAAGACTGTTTTCACTGTTCAGGCTTATGGATTGATAGATTGTGTGTCTGTGTGCTCGCGGACATTGTGTGTGTGTGTGTGTGTGTGTGTGTGTGTTTGTGTGTGTGTGTGTGATGTGTAGGTAAAGACCTGCCATTCATGAGATAATACTGGGTTCATTGTGAGAGGCAGCTTAGCCATGGCTTGAGATAACATTTACCCAAAAAATCAACAGCTCATTAACACGGGGCTGGCTAGAAAACCTTGGCTCATGTGGCACTGGGGGGAAGGGGGCTCATTTGCATCTTGTTGCTCTTACAGAGCAATTCTGGTGAGAATTCTGATTAGAACTGAAATACCGGTTGATAGATCACCTCTGAATGTTTTTCTTTCATTTGCCATATGATTAATTAATCATAATTGTACATCAAATGCGTTGCCAAGGTTTTAGCCTTGAGTAGAGAATACAGCTCACAGTTGTTGTTTTTCAGCATTCAATGTTTTTCTGATGCATTGGAGAATTTCTCAATTGAGATGATATTAACAGAAAATATGGTATACTCTGGTGTTTTTCATTTGATTGGGATGGTTGTTGGTATGTGTTACCTGTTGTTGCTAATAAAGCTTTAGAGTCCCATGGGATTCTCTATGTAATAAACTTCAATGACTGTTTACTCCACTGCAGAGCTAGAACTATGATTTGCTACGGTATGTAATAGGCAGACAATATCACTGGTGAGAAGTTATTACGCACATCTATTCGAACCCACCAGACAATATGTTAACGCAAGCAGTTTAATTTAAATAAAATTTTTGATAAGCAGTTTTTCAAGTTAAAGATGACTCATGGGAGATAAGCTTGTCTAGGCACATTGTGCTGCTGGCATTTGAAAACCTGTCAACTTTTGTGCGTTTGTGTGTATGTGGGGGGGCATACCTTATTATGTAGCGGAGGCTTGTGAATCTTCAGGGGGTGAAATTAACAGAAAAAGCAAAAATAAAGTTTACGGATTTCTCACAGTGATGTTGAGTGGTTGTGTCATTCAACATAAACCACAGAGTCATTCTAGTTGCTTAGGATGGTTTGTCCCTTGGTAAAGGGCCAAAATGGGGCATAATACAATGTTTTCATACCTACAGAGACCATGAAATTGAATTTTTTGTTTGTGTCACATTCATTTTACCAAGTCATAAATCATATTTATTGGTGGAACGTTCACAAAAGATACCCTTCATACGCTGTGGACTCACAAAGGACAGTGTTGCTATCTTACTTCCCCACACACCCTTTACCAGCTATATATGCACCACAAGCTGACTTGGACAAGACTACTAAGCATACAGTAGAACTGAAGAGATGCAGATATGAGTCTTTATATTGCTTTCAATGATGGGAATGGAACATAAGATGGTCTGTTGCATAGCACAGTACAGTTATTGTATGGGTTGTTTGGACAGTATTGACAGCAGTTGACCAACCAGTAGCCTAATCTTTGAGTCGTTGTCTTTTAATCAGGGTTGGGGTCAATTCAAATTGATTTTATGCAGTCAATTTAGGAAATATACTGAAATTCTAATTCAATAATTGAAAAAAAATGAATCTGTTTTCAATGACTTCTCAATTAACTGAAAAGCAGAAGCTTATTTCAAAAGTTTTTCAATTTTGTTATTTTACATTTACATTTACGTCATTTAGCAGACGCTCTTATCCAGAGCAACTTACAAATTGGTGCATTCACCCTATAGCCAGTGGGATAACCACTTTACAATATGTTTTTTTTATTTTATTTTTTATTTTATTTTTTAGGGGGGGGGGGGGGGGGGTAGAAGGATTACTTTATCCTATCCCAGGTATTCCTTAAAGAGGTGGGGTTTCAAATGTCTCCGGAAGGTGGTGAGTGACTCCGCTGTCGTGGCGTCGTGAGGGAGCTTGTTCCACCATTGGGGTGCCAGAGCAGCGAACAGTTTTGACTGGGCTGAGCGGGAACTATGCTTCACTTCCTGAATTGACTGCCTTCAATTCAAATTGACTCCAACCCTACTTTTAATGTTCATGAATTAATTGGCTGTTGAATGCTATAATATTAGACAATATTAAAATGGTCAAAAAGAAACAAAAACCGCTTCTTAGCGAAGAGCAATTTCTCAAGCAAGAATTTAGCTAGGACTATCTGGGAGTGGTCTGAGTAAGGGGCCTAATTGGACGAGCCTAATGGGAGGGAGATGTAACCTGAAAACTAGCTGTTTTTGGAAGAGAGGTTTGAAAATGTCTTTGTTATTGGTCTATTCATTTATACTGCCTGGCCAGGCAGGCTAAAACTCCATCCCACCAAAGCAGGCTGAAATTTCAAGCAGTCTTTTCAAACAGCTCTTACACTAAAAGGGCACTATCATCATTTTCACAATTTCACACTATTATTCCAACCTCATAGTGTGGAAATACATGTAAAATACAGGAACATCTAGATTTTGACTGCATTGGTCCTTTAAAAACGGTTAAAACAGTGTACAGTAAGTATATTTGCGTATTTGTGAAATTATTTTTGATGTGATATGAAAGTAGAGGGCTTTATGTTTCTAGAACCGTATCGCAATTGAGAATCGATTCACGCTTAGATTGAGTATTTGGCTGTTTTGGCTGCAAGAGACAGTTTACCTCTGAACATAGCATATAAGGTCCTTAGATGTTAAAGGAGTAGGCTCACCTACACTCCTTAACAGTGCATTCTTGGGCTATTGTGGCCTTAGCAGGCCAAGGCCAAAGCAGGCTGGCTACTATTGGCTAGGCCTAGCATTTTAAGCTCATAGGCAGGCAAGCAGCAGCAATTAAAGAGCATATCTTAATTTCTATAACACAAATAAATGCACAATCCTTCAGGTGCAAATAATTATTGAGTGTCAGTTACATTAGGTTGTTATCAATCATTCCATTTCAAATATTCCATTACCAGGGATGTATTCACTAGGAACCAAACGAGACGAAACAGGGAGGGACCTACCTGAATTTGTCCAATAGAAACTCTTGTTTTCGTTGCAAAACGTTTTCCATTTGGAGTTTACGGTTTCCATTGCAAAAACATTTTGGACTAATGGTTACACCCCAGCTGTGGGGCAAGCGCCAGCTCCACTGCAATACAATGCAAAAACACAGCTGGATTAGCTAACATTACACCCCTATCTCTCAATATCGGCCACCATTAATTGGATATTGGATTGTATTCTATACCTGACAAGTATGTGTGGTTAAAGTACATTTTCCATCCATTGTGGGCTTTGCAAGCAGCAGAGGGTGCATGTAGCAATAATGTAACTACCTAGCTAGAAATAATGTTAAGCTAGCTAGCTAGAAACGTAGCTAAAGATGCTTAAACATTGTGGTGAACTTACTTTTTTCTCCAACTAACGTCAATTATCAAATAATGTTCAACATTAATAAAGTAAAACGATCAAGTGATCAAACAGTTGCTGTAGGCCTACTTTTACTTGGACTTTGAACTGATTAGCTAGCTAGCTAACATGTTAGCAGGCAATTAGCGACCAAAATGTTACAAAACTTATCTTCTTGCCTGGTGAGTAGGCTACACATTGTTGTCTTCTTCAACAAAATTAGAATTAAATTAAATTACTGACCATAACAAAATGCCATGCTGCAGAATATTTTATTTTGTTAATGTTGATTTATAACAGATATGAATTAAATTGGTCAACTGAGTCAGTTCTGTTGATTTCCATTTTTCCCCTGTTACAGTGAGTAATTCCATTAACAAAGCTGGATCAGTAAAGACAACAGTGGACAAATAACCTGATAGAGCGACCATGTTCCCCAGTGATGGAGCGGTTACCAGAGAAAAGAAGTCCAATTCCACAAAGAAAGACAAATGGCTGAAGCAGTGGTGCACGGCTGGAGAGATCTATCAATAACTAATTTAGTTGATTTTCTGTCTTCAATAAATAATGTTTTATTCAACTAATTTTATGACATACACAATATGTATTACTTATTAAATCACATGTAAAGCTCATGCAGTCTAACAACCTCCCACAAAGCACATTTTATAGAAGAAACAAAACATCTGCAGGGAGTGTAGTTTGTACATGCTGAATAGAAGTACATTGAGTGGTGTGTCGGCTCAGGCTGTATGATGAATGTCTTAATGTAAATGCCACTAGAATGGATTACCTCTGTCTTGTTTGTAGTGAACAGGTGTGCAGTCGTGATGCGTCCTGGTTGCAGCCAGAAAACTAAAATAGAACATTATATTGTATCTCTGTGGTTACAGCACTTTCATTTCTTCTACTGTAATCCGTTTTTGTTCAACTCACCATTATTCTATGGTGCAGTAGCCCACAGTATAATTGTGTATAATATGTGTTAGGGATATGGGTTGCAAAGCCTCTTAATGATAGATAGCCCTAATTTGTTTGGTTGTTTATTTTCTGTTTCTACTATACAGTAGGAAGCTACTGGTAATTTAATTTCAGATGAAATATACCCCACACTTCCAATCTTGCACCATAGTGCAGTATGCCTGTCTCGCCTCTCTCTGGCCCATGTTGGCTGTCAGTTGTGTCTGATTGATAGAGCGACTATCAGTCAGGAAGGACTCTGGGAGACGGGCATGGCGCCGACTTTCCATTCTTAACCCGGTGACAAATGTAACCTCTAAGTGTCTGTGACAGGCCCTGATCCTACAGGTCCCTTCATGTTAGATATGGGAGCGAGATTTTTTCATTAACTCCAGGTGTACGGCCCGTCTCATCCTCTCTGCCGTCACAGGCCCGTCTGAGTCTCTCCCCCCACCCCCCCTCACACACACATAAAGAGCACACAAGCATGCACACTCACACACACACATGGCCCCAGTTTTCCCTTTCCGCGCGTCAAAACAGTATCCACCCAGGGAGTCTCACAGGGCGCTCGCACAACACCAAACCCACACAGACACACACATACACACACTCATACACGAAGGCCACAGAAACATCCCGCCCCAAGAGAAAACAGAGAGGAGGCCCAGTTTTGAGTACCTTCTAATAGATGTCCTTGGGGGAACTCAAGGCTAGGTTCCCCTTGGGTGGTCACAGGGAGAAGGGTGGGGTTGGTGCCCCACTTTATGAGATTCCGGAGTAGTCTACAACTTTACTCATGTCCCCTTAGTTGAACCGATGTAACTGCTTTGAAATTCAGTGTTTATTTACACTGACTGAAGCATTGTACTGTTAGCTTAGAGTTGTTGGTGCAGCATAGCCCTTGAGAGACCATATGTTACAGTGTGACAGTTTTGTGGCAGTTCTGTGAAGTATTGAGTGTGTGGTTGTAAATGTCTGACTGTTTGCCACAGTACAGATATAACCTGTCCCAAAGCCACTCAAAATGAAATGGCATCAAAGTATGTTAATTGGACATGGTGGCAGCACTGCAACACCTAAAACTTTTATGTGGGAGAGACCAACTGAATGACTTTCCCGGGGGGTTCCATTATAGCTATGTTCATGGAGTCTGTCACTGTGAGATTTGGTTTGAGCCATTGTGGGTACAATTGTCAAGCTATCATTATTTTTTAAATAGGCCTTGAGCCAAACTTTAGTTTGATTTTAAAAGCCTAAATATATTTCTAATCATTCTCTGCTCAAGGACTCAGGGAACGAAACTAGAAATAACTTCATAAATAGCTCCCGGTCATTCTAAACAGGATAAATGTCTACAATTCTGATTATTTTATGATACCATTAGAGCTACCTCAACACACACAACGCGGTCTCTAGTCTATCTGGGGAGAAAGGTGACAGAGTCACAAAAGCAATTAAAATGAGTGTTGAAAAGAAAATATTTCCAATTAGATGGTGGAGTTTGTACCACAGGCTAGTGCAAGGAATGACTGTACGGGTGAGCTGTATGGTGCTTTTATTATTCTCTGCAGAGGGTTGTATTGTTATTCCTCACAGCAGCAGGCACTAGCAGGGGCAGAGGGAGGTCACGATGAGGACTCCACAGCACCTGGTGCTGTACTATTGTACTTCCACAGGGCAACATATCATCAACAGTCATACAGGGTTAATTGAGCCTCATTCACAGTGTTCAAAGCTCTGGAGCACCGGAGAGATATTTTAAAAGCAACTACTAAAGAGTCCTTCTCTCCTTGCCTGTGGAAGATTAAAGAGGTGAAATGCTCTCATACTTGTTAAGAAAGACAGCTTTCCTCTCATGGTAGTCTCAGTTCTCAGACAGAGCCCCAGATAACATTTATTCCCAGTTATCTCTCCCAGTTCCCCGGGGTGGTGGGATACAGGGATTCAGAGACTACTCCCTAACTCCCTCCAGATAACATGTATTCCCAGTTATCTCTCCCAGTTCCCCGGGGTGGTGGGATACAGGGATTCAGAGACTACTCCCTAACTCCCTCCAGATAACATGTATTCCCAGTTATCTCTCCCAGTTCCCCGGGGTGGTGGGATACAGGGATTCAGAGACTACTCCCTAACTCCCTCCAGATAACATGTATTCCCAGTTATCTCTCCCAGTTCCCCGGGGTGGAGGGATACAGGGCTTCAGAGACTACTCCCTAACTCCCTCCAGATAACATGTATTCCCAGTTATCTCTCCCAGTTCCCCGGGGTGGTGGGATACAGGGATTCAGAGACTACTCCCTAACTCCCTCCAGATAACATGTATTCCCAGTTATCTCTCCCAGTTCCCCGGGGTGGAGGGATACAGGGATTCAGAGACTACTCCCTAACTCCCTCCAGATAACATGTACTCCCAGTTATCTCTCCCAGTTCCCCGGGGTGGTGGGATACAGGGATTCAGAGACTACTCCCTAACTCCCTCCAGATAACATGTATTCCCAGTTATCTCTCCCAGTTCCCCGGGGTGGTGGGATACAGGGATTCAGAGACTACTCCCTAACTCCCTCCAGATAACATGTATTCCCAGTTATCTCTCCCAGTTCCCCGGGGTGGTGGGATACAGGGATTCAGAGACTACTCCCTAACTCCCTCCAGATAACATGTATTCCCAGTTATCTCTCCCAGTTCCCCGGGGTGGAGGGATACAGGGATTCAGAGACTACTCCCTAACTCCCTCCAGATAACATGTATTCCCAGTTATCTCTCCCAGTTCCCCGTGGTGGAGGGATACAGGGATTCAGAGACTACTCCCTAACTCCCTCCAGATAACATGTATTCCCAGTTATCTCTCCCAGTTCCCCGGGGTGGTGGGATACAGGGATTCAGAGACTACTCCCTAAAGCCCAAGCTATTCCACTCCAGTCTGATGCAACGTCAAAAGGTGCACTGCCTCAACACATGTGTATGCATGCTTGTGTGTGTGTACCTGCACCCACACCATCATTAAACCCCAGTTGGCTGCTGCCCCTGGTGAGGCGGGTCTGGAATTAAGCTGCCGACCCAGCAGGCGAGTCAGTCCCTGAACATCTGTGTGGCGCGAGAAGGGGGACTGGGGCTCAGATTAAACACACACAGGCCATGCTGGCTGTAATACACTGTTGACTGGAAGGAAAAAACACACTCACCCACGTGTTGATGAATCAGCCATCCCCGCTGCTCCTGAGCTGTGAAAGCTGATTTTCGAGCTCTTTAAATAATCAGGTTGGGATCTGGAAATAGCCGACAGGGGCAGCTGTGCCAGTGTGCTGCGTGTCACTACCCTCCTCCCTACCAGGGCGGTGGGGCAGCAGGTAAGTCACCCTGACCGCCCAAAAGGGACAGGTGCCCTCAGCGAATGATCACGAACAGGGACAAATCATTAGGGGACTGCTGGGTGGCTGTGTTAGCTGCAGTGCAGGTTATGAGCACAAACAGCCCACTGGGGAATGCTTACAGTGCACTCGGGATGACATGGATAAAATGGGCCATGCACTTCATGCACTTGTTATTTTCAGCAGAACTCTATATGAGACACTCTGCTTATTCAAAAGACCTTTTAACAAGGTGCTGCCGAAGTAATAAATACATATTCATAGTACAGTGTATGTATGAAATAGGGATAAGTCATACTAAGCTAAAATAATACCATTCAAAATTGTACTTAACATGAGAAATAACAGTAAATATGTTAATGACAAAAAGCTGATATATTCAAGCAAAGTGTCATGTTCATAGGCGCATTTAATGTATACTGAACAAAAATATAAAAGCAACATGTAAAGTGTTGATCCATGTTCTATGAGCTGAAATAAAATATCTCAGAAATGTTCCATTTGCACAAAAAGCTTATTTCTCTCAAATGTTGTGCACAAATTTGTTTACATCCCTGTTAGTGAACATTTCTCCTTTGCCAAGATAATCCATCCACCTGACAGGTGTGGCATATCAAGAAGCTGATTAAACAGCATGACCATTACACAGGTGCACCTTGTGCTGGGGACAATAAAAGGCCACTCTAAAATGTGCAGTTTTGTCACACGACACAATGTTACAGATGTCTCAAGTTGAGGGAGTGTGTAATTGGCATGCTGACTGCAGGAATGTCCACCAGAGCTGTTGCCAGATAATTGAACGTTCATTTCTCTACCATAAGCCGACTCCAACGTCGATTTAAAGAATTTGGCAGTACGTCTAACCGGCCTCACAACCGCAGGCCACGTGTAACCACGATAGCCCAGGACCTCCACATCTGGCTTCTTCACCTGCGGGATAATAATAATAATAATAATAATAATATGCCATTTAGCAGACGCTTTTATCCAAAGCGACTTACAGTCATGTGTGCATACATTTTTGTGTATGGGTGGTCCCGGGGATCGAACCCACTACCTTGGCGTTACAAGCGCCGTGCTCTACCAGCTGAGCTACAGAGGACCACATCATCTGAGATCAGCCACCCGGACAGCTGAGGAAACTGTGGGTTTGTACAACCGAAGGATTTCTGCACAAACTGTCAGAAACCGTCTCAGGGAAGCTCATAATAATAATAATATGCCATTTAGCAGACGCTTTTATCCAAAGCGACTTACAGTCATGCGTGCATAATTTTTTTTGTGTATGGGTGGTCCCATCTACATGCTCGTCGTCCTCACCAAGGTCTTGATCTGACTGCAGTTCGGTGTCGTAACCAACTTTAGTGGGCAAATGCTCACCTTCGATGGCCACTGGCACGCTGGAGAAGTGTGCTCTTCACAGATGAATCCCAGTTTCAGTTGTACCAGGCAGATGGCAGACAGTTTGTTTGCCGTTATGTGGGCGAGCTGTTTGCTGATGTCAACGTTGTGAACAGAGTGCCCCATGGTGGCAGTGGGGTTATGGTATGGGCAGGCATAAGCTACGGACAACGAACGCAATTGAATTTTATCGATGGCTATTTGAATGCACAGAGATACCATGACGAGATCCTAAGGCCCATTGTCGTGCCATTCATCTGCCGCCATCACCTCATGTTTCAGCATGATAATGCACGGCCCCATGTCGCAAGGATCTGTACACAATTTCTGGAAGCTGAAAATGTCAGAGTTCTTCCATGGCCTGCATACTCACCAGACTAGTCACCCACTGAGCATGTTTGGGATGCTCTGGATTGACGTGTACGACAGCGTGTTCCAGTTCCCGCCAATATCCAGCAACTTTGCACAGCCATTGAAGAGGAGTGGGACAACATTCCACAAGCCACAATCAACTGCCTGATTAACTCCATGTGAAGGAGTGTGTCACGCTGTACGAGGCAAATAGTGGTCAATTCAGATGCTGACTGGTTTTCTGATCCACGCCCCTACGTTTTTTTTAAGGTGTCTGTGACCAAGAGATGCATATCTGTATTTCCCAGTCATGTGAAATCCATAGATTAGGGCCTAATTTATTTATTTAAATTGACTGATTTACTTATATGAACTGTAACTCAGTAAAATCTTTTAAATTGTTGCATGTTGCGTTTATATTTTTGTTCAGTGTATAATTATAGACTAACTCCTAATGGAAGGAGTTGACAGTACATCAGATGCATAACAATACATCTAAAAACACAAAATACATTTCACAAAACCTGCCATGAGGGTTCAATGCATTATCTCAGTGAAAATGTCACTGCATTTAATTAATTAATTACAATGAATGTAAACAAACACTGATGTTGGGCGTCATTCACATTTGGAATGGATTCAGTCCCAGCTTAATGTGTACCCTAGTAGAGTGCTAAGTGTTTTTTTTAAAGTGATTTGATTTGATGATTTATGTTTGAGTGCTTTGAGTGGAGAGGTGAAACATTCATCTGCCTTAAAGTCTGTTTTCAAGTCCCATGACAGGTACATCCCAATGGGAGAGAGAGAGAGAGAGTGTGTGTGTGTGTGTGTGTGTGTGTGTGTGTGTGTGTGTGTGTGTGTGTGTGTGTGTGTGTGTGTGTGTGTGTGTGTGTGTGTGTGTGTGTGTGTGTGTGTGTGTGATACTGCGTGACATCTTTGATAGACAGCCGACCGCCCCATATTCTCACAAATTCACTCTGCCTTAGGAAAGTTTCCTAAAATGTCAAGTTCAACAAAAAAAAGCAACGAGCACCCCCATCTACAAACTGACAAGACACTATTAAACCCGTTTGAACTTTTGACAATTGGACAGAAAATAGCAGCCGGAAAACTACTTGAAGAGGGCTATGTGAAACTATCTTAGGGGTGTTCATCTCTTTTGAATGCGTGATAGAGGAGGCAACACAATAACAGAGACAGGCAGCCTTTTGTACTGTATTGCGGGACTAGTATTTGGAAAGGCTGAAGTTGCAACAGTGTTTGTGTAATAATGAGTGAATATAATAGGAAACAGATGGACAGATCTTTGTGGTGCTAGTAGTCATCCATCCACCATAATGGAGGGAAAAGAAGGAAGACAGGTACAGGTAACTGCCAAAATAAAGGAAACACCAACATAAAGTGGGCCACCATGAGCCAGAACAGCTTCAATGCACCTTGGCAAAGACTCTACAAGAGTCTGGAACTCTATTGGAGGGATGCGACACCATTCTTCCACAAGAGATTCCATAATTTGGTGTTTTGTCGATGGTGGTGAAAAACGCTGTCTCAGGCGCCGCTCCAGAATCTTCCATAAGCGTTCAATTGGGTTGAGATCTGGTGACTGAGACGGGCATGGCATACGGTTTACATCGTTTTCATGGAATATAAAACCATTCAGTGACCACTCGTGTCCTGTGAAATGGGACATTGTCATCTTATGGCGGCATAGCCATGGTAGCCAAAATAATGGCCTGTCCAGGTTTTTTTTTTTATGACTCTAAGCATGATGGGATATGAATTACCTAATTAACTCAGGAACCACACCTGTGTGGAAGCACCTGCTTTCAATATACACTGAACAAAAATATAAATGCAACATGCAACAATTTCAAAGATTTTATTGAGTTACACTTTATTCATTATTATACAGTGCCTTGCAAAAGTATTCATCCCCCTTGGCATTTTTCCTATTCTGTTGCATTACAACCTGTAATTTAAATGGATTTCTATTTGGATTTCATGTAATGGACATACACAAAATAGTCCAAATTGGTGAAGTGAAATTCAAAAAATTACCTTTTTCAAAAAATTCGAAAAAAATAAATAACGGAAAAGTGGTGCGTGCATATGTATTCACCCCCTTTGCTATGAAGCCCCTAAATAAGATCTGGTGCAACCAATTACCTTCAGAAGTCACATAATTAGTTCAATAAAGTCCACCTGTGTGCAATCTAAGTGTCACATGATCTCAGTATATATACACCTGTTCTGAAAGGCCCCAGAGTCTGCAACACCACTAAGCAAGGTGCACCACCAAGCAAGCGGCACCATGAAGACCAAAGAGCTCTCCAAACAGGTCAGGGACAAAGTTGTGGAGAAGTGCAGATCAGGGTTGGGTTATAAAAAAATATCTGAAACTTTGAACATCCCATGGAGCACAATGAAATCCATTATTAAAAAAGAATATGGCACCACAACAAACCTGCCAAGAGAGGGCCGCCCACCAAAACTCACAGACCAGGCAAGGAGGGCATTAATCATAGAGGCACCAAAGAGACCAAGGATAACCCTGAAGGAGCTGCAAAGCTCCACAGCGGAGATTGGAGTATCTGTCCATAGGACCACTTTAAGCCGTACACTCCACAGAGCTGGGCTTTACGGAAGAGTGGCCAGAAAAAAGCCATTGCTGAAAAGAATAGGCAAACACGTTTGGTGTTCGCCAAAAGGCATGTGGGAGACTCCCCAAACATATGGAAGAAGGTACTCTGGTCAGATGAGACTAAAATTGAGCTTTTTGGTCATCAAGGAAAACGCTATGTCTGGCGCAAACCCAACACCTCTCATCACCCCGAGAACACCATCCCCACAGTGAAGCATGGTGGTGGAGCATCATGCTGTGGGGATGTTTTTCATCGGCAGGGACTGGGTAACTGTTCAGAATTGA
Source organism: Coregonus lavaretus (assembly GCF_964263955.1). Taxonomy (NCBI): domain Eukaryota; kingdom Metazoa; phylum Chordata; class Actinopteri; order Salmoniformes; family Salmonidae; genus Coregonus; species Coregonus lavaretus. The sequence goes on from NC_139989.1 coordinate 16,082,402, forward strand.
AGGAATGATGGATGGCGCTAAATACAGGGAAATTCTTGAGGGAAACCTGTTTCAGTCTTCCAGAGATTTGAGACTGGGACGGAGGTTCACCTTCCAGCAGGACAATGACCCTAAGCATACTGCTAAAGCAACACTCAAGTGGTTTAAGGGGACACATTTAAATGTCTTGGAATGGCCTAGTCAAAGCCCAGACCTCAATCCAATTGAGAATCTGTGGTATGACTTAAAGATTGCTGTACACCAGCGGAACCCATCCAACTTGAAGGAGCTGGAGCAGTTTTGCCTTGAAGAATGGGCAAAAATCCCAGTGGCTAGATGTGCCAAGCTTATAGAGACATACCCCAAGAGACTTACAGCTGTAATTGCTGCAAAAGGTGGCTCAACAAAGTATTGACTTTGAGGAGGTGAATAGTTATGCATGCTCAAGTTTTCTGTTTTTTTGTCTTATTTCTTGTTTGTTTCACAATAAAAAATATTTTGCATCTTCAATGTGGTAGGCATGTTGTGTAAATCAAATGATACAACCCCCCAAAAAATCCATTTTAATTCCAGGCTGTAAGGCAACAAAATAGGAAATATGCCAAGGGGGTGAATACTTTCGCAAGCCACTGTATAAGGAAATCAGTCAATTGAAATAAACTCATTAGGCCCTAATCTATGGATTTCACGACTGGGAATACAGATATGCATCTGTTGGTCATAGATATATTTCTTTAAATGTAGGGGCGTGAATCAGAAAACCAGTCAGTATCTGGTGTGACCACCATTTGCCTCATGCAGCGCAACATTTCCTTCGCATAGAGTTGATCAGGCTGTAGAATGTTGTTCTACTCCTCTTCAATGGCTGTGTGAAGTTGCTGGATATTGGCGGGAACTGGAACACGCTGTCATACACATCAATCCAGAGCATCCCAAACATGCTCAATGGGTGACATGTCTGGTGAGTAGGCCTCTAAAACGACGTTGGAGAAGGCTTATGGTAGAGAAATGAACAATCAATTCTCTAGCAACAGTTCTGGTGGACATTCCTGCAGTCAGCATGCCCATTGCACGCTCCCTCAAAACTTGAAACATCTGTGGCATTGTGTTGTGTGACAAAACTGCACATTTTAGAGTGGCCTTTTATAGTCCCCAGCACAAGGTGCACCTGTGTAATGATCATGCTGTTTAATCAGCTTCTTGATATGCCACACCTGTCAGGTGGATGGATTATCTTGGCAAAGGAGAAATGCTCACTAACAGGGATGTAAACACATTTGTGCACAACATTTTAGAGAAATTAGCTTTTTGTGCGTATGGTACATTTCTGGGATCTTTTATTTCAGCTCATGAAACATGGGACTGACACTTTGCATGTTACATTTATATTTTTGTTCAGTATACTTTGTATCCCTCATTTACTCAAGTGTTTCCATTATTTTGGCAGTTACCTGTACATGTAATGAGATCTGTCAGTCCTCAGTGTACAAGTGTGGGTTGGTTTCCATGGTGAACATTGATTAACCAACCCAGCTTATCTCTTTCTTCTCCCTTACTTTCTTTGAGTGATGACTGCTAAGCTTCAAGTGCCTTGAAAAATAAACCAGTACGTGTATGTCTCTATACACTGAGTCTACCAGACATTAGGACCCCCAAGTTTGCTGGATATCCTTTGGGTGATGGACCATTCTTGATACATACAGGAAACTGTTGAGCGTAAACAATCCATTAGCGTTGCAGTTCTTGACACAAACCGGTGTGCCTGGAACCTACTACCATACCCCGTTCAAAGGCACTTACATATTTTGTCTTGCCCATTCACCCTCTGAATGGCACACATACACAATCCGGCTCAATTGTCTCAAGGTTTTAAAATCCTTCTTTAACATGTCTCCTCCCCTTCAGCTACACTGATAGAAGTGGATTTAACACTGATTGAAGTGGATTTTCTTAATGTTTTGTATATTCAGTGTATATCAACCATTGTTATTAACTGGCAAATATTATGTCAATCTATTTTTCACTTTAAACATCATGCTGACCTCAAACTGTTAAATGTGTCTGTGAATTAGACTAAAAGTGATTGCTACAGAATGTATTGTACTATTATTTGTTTGCTATTTAAACATGCAGCATAAATCAAAAACTGAAGCCGAAATGTAATCATCCTTGTCCAGTGATTTAGATTGTTGGTTTTGTGAAAGTGAAAGCCTTTGGAGGGGTAGTTAGAGACAGCGAGCTCGCCTCCTTCATTTAACACACAATGAAACTCGTTCTCGCTATAGGGCAAGGTAATTGAGCGATGAATGACTTTTTGCATGAGCAACACACAATGACACTGATTCTGATGTAGTTATATATTTTCTCCCATTCTGGGGTAATTCATCCTTCTAATGACAACCCAAAGGAAAATGTACATATTCTTCTCCTTTAATCAGACCTGGAAAAACACTGCCCTCATCTATGGGAAAAATGCATTGTATTTGAGTTTCATATTTCCAAGATATTTTGCATGGGGGCTTTACATTTTTTCCTGTTGAAAGTATGACTTTGAAGGCCTATGAGGTGCTTTTTCATTATATGGAGTCACATCTTGGAGTTTGACTCTTGTACATAGTTGTTCCCTCGGGAAAGGAAATAAATTAGTTTTACATTGAAAGTAATGCAATCAGCCTCTGCCAGACGTAGATCTCCCAAAGTTGATTATATCAGCAATAATTTAGTAGATGTCTTTACCTAGAATTACATTATAGAAGCTTAGAGCAGGGAGAATAAGTGTGGAATGAGGATATAAAAAATATATAGGGAGATTAAATGAGAGGGAGATCGAGAGTATTACGTGTTGGACGGGCTCATTGTAATAGCTGGAATGGACTTATTAGAACGTTTTCAAACATATGGAAAGCGCGTTTGATTACGTTCCATTAATTCCATTCCAGCCATTACAATGAGCCCGTCCTCCTATAGCTCCTCCCACCAGCTTCCTCTGAAGAATACATAACAGCGTTTCAGTGAAGAACAAACAGGCGTCAAGTCAACAAGAAAAGAGGACCGTTTTTTTATTTTTATTTCAAACCAGTAATAAAGTGACAATCTCAATTCAAACCCAATGAGCAGAGTTTGGCAGAGAGAATGGTAGGCAACTACAATGACCAGAAGGCAAGGGCGTGTTGGTTTCCATAGTGCAGTTTCACAGTTGTCTTCTGAAAACCAAGAGTCGTGCTTGGGTTCGGGTGCCTAATTTAGTAAACTAAACACAAGCACAATAGACGGGTTAGCTGACATCACGAAAACGATGCGCGCGCTTCAATGGGGCAGAGGGTCGTGTGTTGTGATTCTGGATGGCCGTATAGCTAGCAACAATGACAAGGTGCTGCCATGTGGGGAATCGTAGGTGGCTTGTTTCAGCTAGTTTTATCTTGTTCTTGATACCATGTCTTGTTTTTTTTAGGTGTTTTGACTGAAGTCAGGTCTATGCTAATATGGCTCAAATTCACTAGCTAACTAACCAACACCTGTAACGATCTATTTGAGTTAAAAGAAGTGCTCATTGTGCAAATGTATTTATGTTTTCAGTAAACATTGGAGAGGAAGTATAGTACATGTTGTCATCAATCTAAACCAACAGTCCGTTTTGCCCTATTAGCTGCGCACGCGTCGGTGTCGTTGCTAAGCAACCAACACGTCTATGAAATCAGCTAAAGAAAAAAGTTGAACAGAAAAGTAACAATTGTTATGTAATAGTTGTACTGGGTAACTCTTAAGGAGAGGGCTGGAGATCACGTTTTTCATAATACTTACACCACATTGATGTAACATTTCACAAACATCCCATTAACATCAGTATGCAGGGTATCCATAAGACATACCATTGTAGCAGTTGATCTGGCATAGTTCATCAACCGTAGGTCATATCAAATACATTGTTTATGTCATGCAATGCTTATGTAGGCCTAAGAATATAAACGACAGTCTACCCCTTTAAACACCACATTACCATTTTATTGCAACAGGGAATGTACTGTTATTAAGTACTGTAAAAACTCCCAACATGTTTTTGTCAGTGCATTGAGTAAACTTACATTTAATTGTTTTGTAATCTCAGTGCATTTGGATGCAATCTGCTACATTTCCTTCCCAGAAACAGCCTACCAGAACTAGTGATGGACAACGGGTGGTGAAGCTCTTTCAGAGGAGCGCAAAGAGCCACCATTTTGGATCTGATCAGCCAATGTCTACAAGTATATTACCATTCCATGTCTGCATTCAAAATGGCAGCCTATTCCCTATATAGGCTGGTCAAATGTAGCACACTATATAGGGAATATGGTGCCATTTCGGATGCACAAACGCATATTGCGGTCATTAAGCCTGTCTCCCATTACACTAACCATTGGCCTTCTAAAATAGAGAAAAAACAACTTACTGTACAGTATGTCTATTTAAAACTACAGCAGGGTAAATAAGTCAGACATCCCTAGAAGCTTACATTATCCAGATGTGAGTTCTTGGACACAGTTTCTATTAAAGATCAGCTTTAATATTGCAGATAAGATTGTGGGTTCTGTCAATGTAATTGTTTGCATCATTTCCACTGTTGGAAATTAATAAGTGTCTGGAGCTACAACTGTGAGATTCCATTTGAAATGCATGAGTATTCATTTTATGGCAACTTTTCCTTCATGGGCACTTCCTCCGCAGTCGACTATGGGTGAGTTGCAACATTCAGTGGAGGGACTTTTAAAAAATCTAAAGCTTTGATTTGGGAATTCAAAATTCCAACAGAACAAAGTATATAATTCAATATCAAATATTTCAGTGCAATTGGGCACGGGAGAAATGGGTCACCTTTTTACCATATTACCAATGGGTGTAGTCCCGTGTAGCTCAGTTGGTAGAGCATGGCGTTTTCAACGGCAGGGTTGTAGGTTCGTTTCCCACGGGGGACCAGTATTTAAAAAAATACAAATAAATGTATGCACTCACTAACTGAAAGTCGCTCTGGATAAGAGCGTCTGCTAAATGTCTAAAATGTAAAATGGGTCACCTTTTCACCATATTACCAATGGGTCACCTTTTTAAACACAAATGCTACCTGATTCAAAGTATGGAATGACCCCTGGTTGGTTAAGGAACGATAATTAATTTTGCTAAAACTTGGCTTATTTCCTTCCTTTCTTCTCTGCAACACTTACTTATCAATGACTAATCTTCATAGTTCCATATCAAAAAGGCTAATTTAATAAAGGACATTATTTTTTTTGTGCATTGCCTAGCTGCTGACCTAACTGACTTATACATAAGATTCAAAAGCAATAAAAAACAGTCTGCGGAAAGATACCGGTAGGGTGGTGGGAGGGGAAAGGATGATAAAAAATAAAATAAAAAAAACATGGTTGATATGTGTCCGAGTTCCATGTCGCTGTATATCACTAGGCCTGTTCCTCCGCCTCCACTACCCTTGGCATTAATCTGCTTTCTTGTCGTCCGGGTTCTTCTCCTCCTGCTCCTCCTCGGGGCCCTCCAGCTCTCCGGTGGCCTGCCGAGGCTCGTCCTCCTCTTCGTCCTCCTCCTCGTCGTCCTCCCTCTTCATGAGCTCCATGTCCTCCTGGCCGTCGTCCGACTCGGCCGTGCAGATGCCGTAGCACATCAGGCTGATCACGCCCAGCGGCAGACCAAACAGGAAACAGCCCAGCACTGGGGAGCTGCGGAACACCGACTGAGAGGGAGGGGTGATCGGGGGAAATAGTTGAAGAGGAAGAGATTGAGAGATTGGCAGAGCGAGGGAGAGATTAAGATATTGAGAGATAGAGAGAGGAGGGGGGGGTTTGACAGTGGTGGACAGAAGGTGGGGTGGAACAGCAGAAAGAGTATAATAGATTTATGCCCTCTATAAGCCCAAAACATAAACACATTATTTTATAGTAGTACACCAAGCAACTCAGTCCTGACCACACATATTCAATGCCAAACATATAATTACCTAACATGCACTTTTTACGCTTGCCTTGCTCAGTTTTCCCTTCTAAACCAAGCTAAACAACCCTCACCTACGGACACACACACAACCCCAGGAACCTCAAATATGACTCTGTATATTTTACTCTCTTTCCTCTGCGTTCCCTTATAAACCAACCTAAATCAGCCTCACCTACGGGCACAGATGAGCTCAGGGTACTACTCCAGTGACGCACAATGTCTTCCACTAAAATATGGATGAGTGGCAGTGAATCATTGGCCCTTAATAGAGCGGGTTGCAGGGGAGACAATGTGCCGAGAGGCAAGACATTCGGTCAAAGGCTGCTGTCATCCAGGAAGGAAAGGAAGAGAAATCCTGCCGACAACGCCAGGGGAAGAAGAGGGATGGTAATTGCCAGGCGTGTGTAATCCTAAAGATGGGTCAGCATCATGAGTCATTGGGTCTAATGCGGATCGTTGCTTCCTTGCAGTGATGTGTGTGCGTGTGTGTGTGTGCACGTGTGCACTCCGAGGGCAAGGTGATGGCTGCTTGCTCATCTCGTTCACCGTGAGTGACCAAGGCTAGCAGGGGCACTACTGAAAAGAAACAACTAGTGCTTCACAATAAAAAATTATGACATTCAGGCTGAAAAATAATGACTTCCTTCTTCCCCTTTACAGATTTTAGTGAGGCATTCTTGAACTGCGAAACTTCAATACAAAATTTCAATAGTTTTTTTGGGCCTAAAATTACCTATCGATTTTCCTTTTCCCCCTCAGGTGACCATTTTCCATAAATGTATTTTTCCTACCAGATCAGCATTTTTCTGAATCTAATCAATCATTTTATTTTCCATTTGAGGGCACCTTTCTAAGGTTTATTCTTGGTTCGGGTACAGTCTACTTTCTGAATAGCATTACGCTACTACATCCCATTTACATTCATATCACACTGTCAGTCAAATAAACACTAGTCCTCCCTGTTACGAAACCAACTAGCTAACCTACTGACTTCACTACACCTGATTTGATGTGTGCATTTACGTGAGAAGTCAAAGTATGCGGACCGTGAGGTATGCATGTGCCCAGGAGACAGCAACCTTACTTGGGTCCAGGGATAGCTCAGTCTTGACTCCTTGGTTAGCCAGCTCAAACAAGTTATGGATGTTCAAAGTAGTGACAAAAAAATATAAATACAAAAAGGCATGCCCAAAAAATAAAGATTCAAACCAAAGGCCCACATGGCCCTCAAACTGCAGCAGCCTCACGGCTATGCAAGCTGCCACACTGACTGATTACCCACACCTGTGCACAATCAACACTTAACAAAACTTCCTGGCAGAGCACAACACCTGACCCAGTTGGTGCTGCCACCTGGGGATGGAGTGTGAAAGTGATAGTGTAGTGTCTAATTGTACTATGAGAACAGCTCCAACAGTTCCAAGAAAGATTTCTGAGTTCTTCTGACCTCCTCTGTATTCTTGCCTCATTCCCATCCCTCTCTTTCTGTCATCTTTTCTCTCTGTCACGGTCGCCACTTCCTTTTTCAATACACTACTCCTCTTCTATTGACGAGTCATCTCTTTGTTATACTGGTGACTATTAGGGGAATACTAGTGGGCCTTAGGACACATACTGTAGATAGCTACACAGGATATTGTACAGAGGGGTGTTTCCCTCCATATTATATTTGTTATTCAGAAAATAGCATGAAATATTATTCAAAATGAAAAACGGCAACCACATTATTTTTTTCTTAATTGTTTTGATGGATTCATCACGACAGCATACATTAAACCTATGCTGCACACATTGCCAACATCCTCCCACAATTATCTTGTTTTCCCATTTCCTATTCCCCCCTGCCATTTGCCTAATGCTGATTGTGCCCAGCCACTCACCATAATGGTGGACTTGGCGTCGAAGGCCACTCGTTTGACCCTCTGGAACATGCCGTCTCCTCCCTGGGCCTGAGGGGAAACACACAGACAGAGGATGTGGTGTTAGAGTGGAGCACTGGGGAGACTGGAATGTGTGTGTGTGTGTGTGTGTGTGTGTGTGAAAGAGTGAGTGTGAGAGAGAGACATCAGCCTGCCAGCGCTTCCTCAGAGTCTTAGGCAGGCAGCAGCACCAAGCATAGCAGTCATGAGGTGAGCTGGCTGGGCTGGCACGAGCCTGGGGAACAGAACAGGGTTCTCACTCTCCACTGCTGTTTACTTGGTGGGGTTTTGGTTTGTTTTGCCAGGCAAAAAATAACCCTGCTGAACGCTCTGGGAAAGAGAGGGACTTCCGTTGTGTTTGGATTACGGTTTCATTCATCTGTGTGACTTTATAATAAACAAGAGGGGGAAAGGATGTCACTTTTTCCAGATGCCATATAGTGGATTACATTATGTATATAAACCTCTCATTGCTGATGCTATGTATTGTCCATTGAGAGGTTTGAAGCCACCGGTCAGCCATATTGGCACTCCCCAGTAGGAGCAGTCCTCCATAGGAATTAATGGAATTCTACAGTATTTCAATTACATGTCTCAAGGACAAAATTACATGTATTTAAGTATTTGGTTGTTGTAGTGGGGATAGTTACATTAGTCATCTCAAAAAATTATACTTTAAGGAATTAAAATATATATTTTATTTTTTTATTTGTATGTTTAGCTCACATCTTATTTAAAAGTATGCATTAAGGTGTCTGTAATAGAATGAATGGGGGGAAAAATAAAATGTAGACATTAATAAATGCATTTCTTTAGCTTCCAAAATATTTATACAACGGTGGGGGAGTGCCAAGATGGAGGCATGGTGGCTTCAACACAGCGCCCCCCCATTTGTCATCTAGTGTGTATATAAATCATTGAGTGGAGTATATTATAATGCCAAATACTGACACTGGAATATATTATATGCCAAATACTGACACTGGGAATAAATATTTAGGAGCCAGAGTAATGGCAGATCGGCTATGCTGAAGAAAAACTATGCAACATAAATGTCAATCTCAATAAAGGATATTGCCAAAGAGTCCATCAAGTCTCATTGGACTTCCCTGGATACATAAAGAATAAACAAAGCCTGAACAGCTACACAAACAATTTGAGCTTTCTGTTGCGGTTAGAATGGTCAAATAAATAGGGGAAGGGAAAAGAAAACCAGCTGGAGCCAAAATGGCAGAGGGGAGTCAGAGGAGAGTGGAGTTGTGGACCTGAGCGGAGCCATCCAGAACACTGTTGATGAAGTGGACCAGCTGCTCCAGGGTCTCCACGGGCTCGCTGGGCAGGAAGTACTGCTCGTTAGACGTGTTGAGGATGATGATGGACGGCACCGACACCTCGCTGTGGGGGAAAGAGGAAGAGGAGATTATCACTCTAAAAAAGGTCACAGAGATATGGCAGATAACCAATTCAGAAGATAAACTATGCAGCAAAATGTCAATCTCAATAAAGGATGATTGCAATCATTCCACTGCAATCATTTTTGCAGTGGAAGGATTGGGGTACAGGCAGGTTGGAGAAATAGACTGGAGGGTTGGAGCAGGGAATGAACCCCGGTCTATGGTGGGGAGAGTAGTATATGCGTTTAAGCCAGGAGCATTAGCACAAGACCACAGACTCTGCAATGTACACTGCAATCTATGCTCACATGTCCCAATTCGACCCATATGTCTTCAGATTTGACCTCCAGCACCTATTTCGAGACACTGGAATATAAAAGTGTTCTATTTTTCTATACTGCAGAATATCCCTCTACCCATTTCATATAGGGCCAGGAGTTTTTCTGACCATGTGAGCTGACCAGAGAAAACTCAGGGCCCCACTTATAAAATCAAATGTTATTTATCACATGCGCCGAATACAACAGGTGTAGACCTTACCGTGAAATGCTTACTTACAAGCCCTTAACCAACAATGCAGTTTTAAGAAAATAGAGTTAAGAAAATAATTACTAAATAAACTAAAGTAAAAAATTACATTTCAAAAAGTAACACAATAAAATAACAATACCGAGTCAATGTGTGGGGGTACAGGTTAGTCGAGGTGGGGGGTGTCAATGGAAATAGTCCGGGTGGCCATTTGATTAATTGTTAAGCAGTCTTATGGCTTAGGGGTAGAAGCTGTTAAGGAGCCTTTTGGAACTAGACTTGGCGCTCCGGTACCGCTTGCCGTGCGGTAGCAGAGAGAACAGACTATGACTTGGGTGTGGAGTCTTTGACAATTTTTTGGGCCTTCCTCTGACACCGCCTAGTATATAGGTCCTGGATGGCAGGAAACTTGGCCCCAGTGATGTACTGGGCTGTACGCACTACCCTCTGTAGCACCTTAGGGTCGGATGCCGAGCAGTTGCCATACCAGGCGGTGATGCAACAGGTCATGATGCTCTCGATGGTGCAGCTGTAGAACTTTTTGAGGATCTGGTGACCCATGCCAAATCTTTTCAGTCTCCTGAGGGGGAAAAGGTGTTGTCGTGCCCTCTTCATTACTTTCTTGGTGTGTTTGGACCATGATAGTTTGTTGGTGATGTGGACACCAAGGAACTTCAAACTCTTGACCCGCTCCACTACAGCCCCGTCGATGTGAATGGGGGCGTGTTCGGCCCTCCTTTTCCTGTAGTCCATGATCATCTCCTTTGTCTTGCTCACGTTGAGGGAGAGGTTGTTGTCCTGGAACCACACTGCCAGGTCTCTGACCTCCTCCCTATAGGCTGTCTCATCGTTGTCGGTGATCAGGCCTACCACCGTTTTCTCGTCAGCAAACTTAATGATGGTGTTGGAGTCGTGCTTGGCCACGCAGTCGTGGGTGAACAGGGAGTACAGGAGGGGACTGAGCATGCACCCCTGAAGGGCCCCTGTGTTGAGGATCAGCGTAGCAGATGTGTTGTTGCCTACCCTTACCACCTGGGGGCAGCCCGTCAGGAAGTCCAGGATCCAGTTGCAGAAGGAAGTGTTTAGTCCCAGGGTCCTTAGCTTAGTGATGAGCTTTGTGGGCACTATGGTGTTGAACACATATCAACCATGATGCCAATTAAATAGTAGATTATAGTGTAAGATGCACAAGAAACAAAAATAACAAAGAAGCTTTATAGTCAAGATGAGATACACAGCTCTTTTCTTTCCGATGCGGCCCGACTTTTCCTGAGGGCACACTTTCAAAGGGTGGATTTGGTATGGATGAAAGGCAATGTGATGCAGAGTTTTTGGATAGTCATCTTGATCTTTATGCAAACAGTGTGCAACTCTGGCGGCATCATGGGGCCACAGTTAAAGGAACCTTTACAAATTAGAGCTGACAACTGAATCAGGGGGAGTCCAGCACTGGGTGGCCACACAGCTGAGGTGACATATACCCAGTCTCAGAGAGACACACACAGTGTAGCCCAGAACATCAGACAACTGCACAGCTCAACTGAGAGAAGAGACACATATACATACAATGTACACGTGCGTGTGTGTACACACACACACACACACACAACTACACAGCCCAGCTGAGATAAAGCATGTTGTGCATCACTGTGCCACTACACATCTCAGCAGTGAACACCCCAGCTGAGTTCAGGCACACAAGCTCCACACACACTAGCTTTGTAGACAGCCCTCCACTACACCACCATTAGGCTCCTACTCCAAACAGCCCAGCTGAGATCTGGAGCTGTGCAGCATACACACACACACACACACAACCCCCCCCCCCCCCTCCACAAACCTTACGTGAGTACTCCATCTGACATTCAGCCCAGAACCAACAGATGGCAGACATTTTGAATCAACATGGATTAGCCCATTCACCTTTCAAAGAGCAGACTGCTGGGGCTTTTCAGCAGCACTACCACTTTCACTCTGCCTGCGTTGCCCATGCATATTGCAGCTTGGCTCTCAGTCACAGCCACGGACATTACGGAGAGTGCGAGAGTCGCCCCGGCTCTGGCTCCTCCAGTTTCCACCCAAACATAATGCAATGAATGCATACCATATGCCCGGCTGTGATGTTGCAGTGGCGTTGCTACGGCGCTAATCCTATACTCAAACAGACGAGCAGAAACACTAAAACCAGCCTCAGACATTAAACTACATGGGACTAGGGAGTGTGCGTGCTTGCATGCGCGCACGTGTGTGTGTGTGTGCACGTGTATGTGTCTCTGTCTAAGCGCTATAGGCTGACCCTGCCAGATATGACTGGGTGCTGCCAGAGAGAGAGCCCAGTAATCTGTGTGATGAAGGAGGGGAGGATAAAAGGCCATCAGATTTATTTCCCTGGCCTTCCTAAAGGAGCGGGATTAGTGGCCATTGACAGGCCGGGATTTCATTCCTCAAAGGAGGCCAATTAATCCTGGGCAGACTCGGGCCGGTGCCGTCCAAAAAAGCACAGAGGACACACACACACACACACACACAAGCAAGCACATATACACACAAGCATGCAAACACAATTGTGTAATCACTACCCACCCTATATATCTTTGAATATGTATGTCTATTCTAATCCCCCATCACAGTGTCAGCTTTACACACACATTGTGTGTACTTCGATCACAGACATATTCACAGTAACACATTTGCTGTCATCACAAACACACTCTTTAAGCCCTTGGCGTGATTAAAAGAGCATGTTTACTGTAATCTCCCTCACACAAACAATAACATTCTGATGTATTTACTAACTACAGTATTTACCCCCCACACACTAGGGTTGTCATGATACTAACATCGCAATTCATCCTAAATACTGTGTTAAGGAAACAAAACATGAAGCCGACTTGATTTCTTGAGGAAAACAGTCCTAATGTTGAAAAAATATATATATATATTTTACATAAAGTCGGTTTTTCAAGGACCATCGAGTTTAGTCTTTGGTCACGCTCATATTAAATCATTTCAACATGATCATACACAGTGTACAAAACATTAGGAACACCTGCTCTTTCCATGACAGACTAACCAGCTGAATCCAGGCGAAAGCTATGATCCCTTATGTCACTTGTTAAATCCACTTCAAATCAGTGTAGATGAAGGGGAGGAGACAGGTTAAAGAAGGATTTTTAAGCCTTGAGACAATTGAGACATGGATTGTGTATTTGTGCCATTCAGAGAGTGAATGGGCAAGACACAATATTTAAGTGCCTTTGAACGGGGTTTGGTAGTAGGTGCCAGGCACACTGGTTTGTGTCAAGAACTGCAACGCTGCTGGGTTTTTGACACAGTTTTCTGTGTGTATCAAGAATGGTCCAGCACTCAAAGGACATCCCAAAGTACATGCCCTGACGAATTGAGGCTGTTCTGAGGGAAAAAGGGGGATGCAACTCAATATTAGGAAGGTGTTCTTAATGTTTGGTATACTCAGTGTATAATGTATGTATGCATGATTGCATGCATACATTACACACATAAACTAGAAACACAAACTAGAAACACACACACTAACTAGAAACACACACACACACACACACACACACTAACTGTGGTCCTCTGTAGCTCAGCTGGTAGAGCACAGCGCTTGTAACGCCAAGGTAGTGGGTTCGATCCCCGGGACCACCCATACACAAAAAATGTATGCACGCATGACTGTAAGTCGCTTTGGATAAAAGCGTCTGCTAAATGGCATATTATTATTATTTATTATTAAACACACACACACACACACACACACACACACACACGCACACTAGAAACATACACACTAACTAGAAACATACACACACACACACTAACTAGAAACACACACTGTCCTGTGCCCCTGCTGCCCCGCTGTGCTCCTGCTGGCCCTGCCAGGCTTGGTGGTCTGGGCTAATTAACAGTGTGGTGGTTTCAGAGCAGCAGCACAGGCCTCTCAGTGCATGACACCACACCACGCAGCAGCGAGCCCTGTCACGCAGCTCCATGCTGGGGCTTACTGCATCATTAGCACAGCCCTCCCTCCGACAGCCATTAAAGCACAGGCCCAATAAGACTCCAATCCACCAGCTTCATAGGACTCATATATTCTCCCCTTCTCCACGGCGGTATCAATACAAGGTCAACCTGGCAGGGAGCTAGCATTAGTGATGGGGAAAAGAAAATAAAAAATCGATAGTTTATTTTTTACAATATATTGTATCGTTTTGACAATATCCGTTTTCTTTTGCGCTAGTTGGATGTACCTGCACCAAAACTCCAGGGAGCCACTTTATTTTTAGCACTTTTATTTCCCTGACTGATCAAATCTCGTTTTCTCACGGCTCTCTCTTGTCCCTCTGCAGCAGACATATGAACATCGAAACGCACTAAAATCACAGTATTGAATCGCAATACATATAGAATCGTGAGAATCGCAATACATATCGTATCGGCACCTATGTATCGTGGTAATTCTGTCAATTCCCAGCCCACTAAAAGCAAATGACAGTCAGTCCCGGGTAATTGACGGATCCAAGAGAGTGCATTTTATTAGCGGAGGCCGACTTTAAATTGCGGTTTTATGGAGTCTGACAGTGTGAGGTTACTGCGGTAGCCTAGGAAACCCGGGGAGAGAGTAGGGGGAAGAGAGGAGGAGGCAGTAGAAGGGAGGCGGAAGAGAGGAAGGAGGTGGTAGAAGAAAGGAGGAGTTGAAGAGGCGGTAGAGGAGAGGTGAAAGAGGAGGAGAGAAGGAGGAGAGGAAGTACAGAAGAGGAGGTAAAGAAGCAGAGCGGTAGAGGAAAAGGAGGAGACACTCACCCCATAATGAGGCTGTTGATGTAGTCGTTTCCATCCATGTGGCCAAACTGGAAGTCTCTGGGGAGACAGAACAAGGTGAGACACAACATGCATACAAACAAGCTCATTTATGACAAACAACTCATCGTAAGACCAACAAAAGAAATAGAGACCAATTCATATAAGCATTGCGATCCTAACAAGAGTCATAACACAAGACCTAGTTTCCTATGAAGACTGAACCAAGGACTCCCTTCTCTCTCCAACGGCACACAATAGCAAAACAACACTTCCATCTTCTTCTCAAAAAAGTATTGGATGATTCATCTAAATGGTAAGGCAGATCAAGAAGGCATTCCATTTGTATCTCATTGTACTGTTCTGTGTTGGAGCCTGTGTGGTGCATTGTGGGAAGAAAGCAAGCGACAGGGAAGGAAGGGGACTGCCGCAGCAGCCGAAGCCGTGGGAACTGGGAAGAACCCAGTCGTTTGCACTGAGAGACGGATTATGGCCGCCTCAACATATATATTTCATTCATATTGAATCATGATCCCATCTGGAACGTCTGTCCCCTGGGTGCCAAACAATACAGCCGGTGCCAATATCAATGACATGATTATGAAGACACTGAACTATTATTAAACCCAATCTAATCTGGTTAGGCTGAAGCTCACTCAGATAATATTGGGCTAAAGACTGAGTACTTGAAGGAAGTGAGGCTTGTTGAATTCTTATTCTAAGATAGTGAGTCATTACTCTTACCCAAGAGGAAGCTGGTTTATGGACTTTATGTATGAATTCAGTGTGTGTGTGTGTGTGTGTGTGTGTGTGTACATATATGTGTCTGTGTGTGCGTGTACATGTGAGAGACTGGAAGAACATATTATACACATTTTATGTGGTGAGCGTGTCTATATATGTCAGTTCATCATAGCAATCACCATAGCTCTCCCCGCTCAACCGCATAAATATTGCTGTCTCACTCCTGTTCCCCCTGTCTTCACCTCCCTCCACCTCCCTCCCACTCTCTTTTCAACTCCCTGCGGTGCAACAGACCCACACGTTAACTCACAATCACTCACATACACATAACCCCAAACCATAGCCCACACACACACACACACACCACACACACACACACACACACACACACCACACACACACACACACACACACACACACACACACACACACACACACACACACCTATCCTGCACCCAAACACACACACAGAGAGACTAACACACACCACAAACACAGACACGTCTCCTTGGGTAGTCTCCTCTCAGAGATTGCATTTATCGCTCTGTCACACTGTTGCGGATGGAGGGCGAGCTGAATGCCACAGTATTCATTACCGCCCTCACACACCACCTCACTCATTCAAATGACATCTATCTGCATCAGTCGCCTGCCCTCCATGTCTGCCTCAGTCTCCGTGTCTGCCTCAGTGTCCGTGTCTGCCTCAGTGTCCGTGTCTGCCTCAGTGTCCGTGTCTGCCTCAGTGTCCGTGTCTGCCTCAGTGTCCGTGTCTGCCTCAGTGTCCGTGTCTGCCTCAGTGTCCGTGTCTGCCTCAGTGTCCGTGTCTGCCTCAGTGTCCGTGTCTGCCTCAGTGTCCGTGTCTGCCTCAGTGTCCGTGTCTGCCTCAGTGTCCGTGTCTGCCTCAGTGTCCGTGTCTGCCTCAGTGTCCGTGTCTGCCTCAGTGTCCGTGTCTGCCTCAGTGTCCGTGTCTGCCTCAGTCTCCGTGTCTGCCTCAGTCTCCGTGTCTGCCTCAGTCTCCGTGTCTGCCTCAGTCTCCGTGTCTGCCTCAGTCTCCGTGTCTGCCTCTGCCCACCACAGGGGGCACTAACGAAGGGGGTATTTTTTAATTTTTTATTAGGATCCCCATTAGCTGTTGCAAAAGCAGCAGCTACTCTTCCTGGGGTCCACACAAAATATGAAACATGACATAATACAGAACATTAATAGACACGAACAGCTCATGTAGCCTACATATCAATACATACACACAAACTATCTAGGTCAAATAGGGGAGAGGCGTTGTGCCGTGAGGTGTTGCTTTATCTGTTTTTTTAAACCAGGTTTGCTGTTTGTGTGACTTAATTACAACGAGCCATCTAGCATTTAGGTTGTGTCAAAAAACTGGGCTATAATCTGACTGTGAATCAGGAGAGTGTGATGACTTCAAAAACAAGGCGCGATAGCGTGGCAGATAGTCTAACTGATGATAGGGATCTGTGAAATTCAATCAGCTCTAATGTGGCTGCCTGGAAAGGAGAATAAACACCTTGATCATAGAAATTTTAGATAATACCTCTTCATTTAGCAAGAGGGCCAGCGCCAGTGAATTAAGAGAAAGAGTAATATGGAGTGTGTGCCTAATGTGGTGAGATTATGTACATTGAGACTAATATGTATGACTATGTATGGGACTCGGGTCTGTACTGAAGTGAATGCATTTGATGTGTGTGTTCTTACCCATCAGCCTTATGAAATCCCATTTCGAGTTTGTCGAGAGGTAGATCACTTCTTAATTAAAGCAAAATGGATCCATTACACGCACCATTCTGTAATGTAGTGTTCCGTTCACACCGGTGATAGTTTAATAAGGTATTCTTACAGGAGAACAAAGTCTCGTGAGGTAATAAGTTCCTCTAACTGTGCAGCGACTGACAGCTCCAAGGGAGCGCCTATTTTTGGTAAGCCTGACATTTTGCATAATTACCTCCCCACTGATACTGAATGAAACCAGACATGTCCTCAAAGAAGTACAGCTGGTTAGGCTGTCTCCCCACAGCGATCCCTTGTAATAAGTGTGTATGTGTGTACACACTTGTTCTTCTATCCTTGTGGGGACCTGAAATCCCCAAATGTTCCCACAAGGATATTAAACAAGGACCATGAGGACAAAGGCTATTTTAAGCTTAGGCGTTAGGTTTAGGATTAGGTTTAGGGTTAGAATTAGGGGTTAGAATTAGTTTAGGATTAGAGTTAGGGGTTAAGGTTAGATTTAGGGGTTAGAGAATATAGGATTTTGAATGGAAATACATTTTAGGTCGGCCACGAGGACAGAAAAACAATAGTTTAGTGTGTGTAGTTATGAATATTTCAATGGTTCATCTTCATCCAAACACTCTTACCTGTTAAAATGCTCTCTGTGTTCCTTTGCCACTCTCTGAATCAGAGTCTTTAATCTAACAGACAAATCAAAAAGGTACCACATCAGTTCACATCGTGACACTCTTCCCACATGCATCAATTTGTGGGCAATCCAAACAATAAATGCAGTGCTTATCTTTAGTTGAAAAAGCTGCCCGTTTTTAAATGCCACCGCAGCGGTTTCCATGGAAGCGTGCGTTTGTAATTTGTCTAGGAGCGCTAGGCTTTAATTTCACAATGTTCTTTTGTACCTGCCGCTCTCCTCTGTCGGGTCCTTCTCGTCGATGACTGCAATCGCCACCAATTTGCCTGTAGAGGGAGAGAGGGATTACAAGTCACACTCACAAACAGACGGAAGAAGAGATGGCGGGAGGACATTAGCCTGAAGATAAAAGGCGTTGGGGGAGATATATCGCATCGCTACAGAAGCAGCTAAAAGAAAGAAAGGACCAACCAAGGCATCTATTAATTTGTCATTCTGCATTTGGTGACTTCTTGGTGGTTCTAAAACAAGTGGGTGGAGGCTATTTTGGTGCAGTAGAAGGGGAACAAGCCCATAAGAACAAGACAAATGGACTCACAAAACATAAAACAACTGCTATACAACTTAAGATGGGTGTACATGTACTATTCAGTGTTTAGCCTTGTGGACTGATGCAGGAAGGAAGCGCTTGGTTGGAAATGATAAGAACTACTCTGCCCTCTGCTGGCATGTCATGAAGCATTACATGTCAAAGCCTTGGTTGAGGTTATTATGTACAATGTAATGAAAGGATGCAATACGGGGGGGTGGCCCAATACCAAATCGACCCCTTGACTCTGTGCACTTGTTGAGATCTGAGAGGCTTTGATTGGTGTGAGCAATAGGGTAAAACGTTCACCTAGAGGGCAAGTTGGAGCTATTACCAAATTGGTTACACCTGTCAAATCTACCCAGATAGCCACAATTGCACATTATTATGGAAAAGGGCTACACTGTACTTGTCAGTATGTTGGTGGAGTACAGAATGTATACAGTACCTGTCTCTCCCAGTTCATACAGGGTGAAGCCATCGATCTGCAGGTAGCTCTGAAATCGCTCTTTGTTAACCCAGGAAGACAAGCCACCGTCCACGTACTCTGCAATTACAGAGAATAACAAGACAACAGAGAAATGTCAAGCATTGATGATCAATTGAGAAAACAACAGTTTACAGAGAATGGTTCAATTGAGTATTGACGCGTGGTTGGGAAGTAGAAGGTCAGACTAATTACTTACTTATTATACCTGTTGATATTCACTATGTGAGGAAGACAAGCGCGCTCGCACGCACGCAGTCTCTCTCACTCTCACACACACACACACACACACATCCAGACACATACACTACAAAGAGGGCCACACACAGTGGGGATATGGCTGGACCATCGACACCACCTTTTCTCAAGCTAGTCCTGTACTGAACTGCATCTTCATACAGCTGTGGAAGACCATCTCTCATGAACCTGAATTATCATTATATATTATATTTTTTGGACAGATTTCGTATGAAAAGCGCTATATAAAATAAATATATTATGATGTAAGGATGTGCTATTGGACCAGTGTTCTGCCAGATGTTTGTCTATGGGTGAAGTAGTCAGGTAGGATATATTTCAGAGCTGAATGAGAGACTTTGAAAGAGATTGCCCACATAAAATACTACAGTTTACTATAGAATACTATATAGTACTCACTATAGAATTATGTAGTATACTATACTACACACTGTAGTATCCCTTGATTGTGTAGTGCTTACTATATACACGTTTATAGTATACTGCAGAATACTATACTACACACTGTACTATCCCTTGATCATGTGTAGTACTTACATTAGAATGTTGTAGTATACTGGATAATACTATACTACACACTGTAGTATCCCCTTCGATTTTGTAGTGCTTATTATAGACTTTTGTAGTATACTGCAGAATACTATACTGCACACTGTAGTATCACTTGATCACGTAGTGCTTACTTTAGAATTTTTTGATCGATTGGACTGCTAGATAGCTTTACTGCTAGCTTTGTAGATGCTGTTTTGATTTAAACGTGCTGTCCTTGGGGAGCTCATGCCGTGGATTTCCTCTGAGGTTCCCACTCGATTGTGTAGTGCTTACTGTAGAATTTTGTAGTATACTGTAGAATACTATACTCCACACTGTAGTATCTATTGATTGATTGATTTGACTATTTAAAAAACACAATACAAACACAAATGTGGATACAATGCATTAAGAAATATGTTGAGAATAACACAAAATAATATATTTCCATTGTTTTCCTAGTTCAAACATGTTACACATTTACAGCTAACCCACATGAAAAAATACTAAAGCCACCGCAATAATGTCCTTTCGTTTTCAGTTGGTTTGTTGGGCGAGGCTTTGCTGGATTGAGGTCCAGGCAGTTTATTGGCAGCGCCCTCCAATAAGGTGACTGTAAGTAAAGTAAGTTGTATTTCAAAAATATCTATTGTTTATGTAAATGCAGTAGTTAACTGTTTATGTTCTACCATCAGAAGTACAGTATTGTTTGTCACTGTTTTTGGTCATCTTGTGAACTTGGTCAGCTAAATCTGAAAGCATCTCAGAAAGCCATCTACAGTGAGGGAAAAAAGTATTTGATCCCCTGCTGATTTTGTATGTTTGCCCACTGACAAAGAAATGATCAGTCTATACTTTTAATGGTAGGTTTATTTGAACAGTGAGAGACAGAATAACAACAAAATCCAGAAAAACGCATGTCAAAAATGTTATAAATTGATTTGCATTTTAATGAGGGAAATAAGTATTTGACCCCCTCTCAATCAGAAATATTTCTGGCTCCCAGGTGTCTTTTATACAGGTAACGAGCTGAGATTAGGAGCACACTCTTAAAGGGATTGCTCCTAATCTCAGTTTGTTACCTGTATAAAAGACACCTGTCCACAGAAGCAATCAATCAGATTCCAAACTCTCCACCATGGCCAAAACCAAAGAGCTCTCCAAGGATGTCAGGGACCAGATTGTAGACCTACACAAGGCTGGAATGGGCTACAAGACCATCACCAAGCAGCTTGGTGAGAAGGTGACAACAGTTGGTGCGATTATTCGCAAATGGAAGAAACACAAAAGACCTGTCAATCTCCCTCGGCCTGGGGCTCCATGCAAGATCTCACCTTGTGGAGTTGCAATGATCATGAGAACGGTGAGGAATCAGCCCCGAACTACACGGGAGGATCTTGTCAATGATCTCAAGGCAGCTGGGACCATAGTCACCAAGAAAACAATTGGTAACACACTACGCCGTGAAGGACTGAAATCCTGCAGCGCCCGCAAGGTCCCCCTGCTCAAGAAAGCACATATACAGGCCCGTCTGAAGTTTGCCAATGAACATCTGAATGATTCAGAGGAGAACTGGGTGAAAGTGTTGTGGTCAGATGAGACCAAAATCGAGCTCTTTGGCATCAACTCAACTCGCTGTGTTTGGAGGAGGAGGAATGCTGCCTATGACCCCAAGAACACCATCCCCACCGTCAAACATGGAGGTGGAAACATTATGCTTTGGAGGTGTTTTTCTGCTAAGGGGACAGGACAACTTCACCGCATCAAAGGGACGATGGACGGGGCCATGTACCGTCAAATCTTGGGTGAGAACCTCCTTCCCTCAGCCAGGGCATTGAAACTGGGTCGTGGATGGGTATTCCAGCATGACAATGACCCAAAACACACGGCCAAGGCAACAAAGGAGTGGCTCAAGAAGAAGCACTTTAAGGTCCTGGAGTGGCCTAGCCAGTCTCCAGACATTAATCCCATAGAAAATCTGTGGAGGGAGTTGCCAAACGTCAGCCTCGAAACCTTAATGACTTGGAGAAGATCTGCAAAGAGGAGTGGGACAAAATCCCTCCTGAGATGTGTGCAAACCTGGTGGCCAACTACAAGAAACGTCTGACCTCTGTGATTGCCAACAAGGGTTTTGCCACCAAGTACTAAGTCATGTTTTGCAGAGGGGTCAAATACGTATTTCCCTCATTAAAATGCAAATCAATTTATAACATTTTTTACATGCGTTTTTCTGTATTTTTTTGTTGTTATTCTGTCTCTCACTGTTCAAATAAACCTACCATAAAAATTATAGACTGATAATTTATTTGTCAGTGGGCAAACGTACAAAATCAGCAGGGGATCAAATACTTTTTTCCCTCACTGTAGTGGAAGTAACAGATCTAAGAAGTCACTTTGGTGTACTCTTAATGAATGTTATGTGTCAAATAAGCAAACCTAATCCTCTAAGTTGTAAAGCTCATTTTCTTGACGTTCTATACATTTAGCCATGTCTAATGTGTATTAATGTGATATTTGAGGGGGGACCACTGCACTAAGCCAGCACATCAACTTAAATCAGCCCTGTAGTCTATAACCTGGTCAAGTTAATAAACTTTGCTTGTTCATTATATCTGACTCTGTACTGTTTACCTTTAATGGGCCTAGAACCTAAAGTTTAGATGTTACAATTGTAATACACATTTTTAATTTTTTGCTGAAGTGTTGTCTGGTCTGTTACATTGCTCAGAACTGTTGAACCAACTCAATAGATGGCCTGTCACGAACCAGTGTGTCTTATGTTCTGGTTGATGTGTTCCCTTCAATAAACAGTAACTGGAGTAGTCTGGTAGTTGTGCCATTTTAGCTAAGGTGTTACTACAACATACTACGGTCATGTCCATAAAAACACTACAGTAAATACTAGTCACGTAGGCGAAAACACTACAGTAACTACACAGTATACTACAGTCATGTCCGCAAAACACTATATTGAATACTACAGTAACGTCCGCAAAATACTACAGTGAATACCATAGTATACTACAGCCATGTCCGCAAAAACAGTACAGTTAATACTACAGTATACTACAGTCATCTCTGCAAAAACACTACCGTGAATACTATAGTATATATAGTAATACTACAGTGTTTAGACTATAGCATACTATAGTATTTTTTCATGTGTGTGCTGCATCAAAGCTGGCATGTTGTGGATCAGGGTGGCCACAAACATCTGGAGGAAATGGTAATACGAATCGTTTTCCAAACATGAAAGCCATTTTGTTGATGCACAAATTCTATGAATGAACAACATCCAACCAAAGACGTTATTTATGCATTTTAGAAGAGTCTGATTCACAAGATAATGAACACAGGTCTCAATTCCTCCTGTGCAACTGTGTAGGCCTGGATTCTTTTCACACTGTGACATCTGGAGGAATAATACCCTCCCTCTCACCCGACCTAATTAGCCTAACATATTTGTGTTTCTGTATACAACCACACGGTGAATGACTCAGAGCAAAAAATGTTATTGACACTCAGGAAGCAGCTAGTCTGAGCTCTTTTCAATTTTACAGTGCATGCATAACTACCCCGATTCATTAAAACAGCAATGATAAATTGTCAAATTCAACACTGCTATTTCATGAGTGTGTGCAAACCAATCCCATGTTGTTTTTCTTTTTTGTGACCACATTTCATTTCTTCATTTTTCTTAATTGGGGGTTACAGGTACAATATCCAAGAAACATTTAAAAAAAATAAGTGATCCTCTACCACCAACCTCCCATCGCATTCACCCAACCCACCCTCCCTGCGACCACAGAAAACCCTCCACATACCACCCCTTCCCCGTGGGCCTGAAAGCAATGACAGTAAAAAAAATAATAATAATTATGCATATATACATACATACATACATACATACATACAGTACCAGTCAAAAGTTTAGATACACCTACTCATTCAAGGGTTTTTCTTACTTTTTACTATTTTCTACATTTTAGAATAATAGTGAAGACATCAAAAACTATGAAATAACACATATGGAATCATATAGTAACCCAAAAGTGTTAAACAAATCAAACTATATTTTATATTTTAGATACTTCAAAGTAGCCACCCTTTGCCTTGATGACAGCTTTGCACACTCTTGGCATTCGCTCAACCAGCTTCATTAGGTAGTCACCTGGAATGAATTTCAATTAATGTGTGTGCCTTGTTAAAAGTTAATTTGCGGAATTTCTTTCCTTCTTAATGTGTTTGAGCCAATCAGTTGTGTTGTGACAAGGTAGGGGTGGTATACAGAAGATAGCCCTATTTGGTAAAAGACCAAGTCCATATTATGGCAAGAACAGCTCAAATAAGCAAAGAGAAATGACAGTCCATCATTACTTTAAGACATGAAGGTCAGTCAATCCAGAACATTTCAAGAACTTTGAAAGTTTCTTCAAGTGCAGTTGCAAAAACCATCAAGCGCTATGATGAAACTGGCTCTCATGAGGACCGCCACAGGAAAGGAAGACCCAGAGTTACCTCTGCTGCAGAGGATAAGTTCATTAGAGTTAACTGCACCTCAGATTGCAGCCCAAATAAATACTTCACAGATTTCAAGTAACAGACACATCTCAACATCAACTCTTCAGCGGAGACTGCATGAATCAGGCCTTCATGGTCAAAAGAAACCACCACTAAAAGACACCAATAAGAAGAAGAGACTTGCTTGGGCCAAGAAACACGAGCAATTGACATTAGACCGGTGGAAATCTGAGGCCCGCCACAGGAAAGGAAGACCCAGAGTTACCTCTGCTGCATAAGTTCATTAGAGTTAACTGCACCTCAGATTACAGCCCAAATGTGAGATTTTTGGTTCCAACCGCCGTGTCTTTGTGAGGCGCAGAGTAGGTGAACGGATGATCTCTGCATGTGTGGTTCCCACCATGAAGCATGGAGGAGGTGGTGTGATGGTGCTTTCCTGGTGACACTGTCGTGATTTATTTAGAATTCAAAGCACACTTAACCAGCATGGCTACCACCGCATTCTGCAGCGAAACGCCATCCCATCTGGTTTGCGCTTATTGGGACTATCTTTTTTTTTCTTCCAACAGGACAATGACCCAAAACACACCTCCAGGCTGTGCAAGGGCTATTTGACCAAGAAGGAGAGTGATGGAGTGCTACATCAGATGACCTGGCCTCCACAATCACCTGACCTCAACCCAATTGAGATGGTTTGGGATGAGCTGGACAGCAGAGTGAAGGAAAAGCAGCAAGTGCTCAGCATATGTGGGAACTTCTTCAGGACTGTTGGAAAAGTATTCCCCATGAAGCTGGTTGAGAGAATGCCAAGAGTGTGCAAAGCTGTCATCAAGGCAAAGGGTGCCTACTTTGAAGAATCTAAAATATATTTTGATTTGTTTAAAACTTTTTTGGTTACTACATGATTCCATATGTGTTATTTCATAGTTTTGATGTCTTCACTATTATTCTACAATGTAGAAAATAGTAAAAACAAAGAAACATTCTTGAATGAGTAGGTGTGTCCAAACTTTTGACTGGTACTGTACGTATACACACACACACACACACACACACACACACACAGTACCAGTCGAACGTTTGGACATATCTACTCATTCAAGGGTCCGAAAAAAAATTCTGCAGCATTCAATGTCCACAAGAACACATTATTCTTAAATGGAAGAAGTTTGGAAACACCAAGACTCTTCCTAGAGCTGGCGCCCGGTCAAAGTGAGCAATCGGGGGAGAATGGCCTTTGTAAGGGAGGTGACCAAGAACCCGATGGTCCCTCTGACAGAGCTCCAGTGTTCTTCTGGAGATGGGAGAACCTTCCAGAAGGACAACCATCTCTGCAGCACTCCACCAACAGGCCTTTATGGTAGAGTAGCCAGACGGAAGCCACTCCTCAGTAAAAGGCACATGACAGCATGCTTAGAGTTTGTCAAAAGGCACCTAAAGGACTCTCAGACCATGAGAAGTTCTCTGGTCTGATGAAACGAAGATTGAAATATTTGTTCTGAATGCCAAGCGTCACGTCTGGAGGAAACCTGGCACCATCCCTACGGTAAAGCATGGTGGTGGCAGCATCATGCTGTGGGGATGTTTTTCAGCGGCAGGGACTGGGAGACTAGTCAGGATCGATGGAAAGATGAACGGAGTAAAGTACAGAGAGATCCTTGATGAGCGCTCAGGACCTCAGACGGGGGCAAAGGTTCACCTTCCAACAGGACAACGACCCTAAGCACACAGCCAAGACAACGCAGGAGTGGCTTTGGGACAAGTCTCTGAATGTTCTTGAGTGGCCCAGCCAGAGCTCGGACTTGTACCCGATCTAACATATCTGGAGAGACCTGAAAATAGCTGTGCAGTGACGCTCCCCATCCAATCTGACAGAGCTTGAGAAGATCTGCAGAGAAGAATGGGAGAAACTCCCCAAATACAGGTGTGCCAAACTTGTAGCATCACACCCAAGAAGACTCAAGGCTGTAATCACTTCCAAAGGTGCTTCAACAAAGTACTGAGTAAAGGGTCTGAATACTTATGTAAATGTGATATTTCAGTTTTCCATTTTTAATAAAATGTGCAAAAAATTCTACAAAACAGTTTTTGCTTTGTCATTATGGGGTATTGTGTGTAGATTAATGAGGGGGAATTTCTTTTTAATCAGTTTTAGAATAAGGCTGTAACCTAACAAAATGTGGAAAAATTCAAGGGGTCTGAATACTTTCCGAAGGCACTGTATACATATATATTATTATTTTTAAAATATTATTTTTTATGTATGTGTTGGGCTTCATAGATTGTTTATTTGTATGTGCTGGGCTTCAGCTGAGATTATTTTTAAAGAGTATATATTTGTCCAGGCCTCAATTGTTCCTTGACTAGCACCATTCATTCTCGCTGTTGATAACTCTAATGTTACAACATCTAAAAATATATAAAATATAAAATAAAATAAAAAACTTTGTCCCAGAAGCATTTAACTGCATGGCACTCCCACATCATATGAAGTTATGTGCCTACCTGATTTGAAGGGACACAGTGAACAGTTAAGAGTTGGGGCCAATTTCATCGTAAAATGTTTCCTTGGTGTTAAATACAGTCTGTGAACAAAAGTTAAATGTTTGATGGTTCGGATTACGGGATGCCAAGGTCAACTTTTTCCATATTCTGTTCCAGTTAAAGTGCTGTTCAGATTCACTTAGATCTGTGGACCATACTTTAATGGCTAGCTCAGAATATGAGCTTTCCAAAAGTTGATTATACATTATAGAGATCAGTCCTTTCGGGAGCCCAGATAATTTATTTATAAATCCCATCATTGGATAGTTCAGTAGTTGGGTTTCCCCAAGAGTCCATAAACCAGCATTGCTGACCTAAATTGTAAATATAGAAAAAAGGAGTTGAATGGTAATGTGTATGTGTCTTTCAAATCTTGGAATGTTCTCAAATCTTTACTGTCCATGATATCGGCAAGGGTACAGATTCCACATTTGGACCATTGGGGGGATGCAAAAGGCCGCCCTCTAGATCACAAGGCATTATTGTGAAATATGATATGCCTAGCGATGTTGCAAGTCGTTTTTCTACCTTGACATGTGGAATAGGCATTTGAATGGAAAATACCTTCTCTCGTTTCACCATCTCCCACTAGCGACAGTGAGCAGCGGGGAAGCAGAGCCAAGCTTGACTACACCGTTCTTCCAGAGAAAGAAGCAGCACATGGGCAACAGATGAAATAATTGATGTCAAGTACAAGACTCCATTATGAAATGTTAAGTTAACAAGACCTCTTTGGGTAACACCGGCTGGCTAAAGAAGAATAAGAATAAATCTGTAGGTGTGAACACATTTATAATAAGCTATTAGTAGGACTCCCTCCTATAGGAGATATGCGTTGACCACCCAACCATAATACCTGTAATACACTTATGGACCATCAAGGTCATACAATGCTAATAGAAGTTCTCCTCATGTAGTCAAAAGCTAAGCTACGGCTGCATATTCTGTATGCAACGGTGAGTCATCTCTTTGTAGTTACATACTGTACAGTAGGTTATATGCAGTCTTAGCAAGACGTTGTTCCTCAGAGCGCCGAGTCAGACGCGGGCAGACTGGCATCTCCACAGCTGCTTGGCCTTCATAGACAACAGGCAGGCAGGCAGCAGCCTGAAAGTTTCTTCTCCCTCCCTACCGAAGCAGTGGGGAAGACAGAGAGGGAGTGAGGCAAGAGGGTAGAATTTAAGCAACAGTCACTAGTCTCTTGTATGCGCAGATCCAATAATATCCACTTCACTTTTATGCGCATATCACATGTGGCAGCTGTAATCATAGACACATCCCCAACCGCAGGGCTCTCCAGAGGGTGGTGCGGTCTGCCCAACGCATCACCGGGGGCAAACTACCAGCCCTCCAGGACACCTACAGCACCCGATGTCACAGGAAGGCCAAAAATATAATCAAGGACAACAACCACCCGAGCCACTGCCTGTTTACCCGCTATCATCCAGAAGGCGAAGTCAGTACAGGTGCATCAAAGCTGGGACCGAGAGACTGAAAAACAGTTTCTATCTCAAGGCCATCAGACTGTTAAATAGCCTTCACTAGCACATTAGATGCTGCTGCCTATATACATAGATTAGAAATCACTGGCCACTTTAAGAAACGGAACACTAGTCACTTTAATAATGTTTACATATCTTGCACTACTCATCTCATATGTATATACTGTATTCTATTCTATAATATTCTACTGTATCTTAGTCTATGCCGCTCTGACATTGCTCGTCCATATTTTTATTTATATATTCTTAATTCCATTGCTTTACTTAGATTTGTGTGTATTGGGTATATGTTGTGAAATTGTTAGATATTACTTGTTAGATATTACTGCACTGTCGGAGCTAGAAACACAAGCATTTCGCTACACCCGCAATAACATCTGCTAAACACGTGTATATTTTTACCAGCCCGCCTCTCAGAGACAATTTATGCTTGATCCGAAAATGTAGTCAGAGGCTCCGTATGGAGGGTGTGACACAATGCTTCCGGAGGCATGCAGAGGCCAAATTGAGCTCTGTACCGCATCGCCGTGCGCCTCCCAAATTTTGGAACAATGTGGAGGGCTCCGTATAGCTCCGCATTGACATGATTGGTTGATGGTAGGTGGGGGCGGGACTTCCTGTATAAACACAAACTCACTTCACAACAGCTCTGCTCAACAGCTCTGCGCTGCTTCGCGAAGCGCAAGAAGTATCAATGCCCTGACTTCTGCAGAGGCCATATCACCGTAAATGCTGCACAGCCAATGCAGAAGTCAGATTGACCATGCAGCTCCTTTAACTCACCTGCTTCTCTCCGTCCTCTCTTCACGCGCGTCTATTCCTCCGTCAGTTTTATATATAATTTAGCCGTGATGGCGAGCGGGGATGCAGACCCAGACCCTGATCAGTCTTCTGTTGTTAGATTTGTAAATTTGTTACATTGGAGCAGTGCGCAAAGCAAGCAATGTTGATACAGTGTATAATTTCATCACCTGTTATAACCAAGAGCACAGACCAGTCTGTGTAGACTTTGCAAGTTCACTGTCATGCAGCATCAGAGTGAGAATGGAGCACTGCTTCGCGAAAGGCATGATTGCAGCTTTACAGCAAAGAAAACGGCTGTCTCTAGCCTAAATTGTAAAAAAAATATGACCCATATTACCAGATACCTTTTTATATAATTTCACAAACCATATCGCGGGCCATTTTAAAGTAATCCTGGGTCGCTAATTATTGGTTTGATAACAAACGTTGTTCAGTCATGTTACCTAGCTAGCTAACAACCTGGTAACTTCACAGTAGGTTTAGGCAAATTTGAGGGTCTGCTACTCATGAGATGTGCTTCAAAAAGGTAGGATTCATATAGGCCTAATGTAAGCCTAAACTATATCAAAAATCTACTTATTTCTGATGCTCCTTAAATTACATTTTGTGCCTAACGTTTTAAAAGTTGGGAGCAGTGTGTGTATGTGTGTTTGTGAGAGAGAGAGAGAGGTGTGTGTTTATGAGAGTGAGGGAGACAGAGAGAGGAAGGTGTGTGAGGAAGGGAGGGAGAGTGTGTGTGTCTGTTAACTGAAGAGTAAAGAAGGTTTCATGCAGTGTTTTTCTCTTACTGACACACAGATCGCTATGCATGATATCACAGAAGGTTGGTGGCACCTTAATTGGGGAGGACAGGCTCGTGGTAATGGCTGGAGTGGAATGGTATCAAACACATGGTTTCTATGTGTTTGATGCCATTCCATTTGCGCCACTCCAGTCATTATTATGAGCCATCCTCCCTTCACCAGCCCACTGATGTACACTGCTCAAAAAAATAAAGGGAACACTTAAACAACACAATGTAACTCCAAGTCAATCACACTTCTGTGAAATCAAACTGTCCACTTAGGAAGCAACACTGATTGACAATACATTTCACATGCTGTTGTGCAAATGGAATAGACAACAGGTGGAAATTATAGGCAATTAGCAAGACACCCCCAATAAAGGAGTGGTTTTGCAGTTGGTGACCACAGACCACTTCTCAGTTCCTATGCTTCCTGGCTGATGTTTTGGTCACTTTTGAATGCTGGCGGTGCTTTCACTCTAGTGGTAGCATGAGACGGAGTCTACAACCCACACAAGTGGCTCAGGTAGTGCAGCTCATCCAGGATGGCACATCAATGCGAGCTGTGGCAAGAAGGTTTGCTGTGTCTATCAGCGTAGTGTCCAGAGCATGGAGGCGCTACCAGGAGACAGGCCAGTACATCAGGAGACATGGAGGAGGCCGTAGGAGGGCAACAACCCAGCAGCAGGACTGCTACCTCCGCCTTTGTGCAAGGAGGAGCAGGAGGAGCACTGCCAGAGCCCTGCAAAATGACCTCCAGCAGGCCACAAATGTGCATGTATCTGCTCAAACGGTCAGAAACAGACTCCATGAGGGTGGTATGAGGGCCCGACGTCCACAGGTGGGGGTTGTGCTTACAGCCCAACACCGTGCAGGACGTTTGGCATTTGCCAGAGAACACCAAGATTGGCAAATTCGCCACTGGCGCCCTGTGCTCTTCACAGATGAAAGCAGGTTCACACTGAGCACGTGACAGACGTGACAGAGTCTGGAGACGCCGTGGAGAACGTTCTGCTGCCTGCAACATCCTCCAGCATGACCGGTTTGGCGGTGGGTCAGTCATGGTGTGGGGAGGCATTTCTTTGGGTGGCCGCACAGCCCTCCATGTGCTCGCCAGAGGTAGCCTGACTGCCATTAGGTACCGAGATGAGATCCTCAGACCCCTTGTGAGACCATATACTGGTGTGGTTGGCCCTGGGTTCCTCCTAATGCAAGACAATGCTAGACCTCATGTGGCTGGAGTGTGTCAGCAGTTCCTGCAAGAGGAAGGCATTGATGCTATGGACTGGCCCGCCCGTTCCCCAGACCTGAATCCAATTGAGCACATCTGGGACATCATGTCTCGCTCCATCCACCAACGCCACGTCGCACCACAGACTGTCCAGGAGTTGGCGGATGCTTTAGTCCAGGTCTGGGAGGAGATCCCTCAGGAGACCATCCGCCACCTCATCAGGAGCATGCCCAGGCATGGAGGGAGGTCATACAGGCACGTGGAGGCCACACACACTACTGAGCCTAATTTTGACTTTTTTAAGGACATTACATCAAAGTTGGATCAGCCTGTAGTGTGGTTTTCCACTTTAATTTTGAGGGTGACTCCAAATCCAGACCTCCATGGGTTGATACATTTGATTTCCATTGATGATTTTTGTGTGATTTTGTTGTCAGCACATTCAACTATGTAAAGAAAAAAGTATTTAATAAGATTATTTCATTCATTCAGATCTAGGATGTGTTATTTTAGTGTTCCCTTTATTTTTTTGAGCAGTGTATATTCCTTCCTCCAGCCAAATCACAGGTAGGCCTTTGCAAATATGAGCAAATCATCCATTCTATGCAGTATTCCATTATACACTGAACAGTGTGAAGTTAAATTAAATGTGTTGTGTTGAGTGGGGGTGTGAATTTCAGTGACAGGTTTTTGGAGAACGTTTAGAAAACGTGAATAAGCGTCCGGAGGACGGGGCGAACAGGATGCTAGGCCACTGATTTTTTCCACCGTGGTATCGCGATACTACTCAGTATCGTGATACTTGGCCTGATATCGTATCATTTGTAAAATGTTGGTATCGTGACAAGCCCAGTGTGCAGTGCATGCTTACTTGCTAGAGGGAAATAGGAATCATTTTTGAAGTTCTGTGGTCCTTAAGAGCAGGTTATCTATCCAACACACTCATATAAACCCATTCATTAATCTCACCTCACTGACATACTCCCACTGAAAAATCTGCAAACAAATGTTGCCTTGCCGCAGGGCTTCCAGGCTGTAATACCATAAACCGCACCACATAACTGGCTATATAAGAATAAAACTGCTGAAATGTTCCATGTACAGCCAAGCGAGACATTGCTGATATGACCTCATTAACAGTATGCTATATATGAGCTCAACCTTAACAACGGGAGAGGAAAAAAAGACGTTGAAAGGCTGTTTAGAGAGAGTTCTAAATAAGACCAAACGAAGAATAAACTAGTGACCCTACTGTCTAGCGTCTATTTCGGTCTTCATTATAACCATGTTCAAGTCTAGCATGCAGCCCATTATCTTTCACTGAACACAGACTTTCTTATGTAAGAATAAAAACTCCATTACTAGGAGTCAAACCACTTCTCCTGTACAGTATGCACGTTATACAGGCTGTAACATGATCAAAGTTGGGTAGAACTTTGTCAAACTTCCAAATCGTAGCACTTAGGTGGTTAAAAATGGATGAACCCCTGTACTTTTTGGTTGTCATGGCACCTAGTGGCAGCCTTTGTAATTTACTCCTGCAAATGTATCCTTAATTATTTGTATTGAGTATTGAACACATATCTATTTATTTTTACCAACAAGGTTAAGTTAGTTATTCTTAACAACTCTAATCAACTAACTTGTTTGGACTTGAAAACCAGCCCAAATCTTCATAGAGCCTCATCTCATCTTCTTCCAGGCTGGACCAAAGACTCAGAAATGGCAGCAACCCTCATTCACTACACAGAAGGATTCCTCAAAAGTTTTGAAAGGATAAAAACAACCCTGTATGAAGAGCTCAAAAACACCCTTATTCAATATGGGATCCTACGTGAAAAAAAGCAGACGGCGAGGACGACGAGGGGGTAGGAGACTATTAAACAAACTAAAGTATTTTGTGTGCACTCCCAATGAGAGCAGTACAAAATGCCCACCAGAGTTGGATGATAAAGGACCCTGGCCAAGTCTGCAGGCTGCTCTTTAGGCAGTTGGAAACAACGCGAGACCCACAAGGCAAATCTGAAAACGCGGAGTGGATTTCTGTGCCTCTACAGACACTTCATGCAGTTCCTATTCCATCTACAGCTCCCTTGCCTGTCAGCATGGAACTATTTATTGCCTAGTCTCTCACTAATATATCCCTCCTGCTGCATGACCACAAGTGGACAAGGAGCTTGACATATGCCTAACTGAAACCTGCCATCAGCCTGGGGTCTACTCAGCCCTAAATGAGGCATGCCCACCTGGTTACAGCTGAACTGGAACTGTCCCCCCCCCTACTTGACCTAGTCATCACTGACTCTGCCCCCATCAACGACATGCAGGTCTATGACCTCAGTGTGTCTGACCACAAGGTTGTCGCACTGGACTTGACATTCCTTCCCCCTCTAACCAAGTCCAAGCATGTGTTTCCAGAACTGGAAAAACATAGACCCAGCCAGCTTGTCAGAGAACATCTTGAGCCTGTCTCCTCCAGCATTTTCGTCAGTGGATGAAACTGTGGAGTTTTACAACCAATCCCTGAGCAGTGTGCTTGACCTCCATAAAAACATGGGACATCGCATTCGCTCTCTTAGCTCCCTGGTTTACTCCAGAACTGACAAACATGAAATCCACTGGACGCATCCTGGAACGGCGTCTCAGAAACTCAGGCCTCACTGTCCACAAACGGGCATTTCAAGAGCACCATAGGGCCTATTCCAAGGCCATGAAAGAGGCATGGTTGACGTTCTACTCCAACCTCATCAACAAAAATCCTGGAAACTCAAAGCACCGGTTTTCCACCATAAACCATCTTTTGAAAACCCAGTCCCAGATCAAGACAATAGAAGAGCAGTGTAACAGCTTCATTTACTTAAAAAAAACAAATGTTAGCATCATCAGATCTCTCATCTCCTGCTCTACTACTCCGTCTCCTCCCGCCCTCGACCCTCCACGAACTCCACCTCAGCCCCTCTCCTGTTTCCTTGACCCAAGGAGGTATTAATGAAAACCTACTCCTGTACCTTGGATCCTATTCCAACAGCCCTACCACCTGTGCGGTGTCTCACAAGGATCTGTTCTTGGACCCCATCCCCCTCAGTCGTGTCATTAGCCGGCATGGAATCTCATTCCACTGCTATGCTGATGACACCCAGCTGTAAGTAAAAACTGCCCCAAGTCCCTCTGATGCATGTGCCGTCTGAACACGTGCCTTGAGGAGATAAGGACATGGATGAAGCAACTGAACAGCAGCAAAACCGAGGCCTTACTTGTTGGCGACCCCCACCAGGTAACTCACCAATAACACACCTCACAATTGCAGGACAGAAAATCCCACTCTCCAATCTGGGTGTAAAGCTTGATTCCTCAGTGACCTTTGACAGCCGCAAAAGGAATTAACAAAAAACACTATATATACAGTGGGGAGAACAAGTATTTGATACACTGCCGATTTTGCAGGTTTTCCTACTTACAAAGCATGTAGAGGTCTGTAATTTTTATCATAGGTACACTTCAACTGTGAGAGACAGAATCTAAAACAAAAATCCAGAAAATCACATTGTATGATTTTTAAGTAATTAATTTGCATTTTATTGCATGACATAAGTATTTGATCACCTACCAACCAGTAAGAATTCCGGCCCTCACAGACCTGTTAGTTTTTCTTTAAGAAGCCCTCCTGTTCTCCACTCATTACCTGTATTAACTGCACCTGTTTGAACTCGTTACCTGTATAAAAGACACCTGTCCACACACTCAATCAAACAGACTCCATCCTCTCCACAATGGCCAAGACCAGAGAGCTGTGTAAGAACATCAGGGATAAAATTGTAGACCTGCACAAGGCTGGGATGGGCTACAGGACAATAGGCAAGCAGCTTGGTGAGAAGGCAACAACTGTTGGCGCAATTATTAGAAAATGGAAGAAGTTCAAGATGACGGTCAATCACCCTCGGTCTGGGGCTCCATGCAAGATCTCACCTCGTGGGGCATCAATGATCATGAGGAAGGTAAGGGATCAGCCCATAACTACAAGGCAGGACCTGGTCAATGACCTGAAGAGAACTGGGACCACAGTCTCAAAGAAAACCATTAGTAACACACTACGCCGTCATGGATTAAAATCCTGCAGCGCACGCAAGGTCCCCCTGCTCAAGCCAGCGCATGTCCAGGCCTGTCTGAAGTTTGCCAATGACCATCTGGATGATCCAGAGGAGGAATGGGAGAAGGTCATGTGGCCTGATGAGACAAAAATATAGCTTTTTGGTCTAAACTCCACTCGCCGTGTTTGGAGGAAGAAGAAGGATGAGTACAACCCCAAGAACACCATCCCAACCGTGAAGCATGGAGGTGGAAACATCATTATTTGGGGATGCTTTTCTGCAAAGGGGACAGGATGACTGCACCGTATTGAGGGGAGGATGGATGGGGCCATGTATCGCGAGATATTGGCCAACAACCTCCTTCCCTCAGTAAGAGCATTGAAGATGGGTCGTGGCTGGGTCTTCCAGCATGACAACGACCTGAAACACACAGCCAGGGCAACTAAGGAGTGGCTCCGTAAGAAGCGTCTCAAGGTCCTGGAGTGGCCTAGCCAGTCTCCAGACCTGAACCCAATAGAACATCTTTGGAGGGAGCTGAAAGTCCGTATTGCCCAGCGACAGCCCCGAAACCTGAAGGATCTGGAGAAGGTCTGTATGGAGGAGTGGGCCAAAATCCCTGCTGCAGTGTGTGCAAACCTGGTCAAGACCTACAGGAAACGTATGATCTCTGTAATTGCAAACAAAGGTTTCTGTACCAAATATTAAGTTCTGCTTTTCTGATGTATCAAATACTTATGTCATGCAACAAAATGCAAATTAATCATACAGTGTGATTTTTTGTTTTTTTGTTTTAGATTCTGTCTCTCACAGTCGAAGTGTACCTATGATAAAAATTACAGACCTCTACATGCTTTGTAAGTAGGAAAACCTGCAAAATCGGCAGTGTATCAAATACTTGTTCTCCCCACTGTATATATATGTACAAATAGACACTGGAATTATCACAAAAGCTAGCCTATATGTGTCCAAGCTAAACCCCACATGCCCACAGCTATTCATAACACAACTACAACCTACAGTAAACGGTGATGTACTAGTCTCATATTTGAATTAGCTGATTTACATTTATAACTACATGCCCTATGTTCAACGCAAATTCTGACTGTCCGGCGATGACAGTGACTTGTATATGTGGTGGAGGGGAGATATTGTGTGTGCGTCCCAAATGGCACCCTATTCCCTATATAGTGCACTAGTTTTGACCAGAGCCCTATGCATTTCACAGATAATAGGGTGCCATTTGGGAAGTAGCCCAACACATGCAGTAAAAATGTGTCATAGTGCAGCAGAGAGAACGTGAACATCATTTCAGTGGCTGCTCTGCTACATTACTGTACTCGTCTGTTCGGCACCGAGCACAGCCCAGAGCAGATCACCAATGGCAGGACTCTCAAACCAAGGACAATGCTGAGGAGGATTCAGGTAAAATATGCATCACACTGACTGAACACAAGGTATAATTGGAAAGGCTTCCATTTAGGTCATGATACTGACTACAGCATTTCTCTTAGAAGCTCTATGAGATGCGTTTACAAATCAAAATATGATTTTACCATTCCAATTTTACTTTTGGATTATGTACTACTGTTGTTCTTGAAGTAACAGCCTTCAAAAACCTTTTCATTGTGCAGAGCCTGTGGTCTTGCAGTAACGCTCTCAGTTTCAGACTAACTGTTCCCCACCGGAGACCAGGATACAATCCTACTGTTCTCCCACTTGCCTGTCTCCCCCCTCTGTTTCCAACTGTCTAAAGATGAAGCGTAGAATGTAAAATATATATAAAAATATATATATTTTAAGCAATGACAAAAATATGTTATCAATCCCAGAACCACTTATGTTTTCCAGTGGAGTGAGATAACCCAGCTGCATGTTCAGAAAAACGCCAATCATCTGTCATATCTTGCTGCTCCGGCTTGGATTTCCCTAGCTTATCTCCAGCAGTAACCATGGCGATGCAAGCCATACAGAACATCCTCGTTATCAGGGTCCTAGAGGACTCACTGGAGTGTGGTGTTTTCGTGGTGACCGTCCACTGTGGAGACCGCCTCCTGCTGGACTTCTGGTGGCAGAAGCCCCCATTTTGGAACAGCCAGGTGGAACAGACGGACATCCAGTGCCAGGCTGGAACAGGGCCAAACCAGGAGCTGGATTTTGTTCTGCGGGCCCTTCACAGAGCGCCTAACCTCCCCAACCAACACTACTGGGGCCCCTTTGTTGTCGGCCTGTGCCTGGACGCTCTGCCCTTCCATTTTCACCTCCCTCCCGAAGCGCTCGGCGGCGGTATACAGGAAGTATTGCAAGAGTGTGGCAAGCTGGTGCTCATACGCTGAGGGGGCTTTGAACTGTATTGGTGGCTATAGCATATCATTAATTCTGACTGACTTTACTTGGCAGCTCTGACTCAGACATGGCCGAGTCAGTCAGTCAGTTCCAGATGGAAACCCAACCCACCCTGGTTCCTCTGGATGGCACTGTGGTCTCCCACCATCCCACGCCCACTCAGTTACAGTGGGGAAAAGTATTTAGTCAGCCACCAATTGTGCAAGTTCTCCCACTTAAAAAGATGAGAGAGGCCTGTAATTTTCATCATAGGTACACGTCAACTATGACAGACAAAATAAGAAAGAAAAAAATCCAGAAAATCACAATGTAGGATTTTTAATGAATTTCTTTGCAAATATGGTGGAAAATAAGTATTTGGTCAATAACAAAAGTTTCTCAATACTTTGTTATATACCCATTGTTGGCAATGACACAGGTCAAACGTTTTCTGTAAGTCTTCACAAGGTTTTCACACACTGTTGCTGGTATTTTGGCCCATTCCTCCATGCAGATCTCCTCTAGAGCAGTGATGTTTTGGGGCTGTCGCTGGGCAACACAGACTTTCAACTCCCTCCAAAGATTTTCTATGGGGTTGAGATCTGGAGACTGGCTAGGCCACTCCAGGACCTTGAAATGCTTCTTACGAAGCCACTCCTTCGTTGCCCGGGCGGTGTGTTTGGGATCATTGTCATGCTGAAAGACCCAGCCACGTTTCATCTTCAATGCCCTTGCTGATGGAAGGAGGTTTTCACTCAAAATCTCACGATACATGGCCCCATTCATTCTTTCCTTTACACGGATCAGTCGTCCTGGTCCCTTTGCAGAAAAACAGCCCCAAAGCATGATGTTTCCACCCCTATGCTTCACAGTAGGTATGGTGTTCTTTGGATGCAACTCAGCATTCTTTGTCCTCCAAACACGACGAGTTGAGTTTTTACCAAAAAGTTCTATTTTGGTTTCATCTGACCATATGACATTCTCACAATCCTCTTCTGGATCATCCAAATGCACTCTAGCAAACTTCAGACGGGCCTGGACATGTACTGGCTTAAGCAGGGGGACACGTCTATGCACTGCAGGATTTGAGTCCCTGGCGGCGTAGTGTGTTACTGATGGTAGGCTTTGTTACTTTGGTCCCAGCTCTCTGCAGGTCATTCACTAGGTCCCCCCGTGTGGTTCTGGGATTTTTGCTCACCGTTCTTGTGATCATTTTGACCCCACGGGGTGAGATCTTGCGTGGAGCCCCAGATCGAGGGAGATTATCAGTGGTCTTGTATGTCTTCCATTTCCTAATAATTGCTCCCACAGTTGATTTCTTCAAACCAAGCTGCTTACCTATTGCAGATTCAGTCTTCCCAGCCTGGTGCAGGTCTACAGTTCTGTTTCTGGTGTCCTTTGACAGCTCTTTGGTCTTGGCCATAGTGGAGTTTGGAGTGTGACTGTTTGAGGTTGTGGACAGGTGTCTTTTATACTGATAACAAGTTCAAACAGGTGCCATTAATACAGGTAACGAGTGGAGGACAGAGGAGCCTCTTAAACAAGAAGTTACAGGTCTGTGAGAGCCAGAAATCTTGCTTGTTTGTAGGTGACCAAATACTTATTTTCCACCATAATTTGCAAATAAATTCATTAAAAATCCTACAATGTGATTTTCTGGATTTTTTCTCCTCAATTTGTCTGTCATAGTTGACGTGTACCTATAATGAAAATTACAGGCCTCTCTCGTCTTTTTAAGTGGGAGAACTTGCACAATTGGTGGCTGACTAAATACTTTTTCCCCCCACTGTATATCCATCATCCACCCATTCATTCATCCCTCCCTCCTTCCCTGTTCCTTTGCCTGCTCTGTGTCCACCCAGAGACAGCCACCACCACGACATCACTGGCCTGACCACAGAGACGATAGTGGGCAGAGCCGAACCGCTTTATGACGGAGGAGTCACCACTTCAGAAGGTAGTGTGGTGAAGCCGGATGAAAGATGAAAGAACAGACGCTCTGGTTTAAGACTGGAGAAACAAAGCCTGAGCAAACAAGGCTGGGAGAGGGAGAGGAGAGGAAGAGGAGATGGGTAGGAGGGGAACAAAAGAGAAAATGGCACCCTTGCCTTGCCCAAATTAGACTGACCTCCTTTCTAGGGAAAAGCTGGTCCTCAAAGGCCGATTTCACACATAGTTACTCCAAGAGAAGAATTTATGACAAGCCATAGGCAGTTAAAAATGAAAATTATTTATATTTGGAAAGCACAAACAAAATATTACTCAAGCGTATCACCCACCTCCCCAGCCCCAGCTCTGTAGCCCCAACCAGATACTCACCATCATAGGTAAAGTAGGCCCCGTCCTTGAAGACTACGACCGATGGAAGCTCTGGCAAAGTCACTGACTGGATGGTGAAAACACATAAAATACATAATTCAAAGCAAATTCCATAAATCATCCATTACTTTCTTAATTTATGGGCACCTAAACCATACGAGACAGCAGTCCTATTGGCGGCAGGTCATCCTAGCAAACTGTGGACATCATGCCAAATAAACCTGCATAAACAGCATGCTCGCAGGCTTCGCTGTCCCTATGGCATTTACCATATCATACTGCATGGAGAATGTCACTGCAGCACTTTCACTTGTGAGTGCTGCCTTGTGTTTGACTAGCTAGCTATACGACTAAAACAATTATCAAAATCACAATAAATCCCTAATTAGATAAAAGTGATGAGAACAAAACTTTCAAATGCAGCGTTGATAAGTTCTCCTCGCTGACATTTAATGAGAGTCAAGGATCATGCAACATTCTCAAGGCCGTTACCTCTGGTAAGACGTCTTCCGACGCAGAGAAGAAGTATGTATACACAATCAGCTCAGCAGCCATGTCGATATACTTCTCCTGCAAACGAGAAATCAACACAAGTTACAAGCTTCTTCTTCTCTGAGAATTGCCCTCTGTTAACTTGGTATGGGACATTTATCAAGGTTGTCTAGCACGTTGTATAAATGGGCCTCGCCTCACTCGGAGAGCTCTTGGCGGCAGCAGCAGTGTGAGCAGAAACTTTATGATCCAATCAATAAATACTAGCTAAATGCCGTGACAGCTTTCAGTGGCATTGATTGGATGATAAGATAACATGTCAGACCCACAGAGAAGTGATAAACATGAGGGGAATGTATGTCGAATTACTCAGAAAGCACATAGTTAAATCAGGATGGTAGTTAACCAATATGTCAATGTAGTATGGATCTTCTTACTATATAATGTGTGTACTATATGTGAGAGCTCCAACCAAGAATTCCAATGTACGCATTTCTTTTTACATCTCCGAATGGCAAATAAACTACTTGAACTGACTGGGATAAATGTATCGTTAACAAACTCCCATGATCACACTGGGAGAATATGAATCCTACTACGATTTTATGCACTGAATTCCTTAACATAAATGTTTATGTAGATTTGTATATTTTTCACTCAAATGTCTGATAGTATTGGGTCAAAACAACTTCACACATTATATTGCTACTTATTGTGCATTGTGACCACTCTCACTCCGCTCTTGGAGGTTATGCTCTGCCTGAACCAGAGAAACTTCCAGAGACCTTACCTTGAGTGGAGACTCCCCACCAAAGTATACAAAGAGCACGTCATGTCTCTTCATCATATGGTCAAACATCTGTTTGCTTGGAAGTGCTCGGACTGCTGGCCTGAAGAGGATAGAAGACATGCACACAAACAGAAACATTATAGTTGGGATTCTAAGATAATATATTTCCCATTAGTTAAATTGCGAGAAAAATTAATAAAACCAGGTGAAACAGAGGAACTAAGCTGAACGTCTCATATTAGAACACTAATTTTTTTATTGCATTGCGGCATGCTACGGACTGCCTACTGAACACCGCCATGTTTTTTTCCCCAGTTTAACGTGTATGGTTCTGGTGCCATCTAGTGAACATTGCAGAAGCATGCAGTCAGAGGTGAAACCCCAGCCAGGTCTTTGACCCACCATTCAGACTGATCACTCATCATGGGTCTAGTTTGGATTTTCCCCTGAGAGATAGGAATCCCCTCAGGCTAAACTATTAACTGGCATTTGAAGAGACTTTGAAGTTGCTAGGGTGGAAATTCACTGCATTGTAAGGGGGAGAGAATACATTTGTTGTATAGAGTTCCATGTGTAGCCCATACCGCATAATGTCCTGTTTAGGAGACTACAGTATTCATATGTCTACATGCAGGTCATATATAGCCAATTTGTCCGATCATATTTATTCATATAGACTTACATAAGTGATTATGTACCCATTTACAGTACCAGTCAAACGTTTAGACACACCTACTCATTCAATGGTTTTTCTTAAATGTTTACTACTTTCTACATTGTAGAATAGTAGTGAAGACATCAAAACTATGAAATAACACATATGGAATCATGTAGAAACCCAAAAAAGTGTTAAACAAATCAAAATATATTTTATATTTTAGATTCTTCAAAGTAGCCTCCCTTTGCCTTGATGACAGCTTTGCACACTCTTGGCATTCTCTCAACCAGCTTCATGAGGCAGTCACCTGGAATGCATTTCAATTAATAGGTGTGCCTTGTTAAAAGTTAATTTGTGGAATTTCTTTCCTTCTTCATGTGTTTGAGCCAATCAGTTGTGTTGTGACAAGGTAGGGGGGGTATACAGAAGATAGCTTTATTTGGTAAAAGACCAAGTCCATATTATGGCAAGAACAGCTCAAATAAGCAAAGAAAAACGACAGTCCATCATTACTTTAAGACATGAAGGTCAGTCAATCCGGAAAATGTCAAGAACTTTTAAAGTTTCTTCAAGTGCAGTCGCAAAAACCATCAAGCGCTATGATGAAACTGGCTCTCATGAGGACCGCCACAGGAAAGGAAGACCCAGTTACTGCTGCTGCAGAGGATAAGTTCATTAGAGTTACCTGCACCTCAGAAATTGCAGCCCAAATAAATGCTTCACAGAGTTCAAGTAACAGACACATATCAACATCAACTGTTCAGAGGAGACTGCGTGAATCAGGCCTTTATGGTTGAATTGCTGCAAAGAAACCACTACTGAAGGACACCAATAACAAGAGACTTGCTTGTGCCAAGAAACACGAGCAATGGATATTAGACCGGTGGAAATCTGTCCTTTGGTCTGTAGTCCAAATAGGAGATTTTTGGTTCCAACCGCCGTGTCTTTGTGAGACGCACTGTAGGTGAACGGATGATCTCCGCATGTGTAGTTCCCACCGTGAAGCACGGAGGAGGAGGTGTGATGGTGTGGGGCTGCTTTGCTGGTGACACTTCTGTGATATATTTAAAATTCATGGCACACTTAACCAGCATGGCTACCACAGCATTCTGCAGCGATACTCCATCCCGTCTGGTTTGGCCTTAGTGGAACTATCATTTGTTTTTCAACAGGACAATGACCCAACACACCTCCAGGCTGTGTAAGGGCTATTTTACCAAGAAGGAGAGTGATGGAGTGCTGCATCAGATGACCTAGCCTGCACAATCACCCGACCTCAACCCAATTGAGATGGTTTGGGGATGAGTTGGACCGCAGAGTGAAGGAAAAGCAGCCAACAAGTGCTCAACAAATGTGGGAACTCCTTCAAGACTGTTTGAAAAGCATTCCAGGTGAAGCTGGTTGAGAGAATGCCAAGAGTGGGCAAAGCTGTCATCAAAGCAAAGGGTGGACACTTTGAAGAATCTAAAATCTAAAATGTATTTTGATTTGTTTAACACTTTTGCTTACTACATGATTCCATATGTATTATTTCATAGTTTTGATGTCTTCACTATTATTCTTCAATGTAGAAAATAGTAAATATAAAGAAAAACCCTTGAATGAGTAGGTGTTCTAAAACTTTTGACTGGTACTGTATATCACCCATAAGAGATGTTGAAGCAACAGTGCATATGTTAAGAGTCCTATGACTTACCCTGCTACCCTGTTGGCGAATTCTACGATGTCATCCTTTGTCCTTGGCCCCTTGTAATTATAGG
The DNA here is from genome assembly GCF_964263955.1 of Coregonus lavaretus. Lineage (NCBI taxonomy): Eukaryota > Metazoa > Chordata > Actinopteri > Salmoniformes > Salmonidae > Coregonus > Coregonus lavaretus. The sequence continues at coordinate 16,125,826 of NC_139989.1, forward strand.
CAAGATCACCCTTTAGCCTGAGAAAGGAGGAGAGAGAGAGTGTGGGGGAGAGAAAGACATTGAATAACACCAAGAGAAAGACCGTGAATTTCCTTCTTTATGCCAGTCATTTTGTGAGGAGAAATAAGACAGAATGGTACATTTGCATGAGAGAAAAACAAGATAAAAGCCTTTCATTTGGACCTTTAATTATTATGCTCAGTTTCTAGTGCTTGTATGTGTGCATTCTGACCACCCACTCTGGGGTTGCTCTTTGTAGTGCTGTGAAAAGCATGATAACAATGCCAAAGCTAAAAACAATTACACTTCTCCAGCAAGTATGAGTCAAATCCAAAACTGCTCAAACAAAAACTGATTCCAATCCAGACGCAGGTTACGGGGCAAAGGCAGCTACTACACCAGGAAGTGATCCCTATACCCAGAGGTCAGGGGCCGTATGTATCAAGCGTCTCAGAGTAGGAGTGCTGATTTAGGATCAGTTTTGCCTTTAGATCACAATGAATAACATTACATGGACAGGGGTAAACCTGATCCAAGATCAGCGCTCCCACTCAGAGATGCTTGACACTTACAGCCCCAGAATTTCTCTATTTGGTCAGGGTTTTTTCCAATAGCAGTACAGGATAGAAAACAAGGGCCCTCTTCTCTTTCATTATGGAGTTACATCAACCACAGTACTACCAGGATCAGACCCCAAAGACCTGACAAATCCATCAAGGAGTGTTTGCTAGGGTTACGCCAGTACACAAGGCTATTTGGATCTATTCTAATGAACTCCGGGAGAGATGGAGTCTCAGGTCTCTATATTTCTCTCTGGGGATGTAGTCCACTGAGAATATTTCATCACTCGCTTGGTTTAATGTGATGATTGCCCCCACTGTGATCACCTAACAGAGTTATCATGTTCACTCAAACAAAACCTAAGTGTCCTACAGAAGCCTCAAATAAAAAAGATTTGGTTTCAAGCAAATTAATAAAAGACTATACTAATGTATTTTTATTTGTCTGAAGAGGCCACAGCTTCTACTTCTTAGGGGATTTAAATTGTCTTGTAAAAGTGTTAAGACCCCTTAGAAGTCTTCACATTTTGTGTTACAAAGTGGGATTAAAATGTATGTCATTTTTTTGTCAACAATCTACACAACATTTTATGAATAAAATGCAATAACTAAAATAGTCGTTGCGTACGTATTCAGCTCCCTGAGTCAATATGTTAGAAACACCTTTGGCATTGAATACAGCTGCTAGTCTTCTTGGGTAAGTCTATAAAATTGTGTAATATTTGCCCATTATTTTATTTTTTTTTATTCTTCAAGCTCTGGCAAGATGTTGGGGATCATGGCTAGACAGCAATTTTCAAGTCTTACCATATATTCTCAAGCAGGTTTAAGTCAAAACTGTAACTTGGCCCCTCAGGAATATTCACCGTCTTCTTGGTAAACAACTCCAGTGTAGATTTGGCCTTGTGTTTTAGGTTATTGTCCTGCTAAACTGTGAATTCCTCTAACAGTCTCTGGTGCAAAGCAGACTGAAGCAGGTTTTCCTCTAGGATTTTGCCAGTGCTTAACTCCATCCGTTTATTTTTATCCTAAAAAAAAACTATATTTAGGTCATCATTGTGGAGTCACTACAATGTTACATGACACCCAGCATTATAACATGTTATGACACAGTCATAACCATGTCATAATATGTCATAACAGCTGACATAACTTGTCATGACACATATTTAGACCTGTTGTGACTTATTGTGTTATGTTATGGCTGGTTATGACACCTACATAAGAGTGTCAAACCCCACAAGGCATAACATTCCATTACACCATAGCCTACGTGTCAACAGTATGTTTATGTTACACAAAATTGACCATATTTTAAATTGACCATTTAAAATTATCATTGTAATTGCGCACACAATTGTCACACATGCACCTACTCCAATGCTCTGTTGCTGGTGACTGGGATGAATGCAGGAGCAGATTTCAGGAGCAGGACAAGACACCCTCATTTTGACTGATGACTGATATAAGGGCATGTACGTGATAGGCCTATCTGGCTTATATGATTATGATGGACATAATGCTTCTTGACAGTGTCATAAAGTGTATTTTCTACAAGTTATTAAAAATATGAAAAAACCCTGACTGTAAAGAATACATTACAACACCTACTACTAAGGTTTTAAGAAACAAACTTCTTGGCAGGGAAAAAACGAATTTGAATAAATGTGGGTTGACACTTATGTAGGTGTCATAACCATCCATAAAATAACACAATATATGTCACAACCGGTATAAATATATAGGTCATGACAGTGTTATGACCATATTATGACAGGTTATGCCAAGTTATGTCAGCTGTTATAACATTGTTATGACCGTGTCATAACGTGTTATGACACTGGGTGTGAAGTAAAGCGTTACCAATGTTATTGATCCATCCTCAGTTGTTTTCTCCCATCACAGCCATTGAACTAAAAATCCCCAATGGCCTCATGGTAACATCCTTGAGCTACAACTTTACCTTTCATGTGTCTGGGTGGTTTAATATATAATCCACACCCTAATTATTAACTTGACCAAGCTTAAAAGAGATATTCAATGTCTGATTTTTTATTGTTACCCATCTATCAAATCACTGCCCTTCTTTATGAGGCTTTCGAAAAGCTCACTGGTCTTTGTAAGTGAATCTGTGCTTGAAATTCAATACTTGACTGAGGGACAAAAGTTGTCTCAAACTGAGGGATTTCAGTTTGTGACAAAACATGCAAATATAGTGTAGAGAATCATTGTACCATCTAAATCGCTGTGAAATATTCCACATTTTGTTACGTTACAGCCTTATTCTAAAATGGATAAAATCAATATTTTCCTCATCAATCTAAACACAATACCCCATAACGACAAAGCGAAAACAGGTTTTTATAAATTTTTGCAAATGTATTAAACCTAAAAAAACAGAAATACCTTATTTACACAAGTATATGCTATTAAACTTGAAATTGAGCTAAGGTGTATTGATCATCCTTGAGATGTTTCTACAACTTGGAGTCCACCTGTGGTAAATTCAATTGATTGGACATGATTTGGAAAGGCACACACCTGTCTATATAAAGGTCCCACAGTTGACAGTGCATGTCAGAGCAAAAACCAAGCCATGAGGTCGAAAGGAATTATCCGTAGAGCTCAGAGACAGGATTGTGTCGAGGCACAGATCTGGGAAAGGGTACCAAAACATTTCTGCAGCATTGAAGATCCCCAAGAACACAGTGGCCTGCATCATTCTTAAATGGAAGAAGTTTGGAACCACCGAAACTCTTCCTAGAGCTGGCCGCCCAGCCAAACTGCGCAATCGGGGGAGAAGGGCTTTGGTCAGGGCGGAGATGGGAGAATCTTCCAGAAGGACAACCATCTCTGCAGCACTCCACCAATCAGGCCTTTATGGTAGAGTGGCCAGACAGAAGCCACTCCTCAGTAAAAGGCACGTGACAGCCCACTTGGAGTTTGCCAAAAGGCACCTAAAGGACTCTCAGACCATGAGAAACAAGATTCTCTGGTCTGATGAAACCAAGATTGAACTCTTTGGCCTGAATGCAAAGCGTCACGTCTGGAGGAAACCTGGCACCATCCCTACGGTGAAGCATGGTGGTGGCAGCATCATGCTGTGGGGATGTTTTTCAGCAGCAGGGACTGGGAGACTAGTCAGGATCAGATCGAGGGAAAGATGAACGGAGAAAAGTACAGAGAGATCCTTAAGATCCCTGCTCCAGAGGTTCACCTTCCAACAGGACAATGACCCTAAGCACACAGCCAAGAAGACAACACAGGAGTGGCTTCGGGACAAGTCTCTGAATGTCCTTGAGTGGCCCAGCCAGAGCCTGGAGCCTGAACCCAATCGAACATCTCTGGAGAGACCTGAAAATTGCTGTGCAGCGACGCTCCCATCCAACCTGACAGAGCTAGAGAGGATCTGCAGAGAAGAATGGGGGAAACTCCCCAAATACAGGTGTGCCAAGCTTGTAGCGTCATCCCCAAGAAGACTCGAGGCTGTAATCGCTGCAAAGAAATTCTAAAAACCTGTTTTTGCTTCGTCATTATGGGGTGTGTAGATTGATGAGAAAAAACTAACAATTTAATCAATTTTAGAATAAGGCTGTAATGTAACAAAATGTGGAAAAAGTCAAGAGGTCTGAATACTTTCCAAATGCACTGTACACACACATTCTGCTCCATTGCACTCGGGAGCCAGTATATTTGATCACATCTGTATTAATTGGATTACCTGAATAGATTATTATCAAATCATCATATCTTAATGATACAATACCTCATTAGGCCATGTATTGCCCTCAGGGTAGGCGGCAACAACACCTTAAATCCCCCATTGGCTAACCCCAGGGGAGTATGGTGAGCTTTATTCCATAGCTCTCATCATCAGGCCTAATGCTGACAAGTTAAGTCACAATGGACAATTGAGTTCAGCAGAGACATGATCAATGTGAAGGAAAATATTGGGTAAAGCATTGCTCTTGTTTTGTAGCCTAAACTTCTACTAACAAACTGCAATGGTCAGTGTATATCGTCTTCATATGTGCTCATACTTACAATTTGATTGTGGGGTATCCTCGTACTCCAAATTCTGAGGACATGCCTAAATGGAAAAGTGACAATATTTGTAAAAAACTGAAGCATTTGTGTGTCTTTCTGTGTCAATCCATTTCCTCAACTACTTATTTTTTATAGAATTTTTTACTAAGCTGCATATCACATATGGAACTACAGAATGGGACAATAAGGAAGATAAATTCCATAAGAACTACAGTAACCATAATCCTCAGTTAACTGTCATTTTAAGGACCATCTCTCTGTCCTCAGAATGCACTTTCCCTAATACCTGAAAGCTGTTGTCACCTGTTTATGAGGTTTTAGTAGCCTCTTAGTTAGCCTAATCTTGGACAGCGAGTAAAGTCAGCGACAGACAGTCATGTAATCTGTCCGTGGAATTTTAATCTGGTTTATGCGTGATTAGCCAGAGTAAGAGGCTTGGGGTCAACAACATGAGGAAAAAAAGTTTTACAGATCCTAAGTAATGAAGTCTTGGCAATAGTAATAGTGTATCTTTAACAGCCAGGTGAAACCGATAGCAGAATGGCAGTTTCAATGGAGACGTACGTACAGTAAGAAGACATAGGGGAAGTTGTCAACTTCTCTGGTGCATCCCAAATTGCACCCTATAGAGAGCACTACTTTTGACCAGAGCCCTAAAGGCCCTAGCAGTGCATTATAAATGGAATAGCCATTTGGGACTCTATATGCTCAATTAGAGGGAAGATATTTACACTACAAGGCCAAAAGTATGTGGAGAACATCTCATTCCAAAATCATGGGCATTAATATGGAGTTGGTCCCCCCTTTGCTGATATAACAGCCTCCACTCTTCTGGGAAGGCTTTCCACTAGATGTTGGAACATTGCTGCGGGAACTGTCTTCCATTCAGCCACAAGAGCATTAGTGAGGTCGGGCACTGATGTTGGGCGATTAGGCCTGGCTTGCAGTTTGCGTTCCAATTAATCCCAAAGGTGTTCAATGGCGTTGAGGTCAGGGCTCTGAGCAGGCCAGTCACGTTCTTCCACACTGATCTTGACAATCCATTTCTGTATGGACCTCACTTTGTGCACAGGGACATTGTCAGGCTGAAACAAGAGAGCGCCTTCCCCAAACTGTTGCCACAAAGTTGGAAGCACAGAATCATCTAGAAAGTCACTGTATGCTGTAGCGTTAAGATTTCCCTTCACTGGAATTTAGGGGCCTAGCCCAAACCATGAAAAACAGCCCCAGACCATTATTACTCCTCAACCAAATTGTACAGTTGGCACTATGCATTCGGGCAGGTAGCGTTCTCCTGGCATCCGCCAAACCCAGAGTCGTCCGTCGGACTGCCAGATGGTGAAGCGTGATTCATCACTCCACAGAACGCGTTTCCACTACTCCAGAGTCCAATGGCGGTGAGCATTACACCACTCTAGCCGACGCTTGGCATTGCGCATGGTGATCTTAGGCTTGTGTACGGCTGCTCGGCCATGGAAACCCTTTTCATGAAGCTCCAGAGGAACAGTTCATGTGCTAACGTCGCTTCCAGAGAAAGTTTGGAACTCAGTAGTGAGTGTTGCAACCGAGAACAGACGTTTTTACGCACTATAGCACTCTGCGGTCCCGTTCTGTGAGCTTGTGTGGCCTACCACTTCGTGGCTGAACCGTTGTTGCTCCTAGATGTTTCCACTTCACAATAACAACACTTACAGTTTTACAGTTGACCAGGGAAGCACTAGCGGTCTTGTTGGAAATGTGGCATCCTATGACGGTGCCACGTTGAAAGTCACTGAGCTCTTCAGTACGGCCCATTCTACTGCCAATGTTAGCGTATGGAAAATGAATGGCTGTGTGCTCGATTTTATACACCGGTCAGCAACGGGTTTGGCTGAAATAGCAGAATCCACTAATTTTAAGGGGTGTCCACAAACTGACATTTGACTAACTAGCACTTCATACGGGCACACAATCAATCACAGCCGGTTCAGACAAAGAAACCCAAGTATTGGCATCAGCTGATATTGCACCAATTAGATGAATCACTCTACCTTAATATGGCGGCCTATTTAGTCAAACAGGTTCCGCACACACATTCTCTGATGGCTGCCACACGCAAGCTATGCGCTGGTGTTTTCCCACCACCCACCCCACCCGCCACCTATTTGGGCTCTGCTTTTGTTTCGGTCAGGGGTGTTAACCCGATAGACTGCATGTTAAAGCATATATGCTTACTGTTATTTTTGTCTACGACTTATTAAAGCTGTTCAAATGTACTTACATTGACAAAATAATGTAGGTAGTCAAGGCTACAGCCAATCAGGAATATGTAGAGAAGAATTTTGACATTGTCACTGCAACAGAGACTCACCAGAGTATGCAGTGCCGTCCATCTTGCCCACCCGCACCGGCGATCCAGAACTTTTCAACTCGGCGCCGACGTCATACCAAACAGGCTCCAGTTTTTTACAGTAGCCACACCACGGTGCATAAAACTGCAAAGGCACAACACAACACTGTCAATCACTGTAAAAACGATGAAATAGGCCTAGCACTAAAACTATTAACACAAATACACACACAGTTCATAAATAATACACATGGCGGCAACACACTCAGGGACATCAACTGGGTATTGCAGAGTATGGCAGTCCCAATATCCTAGCTCAACCGCAACAATTTAAAATAGGCTACTAAAATCATTCCAAATCCAATTAAAAGGCAAATGCAGTTTAGCGGTATTAGGGGGCTGACTTTAGGACCACGAGGATGCCGTTGGTGCAGGCAGATGAACAGCAAGACTTTTCTCTCAAAACAGTTCAGAGGTGGAAGATGGCTGTAGATGGCTAGGACGCTAGGTAGGCTTAACTGCTGTTTGATTAGACATGGATTAAAAACTAGTTTTTAATCCCAGTGCTGAGCTAGTGCGTAGCAGGCTAACTGCTGTATTGACATGTGTTTGAGGTGAATGAAGCTACAACAGCCAAGGTGATAATAAAGTCCCTCCAGGATTTCGCAGGGATGTTTTGTGATATTTGCGGGGAAAAACACGTCATTTTGCTTCGCCAATTCTGACATTTTGCATGGCAATATGCAATGATTTTGTCCAATTTGTAGGGAAAAACTTTGCTGATGTGTGGCTTGATTTAACCATATTATGTGGTAAATGTGCAGTGATTGGTTGAAATTGCGAGCCCTCTTTTTGCACTGCTGTGATGGGTCAGTTCTATGCAATAATATTGTGATGATTTGATTGTTTTATCTGGAAATATTTGCAACCCCTCGCATAACATGCAGGGAACTGTTTATTTAGCTAAAAAATATATTTGATCGCTGAATCCTGGAGGGACTGATAATGGCGGGAGTAAATGTTGCTTGTTTTTGCTGTTGGCAATTCCATGGTAACAAAGTGACGCAGAGACTCACTTAAAAAATGTATGCCAAGCAAAAATGTATTGCCATGTTTAACAAACCATACACCTACAGTATATGCAGAAGTCTACTATTAACAATTGCCACTGACATTTTTACTAAAACACATTTACTTGAGGAACAGTGCAGATGCAAAGTTTGTTAACAGAAGAAGACAGTAAAATCTCCCTCAGTTTTTTAAGAGACCACGTTTTCAAAAACTCCTAAATATCTACTCCGAATTAAGATTCAAAGATGTCTGCAGAAAGAATGCAGTGTCAGCTAGGATGACACCTTGAGTTTGAAAAAAATCTATTTTGGTTATTGAACTACAGTAAGTGAAGTGGATCAACACTCGGTAACATAACAGAATGATGGTAACATAATGACATCATGGGTCCTTGATCTGTACTATACAGTCATTGTCTCATGGTGATGTATCCTGAAAATGTATATCCCTCCTTTGCATATTATTCTACACACTGGCTATTATTCTAATGAGCTCAGCTCCCAAATAAAACCAAATTTGTTTGGCCCAGACCTCATGAGGGAGAGAAATTTGTGGTAACAGAAACATTATGTAATATTTCTTAAACTTACAGAATAAATCATTTCTGCAAACTAAATATAAATGTCGATTTTAGTTGGCAGGGACCTTTACTTCAACATTGTGTTTTGATGTATTTCTAATACCTTTTAAGACATTTTCTAGTAGATGTTTTTAAGAACCCTTTTCCATCTGTGTGACCAGAAATAAAAGCCTTTGCTTATTCCTAATTTTTAGGATGGAAAATGGTTAACCAAATACATTTAAACTCGGTTTATCACAATTCCTGACATTTAATCCTAGTAAAAATTCCCTGTCTTAGGTCAGTTAGGATCACCACTTCATTTTAAGAATGTGAAATGTCAGAATAATAGTAGAGAGAATGATTTATTTCAGCTTTTATTTATTTCATCACATCCCAGTGGGTCAGAAGTTTACATACACTCAATTAGTATTTTTGGTAGCATTGCCTTTAAATTGTTTAACTTGGGTCAAACGTTTTGGGTAGCCCTCCACAAGCTTCCCACAATAAGTTGCTGGTATAACTGAGTCAGGTTTCTAGGCCTCCTTGCTCGCACACGCTTTTTCAGTTCTGCCAACAAATTTTCTATAGGATTGAGGTCAGGGCTTTGTGATAGCCATTCCAATACCTTGACTTTGTTGTCCTTAAGCCATTTTGCCACAACTTTGGAAGTATGCTTGGGGTCATTGTCCATTTGGAAGACCCATTTCAAATAAAATCAAATTTTATTTGCCACATGCGCCGAATACAAAAGGTGTAGACATTACAGTGAAATGCTTACTTACAGCCCTTAACCAACAATGCATGTATTTTTTTTATAAAAAAGTAAAATAAAACAAAAAAGGTGTTGAGAAAAAAAGAACAGAAGTAAAATAAAATAACAGTAGGGAGTACCGGTGCAGAATCAATGTGCGGGGGCACCGGCTAGTTGAGGTAATATGTACATGTGGGTAGAGTTAAAGTGACTATGCATAAATAATTAACAGAATAGCAGCAGCGTAAAAATATGTGGTGGGGGTGGGGGGGGCAGTGCAAGTAGTCCGGGTAGCCATGATTAGCTGTTCAGGAGTCTTATGGCTTGGGGGTAGAAGCTGTTGAGAAGCCTTTTGGACCTAGAATTGGCGCTCCGGTACCGATTGCCGTGCGGTAGCAGAGAGAACAGTCTATGACTAGGGTGGCTGGAGTCTGACAATTTGCGACCCAGCTTTAACTTCCTGACTGATGTCTTGAGATGTTTCTTCAATAAATCCACATAATTTTCCTTCCACATGATGCCATCTATTTTGTGAAGTGGACCAGTCCCTCCTGTAGCAAAGCACCCCCACAGCATGATGCTGCCACCCCTGTGCTTCACGGTTGGGATGGTGTTCTTCGGCTTGCAAGTTCCCCCTTTTTCCTCCAAACATAACAACGGTCATTATGGCCAAACAGTTCTATTTTTGTTTCATCAGACCAGAGGACATTTCTCCAAAAAGTACGATCTTTGTCCCCATGTGCAGTTGCAAACCGTAGTCTGGCTTTTTTATGGCGGTTTTGGAGTAGTGGCTTCTTCCTTGCCGAGCGACCTTTCAGTTTATGTTGATATAGGTCTCATTTTACAGTAGATATAGATACTTTTGTACCCGTTTCCTCCAGCATCTTCACAAGGTCCTTTGCTGTTGTTCTGGGATTGATTTGCACTTTTCACACCAAAGTACGTTCATCTCTAGGAGACAGAACACGTCTCCTACCTGAGCAGTATGACGGCTGCGTGATCCCATGGTGTTTATACTTGCGCACTATTGTTTGTACAGATGAACGTGGTACCTTCAGGCGTTTGGAAATTGCTCCCAAGGATGAACCAGACTTGTGGAGGTCTACAATTGTTTTTCTGAGGTCTCGGCTGATTTCTTTTGATTTTCCCATGATGTCAAGCAAAGAGGCACTGAGTTTGAAGGTAGGCCTTGAAATACATCCACAGGTACACCTCCAATTGACTCAACTGATGTCAATTAGCCTATCAGAAGCTTCTAAAGCCATGACATCATTTTCTGGAATTTTCCAAGCTGTTTAAAAGGCACAGTCAACTTAGTGTATGTAAACTTCTGACCCACTGGAATTGTGATACAATGAATTATAAGTGAAATAATCTGTTTGTAAACAATTGTTGGAAAAATTACTTGTGTCATGCACAAAGTAGATGTCCTAACCGACTTGCCAAAACTATAGTTTGTTAACAAGAAATTTGTGGAGTGGTTGAAAAAACGAGTTTTAATGACTCCAACCTAAGTGTATGTAAACTTCCGACTTCAACTGTATATGCTCCTATAAACTTAACATGTTGGCGCTCATGGGACGTACTCTCCAAATAGCATTTTAGAGTTTTTAAAAATTGTGTAGAAAAATAGTAGGCCTAAATGAGCTTCAACCCCACCCTGTCACTTTGCTATACCCTGGGTTTACTTGAAATGATACCCCTGAATACACTACCAGACAAAAAAGTTGAATTACAACATTTCAATCAAATCTGCCATCTTTGTGGCAATGCTGTGCTTGATATTGGGATTGGCATTTCCACCTAAGCATTTTTTTGCCTGATAGTCAATGCACAGCCCTGTTCTGTGTACCAGTCTACAAGACTGTGTTTCCGGCTGTGTGTGCGCGTGCCTATAGTGATCCACGTCAGTGCATACATTACGACTGCTGTCACTCCAATCATTTCTCCTCAAGCGGTCAGACTGGCACTCCCTGTCCAGACCAGACTAGGAGTGGAAGCTGCTTTGGGTGCCAGCTGGATTTGCTCAGGCCCCAGACATGAACCCTGGGCTCTGGCATAAGCCCCCTCAGAGCCCCCCGGCCAGGCGCGCCGCCCGCCATGCATGACTTCTCATTGACTAAAACACACACAGTAGACCCCCCCCCCCCACGGCCACTTCCGTAAGGGATGAGCTGGACACTGGTGTCGGGACGAGGGTCTAAAGCAGTGCTGAATGGGCTCATTCAGCCTCGTCAGGTCAGCATGATTGCAGTGTGTGTGATGCAAAGCAAACAAGACTCACGTCCACCAGCCAGACATCATCGACTCTGGTGTCTTTAAATCTGAGGAAGAAAATAAATGATCAGAATTCATAACATTTTGGCTTTATATTTTAACCAGTACCAAAGCTATTAAAATAGATCTAATCCTTTTTTTTCATCATAAAAAGCGACTTATTCAAACCATGAAGCTTCTCAATAACTGGTATGAAACTTTGAAGATGTCTAATAGACACGTTCACGTCATGTCGGAAACAATGGGACCTCAGAGTTAAAATGAACAAAAAGTATTTGCGTATAGCTTCCTATTGGTTGATTCTGATATTTCCCAAGTGGAAAACTCATTTTTCTACGAGTAAGCAAGTCAGACATTTGAGTTTCCGATATGACGTGAACACGGCATTATAGACACACAACCATAACGAACAAGACATACTGCAACAAGGATGTAATGAGCAGGCCCTTAACTTGCGGAGGGGCGGGGGACTGGGGGGGTCATGATCTCCCCAATATTAGAGACAGGCCAATTTGACCCCCTCAATAATATACCATGATGAATTGGAAATTATTTTCCCACCGTAGTTACTGGCTTTCTGTGGCTTTAAAATACTACTCAATTCCTAATTTTATGATTGGATCCCCCCGCCGCCAAATATGCTTTTGGTTTAGCCCGGTCCTCAGAGGCCTGGTTTGTGAAGGGAAAAAAGTTGCACAGGGCTCGTAAGGAGAACGGAGCAATAGCTCCTCTCTTTCGCTCTCTCCCTCTCCTCTTAATAAAACCCTTAATTTATGAGCTGACTTGTAACAAATAAAGGAGGTCACATTTAACATGGTAAATTCATAAGAATGAATAATAATTATATAGAAAAATATATTTTTTAAAGTTTAAGTTTCTATTGCAAAGTGACGAGATGCGCATGTGAGCGGTATTTCTCAAAATTAGTGATAATTGGTAACGGTTATATTGGGCTCAATTTTGTGAGTTCAAATAACTGGTTTCTAGTAGGCTACAGAATTAGAGAAGGGCCATTTCTCTGAACCTCAGGCAGTAGGCTCAAGCAAGCCTGTTTCTCTCCCCAGTCAGAGGTAGCATGCCTGTCTCACATACTCTGGCCAGCAGCAGCAACCTAGAAAACTATTTTGAAGGCCAAAATTCTGGGGGGAAAGCACTCATGTTTATGCAACCTAATAGTCACCTTTAGAATACTTCCAGAACCAACTTTATATTTTATTTCAATCGAGAAAATCTACAAAATAAATTGGCCCACCATAAATCTTCATTGATAGGGATGCATGTGACATTGCACAGGAGGATGCTGGTTAATTTATCCTTTATTACTTTTTTCTTCTTGATTTCAATATGGAAGGGAAGCCAGTTACTGGTGATTGTATGTACGGTTTCTTGATGAGTAAAATGTATTCTTATACCATAATTTTGTGGGGAGGTTAAGGGGCGTATGATGTTCCCACATGATGAAACGGGGCCATGACAGAAAAAGTTTGGGAAGCACTGATCTAGCTAATGATTAGCACAAATACAGATGGGTAACCCCATGCTTCAGCCTATTTATTTATAGCCACTATGCTGCATCAGTTGGGCTACAGGTGATAATGCTTATTGCCAAATAACACACCAGCCTGATAATATGGACCAATATGTTGTTAGGCTCATTTTTGTAATGGTGTCACCATCATTTTATTTTCAATCATTTTAGAGTAGAAAAAGTCACCAGGGCTGCGTTCAGTACAAAAAACGTGATGCAACGTTCAATTAAAACGGAAACAGTGCTGTTCTGAATGACCAGTTGAAAAACGGGCAGGGGTTGGGTTGTGGGTTCAAAATGCACCGCTGCCCTTCAAATACGTCACTCACTGCTTCAAGCCACACCCACTAAACATAGGTTACCTGTTCTGGAACGTTGAAGAACGTTTTGGGGAAACATGTCATTCAGTACAACCCGTTAAACAATGTAGCAAACGTTCAATCGAACTGAACACACCACAGAACTGACTTTCCCACAGTTGTTCAACCAGAAAATTGCCAAGCGTGGTTACTTTCTGAACTTATAAAGTTAGACCAACAGTTTAAAGTAATATCCAAATGATTGGAATTTCAGTTGTGGTTGGGATATATTGACCAAATTAACAGAAACGTTTGGGATGTATTTTCCCTTCAAAATTCACCAGAAACTACCATTTCACAGCCATTTCCTTCTTTTTTTTTTATCTCCCGGGAGGGGACATACCCCTGGACCCCCCTAGAAGGATGTTGATCCTGGAACCCAGTGACCCCACCCCACCCCAATATACAACACAAAGTTACCCCCCTGGTGATGGGTACACTGAGTCAAACTCAGAAGTCTACAATTTTGTTTACAAACAATATTAACATAAGTTTCTGTGTACAGGGAGAGTGACTGGTTTGAGATTGGAATAGCTTATGTTACCTTAACATAAGATAAAATAGTTATTAATTGGGTAAACACTCAGGTCTATTACATTAACCAAAATGGTCGTCAGTCCCCTGGTGACAACATTCGCATACATACTAGGGATTGACGTTAAACAAAGACAGGAAGATTCCACAATCAAAATGCATTAGAGCATCACTTACGTGTCATCGAGTTCTTCGACAATTGCAAGCACCGTTGAACATAGAAAAAGCCCTACAATAAAAACAGAATGAACAGTTCATGTGAAAATCTTCACGTTAACAATTAATCAACACAGTTATACGAATGCTTCTGCAATTTTTGATATGCTGCTAACGTTACCTACTGCTTTCAACCTCATGATGCATCAGCTAGAATAGCTCGCGCCCTTAGCTAGCTACTGTTACTGCGTGCAATTTACAGCACAATTCCACCCAAGCGAACAAATCTAACAAGTTATCAAGGTAATGCAACGAATAACGCATTTATGAACAAAACAGAAACGGTTAGAAAGTGTAAGTACCTGCACAAACCAAGGTGGCTTTCACTTTTGCCATCGCTCCGAATGGAAACGTCAAGCAGGAAATAAATACAAGCAATAATTTCGGTCTGTCTGAGCATGCGCTGTGATTACGCTGCATTAAATCGGAAGCATCACAATGTTGCAGGAATCAGAAATACATAAATACTATTACTTTTATAAAAACAACTTAACCCCCATGTAGTCTTTCAGTGTTCATCATAGTTACATTTACAGACAATCTCTTTCTTTGGTATATTTCCTTTTGGATATGTCCTGCTGTTAAATGAACATACTGTAGCCTACAATTGATTCAGTTTAGCCAATAATTAATAATAATAATAATAATAAAATACATTTGTAAACATGCTTTTACTTATACAGAATAATACATTAATAAAATACAAATAAAAACCAAATAGATTAATAAAAATTGACACAACTAGACAGGAGCAGGCCTATGCCTTATGGGGCCGATTCCGACCTGAGTTAAGCGCCATAAATGGAATGTAATTCCCTTTTTATGCACTTTTCTCTCTATGCCTAGTCTGACCTTGAATTTAAGCATGAGAATAGCATTCTATTCTCCCGCTATTCGTTGAGGGTCATCTAAGAAAAATCATCTACATCATTTTTTTCTGATAGAAGTAACAGCATTCTCCATGCACTGCAATTGATAAATTAATAAGAGCTATTGATAAGAGCTAAGTAAATTAGTAATCCGTTTGTAGAAGGGGATTGTAAATACACATAGCAATTGCTTTAGCTGATTTTTTCTTATGATTCCTGGAGACCAATGTGAAACCAGTCATAAGGAAGCAACCCGAAATTCATATCAACATGACATGTATTGCAGCCCCTTTTCCACAGTCAAGTAGTCTAGGCTATAAATAGCTGTGCCATTATTCCGAATTTTAATTGTGTGCCCTCATAATTTGCGAAAGTATTCACCCCCCTTGGCATTTTTCCTATTTTGTTGCCTTACAACCTGGAATTAAAATTGATTTTTTGGGGGTTGTATCATTTCATTTACACAACATGCCTACCACTTTGAACATGCAAAATATTGCATCCACTGGGATATTGCAGCCACTGGGATTTTTGCCCATTCTTCAAGGCAAAACTGCTCCAGCTCCTTCAAGTTGGATGGGTTCCGCTGGTGTACAGCAATCTTTAAGTCATACCACAGATTCTTAATTGGATTGAGGTCTGGGCTTTGACTAGGCCATTCCAAGACATTTAAATGGTTCCCCTTAAACCAGCAGTATGCTTAGGGTCATTGTCCTGCTGGAAGGTGAACCTCCGTCCCAGTCTCAAATCTCTGGAAGACTGAAACAGGTTTCCCTCAAGAATTTCCCTGTATTTAGTGCCATCCATCATTCCTTCAATTCTGACCAGTTTCCCAGTCCCTGCCGATGAAAAACATCCCCACAGCATGATGCTGCCACCACCATTCTTCACTGTGGGGATGGTGTTCTCGGGGTGATGAGAGGTGTTGGGTTTGCGCCAGACATAGCGTTTTCCTTGATGGCCAAAAAGCTCAATTTTAGTCTCATCTGACCAGAGTACCTTCTTCCATATGTTTGGGGAGTCTCCCACATGCCTTTTGGCGAACACCAAACGTGTTTGCTTATTTTTTTCTTGAAGCAATGGCTTTTTTCTGGCCACTCTTCCATAAAGCCCAGCTCTGTGGAGTGTACGGCTTAAAGTGGTCCTATGGACAGATACTCCAATCTCCGCTGTGGAGCTTTGCAGCTCCTTCAGGGTTATCCTTGGTCTCTTTGGTGCCTCTATGATTAATGCCCTCCTTGCCTGGTCCGTGAGTTTTGGTGGGCGGCCCTCTCTTGGCAGGTTTGTTGTGGTGCCATATTCGTAAAAAATGTTAATAATGGATTTAATGGTGCTCCGTTGAATGTTCAAAGTTTCTGATATTTTTTTTAACCAACCCTGATCTGTACTTCTCCACAACTTTGTCCCTGACCTGTTTGGAGAGCTCCTTGGTCTTCATGGTGCCGCTTGCTTGGTGGTGCCCCTTGCTTAGTGGTGTTGTAGACTCTGGGGCCTTTCAGAACAGGTGTATATATACTAAGATCATGTGACAGAT
This sequence comes from Coregonus lavaretus, assembly GCF_964263955.1. NCBI lineage: Eukaryota > Metazoa > Chordata > Actinopteri > Salmoniformes > Salmonidae > Coregonus > Coregonus lavaretus. The sequence continues at coordinate 16,142,463 of NC_139989.1, forward strand.
CATATGACACTTAGATTGCACACAGGTGGACTTTTTTAACTAATTATGTGACTTCTGAAGGTAATTTGTTGCACCAGATCTTATTTAGAGGCTTCATAGCAAAGGGGGTGAATACATATGCACGCAGCACTTTTCTGTTATTTATTTTTTTGAATTTTTTGAAAGAAGTTATTTTTTTCATTTCACTTCACCAATTTGGACTATTTTGTGTATGTTCATTACATGAAATCCAAATAAAAATCAATTTAAATTACAGGTTGTAATGCAATAAAATAGGAAAAACGCCAAGTGGGATGAATACTTTTGCAAGGCACTGTATGTGCTTTAGAATGTTTTAATTATTTACCCAGGCTTTTCTCCTTTTTATTTTACTATTTGTATCATGTTAAATATTAGCCACTATCGGGAGCCACCATCGGTAATACCCACATACATTTATATCTGTCACTTTAGTGTTTGTTTTCTTAAATTTGTAGATTACATTTTGCATAATTCCATTCCATTCTGTTTACCTTTCTTTCCTCTGTCACATCCGTTAAATTGTTCCTGAGGGTCGCTAGCATTAGTGGATCATATTAGGCTAAAATTGTGGAATAATTTGGGACATGTAGTCTATTTGAATCACTATGGAACTCAGACCATACATAGCAGGTGTTCCTGGTTCACGAGGACTGGACCATTGTCACACAGTTCCATGATTAGAGAGGATTAGAGTAGATTTATAGGACTGTTGTTCAACCCTTTTTGTACACTTTTGTATTCCACCTTACAATATTTTATGTATTGAACTTGATATGACAACTTTCAGGATGAATCAAACCACTTTATGTTTGATTCAGCAATATATTTTGTGCATAAAGGCACTCTGAAACAGTTTTTTTTAAATGATTCATACTTTCCTAACCTTAAAATGTGCCTATATAATCTACAAGATCAGAGTATTTTTTTATCTACCAGTTGGTGCTGAAACTGAGACACATATGCATATATTTAATGGCTTTCTTTCATTGGACCTATATTCTGAACCCAAGTTGGTTGACAAAATTGAAATTAAAGGTTTAAAGGTACACCTTATATAAAGGGTTGGCTTAAGATAAATGTACTGAAAACCCTATTGAATGAAAAATCTACAAGAACATCTGTTGGCCAGCAAGTGGGAGGGTTTCCAGCATTGAATTAAATGTATTCAGTGCATGCAATGAAACCATGCCTGCAAAGCCCTCTTACGCACCTGCATGAGGTAAGTCAGCATACCAACAACTGAGAAGTGTGTAGGAAAGGCGTACATAGGAATGGCATACATTTCCAAAATCAGAATCGGCCCCTGAGAGTTTATAACCCACGGGGGGCCAGTATAAAAAAAATATGTAATCACTAACTGTAAGTCGCTCTGGATAAGAGCGTCTGCTAAATGACTAAAATGTAAATGTAAAATGTATAACTGTTTTACCCATAGAGATAGATAGAGGACTCATCTTTGTATCTGTGCTATTATAGCATCTGTGACAGCATGGGCAGCGCCATTGAGGCTATCTCCATTTTGAAGTAGTCCATTTTCTTCTTCACGATTGGCTGATCCTTCCTGATGACTCGGTTGCACATGACTCCAACAGGGTCACCAGGACGGATCAGCCAATGAAGTTGGGAGTCCCAGCCAGTTTACATTAAAATGGTGGAAGCCCTCAAAGGCACTGCCCATGCTAATACGGCCTTTTGGCCACTAGAGACCTCTATCATTCTCTATGGTTTTATCCTATAACCTAAAATATAAGGTTTTATTACTCCATTATTTATGTTTCGTTGTCATAGGAGTCTTTGTAGACAAACAATGTACATCCATGGACTATCAGTCCTTGCATCCATAGATGTGTCTCCATCCTATGGTGTTAAAGAATTAGATTCTGATTATGTGTGTATAATGCTGATACCTACCACAAGATGGCCGTGTTTCACACATCCTGAAGCTATACGCCTTGAGTTGCAGTCCCTGTTGATTTTCATCTTCCATTGAGGTATAACTCTCAGATATTTCCACAATAATCAATTATGAAACAGTAACAGTCAAGGTTATTTTTTATTACAAAACATATTTAATAGAATTGTTACATAGCCTGCCAATCATAGGCAGAATGAATGATTCTAAATAAGCATTAACCCTTGGCTTACAATGTCCTCACCCCAGCGGAAATTCAATTAACATAATAAAATAATCCCCCATCAAAATCTGTCTGTTTAAGCTAGAGATATGTTTTTTTGCATGGGCTGCATCTCAATCCACTGCATCCGTCGATATCGCCTATCCGCATCTGTGGTAAAAGGTGGCGGAGCTATTGCAGTGTTTGTCAGACCATGAGACATCCCGAAAATCGGTCTCCTCACAAAAATATCTGTAGCATCTGAACCGTTTGGCCTACAGACTATTGAAAGATGAGACTCTTACGAACACGACGGTGTTCTCCGTTTTGCTCTACCTCTCCCACAAGCCTCACAAGACTCGTCTGAAGTCGGTACAGCCTCTTCTGCCAACTTCTGTCTGTAGCGTCTGGAACAGTTTGGGCTACACGCTAATGTGACCCTTCTGTGGAAAGCTGAGACTCTCACAAACATGACGATGTTCTCCGTTTTGCTCTAGGAAGCCCACAAGCCTCACAAGACTGAAGGTCCCGGTACCAGTTTAAAAATGAATGGAAGTATACAGTCAGGTCCATACATATTATTTTAGCTGTCTACCACAGCATATTGGAGTTGGAATTCAATAATGAATATGAGCTGAAAGCAGACTTAATTTGAGGGTATTTACATCCAAATCAGGTGAACAGTGTAGGAATTACAGCACTTTTTATATGTGGTCCCCCCCTTTTTAAGGGACCAAAAGTAATTGGACAATTGACTGCGCAGCTGTTCCATGGGCAGGTGTGTTATTCCCTCATTAGTTAATTTACAAGTAAGCAGATAAAAGGTGTAGAGTTGATTTTATGTGTGGCATTTGCATTTGGAATCTGTTGCTGTTAACCCTAGATATGAAGTCCAAAGAGCTGTCACTGCCAGTGAAGCAAGCCATCATTAGATAGAAAAATCTAAACAAACCCATCAGAGAGATAGCAAAAACATTAGGTGTGGCCAAATCAACTATTTGGTACATTCTTAAAAATAATTTCCCTGGTGAAGAAAAACCCCTTCACAACAGTTGGCCAGATCAAGAACACCCTCCAGGAGGTAGGCGTATCTGTGTCAAAGTCAACAATCAAGAGAAGACTTCACCAGAGTAAATACAGAGGGTTTACCACAAGATGTAAACCATTGGTAAGCCTCAAAAACAGGAAGTCCAGATTAGAGTTTAAAAAAACATCTAAAAAAGCCTGTACAGTTCTGGAACAACATCCTATGGACAGATGAGACAAAGATCAACTTGTACCAGAATGATGGGAAGAGAAGAGTATGGAGAAGGGAAGGAACTGCTCATGATCCGAAGCATACCACCTCATCTGTGAAGCATGGTGGAGGTAGTGTTATGGCATGGGCATGTATGGCTGCCAATGGAACTGGTTCCCTTGTATTTATTGATGATGTGACTGAAGACAAAAGCAGCAGGATGAATTCTGAAGTGTTTAGGGCTATATTGTCTGCTCAGATTCAGCCAAATGCTTAAAAACTCATTGAACAACGCTTCACAGTGCAGATGGACAATGACCCGAAGCATACTGCGAAAGCAACCCAATAGAAGTGGAATGTTTTGCAATGGCCAAGTCAATCACCTGACCTGAATTGAATTGAGCATGCATGTCACTTGCTGAAGGCAAAACTGAAGGCAAAACGCCCCAAGAACAAGTAGGAACTGAAGACAGCTGCAGTAAAGGCCTGGCAGAGCATCACCAGGGAAGAAACCCAGCATCTGGTGATGTCTATGGGTTCCAGACTTCAGGCAGTCATTGACTGCAAAGGATTTGCAACCAAGTATTAAAACTCACAATTTTATTTATGATAATGTTAGTTTGTCCAATTACTTTGAGCCCCTAAAATTGGGGGGGGGCTATGTATAAAAATGGTTGTAATTCCTACACGGTCCATATAATAATTTTGACAAAACCCTTAAATTAAAGATTAAAGTCTACACTTGATTGCACATCTTTATTGTTTCCTTTCAAATCCATTGTGGTGGCGTACAGAGCCAAAATGATGCAAATTGTGTCACTGTCCAAATACTTATGGACCTGACTGTATATGGAGATAGTTTAGTGCCTAAAATAAGGGGATAAATACATGTAAAAACAAATAAAAATAGTTTCCTGATCTTTCTTATATCTCTCAGATATACTACAGACACTTTAGAATAAACTTCCTTAAGAACATTTTTTTTACTATCTGTTGTTCCATGTAGTGAATCTGTTATTCAATGCGTTTCTATTGGTTAATAGCAGTAATGCCAAATTCAATGTTTCATCCAATATAATTTTTTTATACCTGAAGGGGTCTTAAAATTCAAAATCAAATAGCTAAATAATCCTTGCTATGACCATTTTATAACAATTCCATATGTTAGTTTAGAACCTCCACTGGCTTAGACAGGATTTAGACTCTAGATTAATATCATTAATAATACTGAGCAGATACAATATGTTTCAAGATCTGTCTCACACTGGCCGTAAGCATATGAACAAGGTTACAAGGCGGGTCATGGTTAGCTTAGCAATATGAGAGCCAGTCTGTCAAACATTTGGACTAGAAAAATAAATAACCTCTTTAACATTATATTAAATTAGAATATCATTGTAACAAAACAAAACAAAAAGCATTATCTTCCAAATGATCACACCTATGTCTGACATTGTTGAACTTGACATACTGGTGTGTTCCAAGAGTGTGGCAGAGAGACCAGAGTACTGGAGTTCGGTTGGGTACTCCTGAGGCCACACGGGATTGGTTGAGTACCGTTTAGCCATGACTGGTGGATGGATGCATGCACACTGCACAAGGTCCTTCACGAACCAATGTCTACTGTCTACACTGACTCTGAACAGAAATAAATACAAACAACTGTTCCATACAGAATTTATCGTTTTCCTTTTAAATAGTCCAGTCCTTTATTTCAGCATAGAGTTGCTAGTGGTGGGATTTTCCTTCTCTCCCTGGTAGCATTAAGAAGGATGTGGGGCCATTTCTCCAATGCAGCCAGTCACCAGAACCACCTCCAGTGCCAAAAAAGAACATTTATATAATGCGCTCTTCCTCCTCTTTAGGCTCTCTGCCTTGGAGAAAATAGAGAAGAAAGCAGGGAGAGAAAAAGAGTGGGATAGTTTCACATGTTGAGAAAGACCTGGGTTTTCTCACGGGCTGAGCAATGGGCATGACTGTGTTGCTAACTAGGGGAGGGGAGTTTAGGGTCGGTTAAAGGCCCCATGTGCCAAGTTTCAGAATGTTCAGCGCCTGTGGATTCAGGGGAGGGCAAATCCCTGTGGCTACAGAACAATGCAGAGCAGAGGAAGACAGACAGCTAGCTAGCTAGCTACCCAGTAGCCAGAGGGCTCAAAGCTGCTGCAGCTTCACACATACAGAGAAAAGCTAGATTCACTTATGCAGGGAGACAGGGACACTTGTGAGCAACTAAACAAGTCACCACTACATCTACAGGACTGCTGAATGTGCAGCCAGCTGGAAAACCTTCAATGGAAACAAATGCTGAGTCAATGATCTCGTTTTTTAATCTTTCATTTGACTTGAAATATGGAAAGAAACAATGTCGGGGCATGCCATATTTTCAAACGTTCCATTCCCACGTTTGGTGTCAAATTATGTCTTATTTAGTGATATTGGGGAAATCATGTTGTTGCTGTGGTTAAACTGATGTTTAATTGCAGAACAACAGGGAGAGGAAAATCGAGTGTTGGCCTACATTTCCTTATAGTGGTTTTCCACACAACATTGTCATTTGTTTTCTATAGAAACAGAGAAGATGTGTTCCTCCAGTGGTGGGCTAGGCTGCAGACTCCCATACAGAGACTATAGTCAGCTGTTGGACTGTGGAATTACAGTAGCCTATGCAGCTTAATACAGGGTCTGACATGGCCTTGCTTGAACCAGCAAAACACTGCTTGCATACACTATGCACATGATAACAATCCCCAGATGAAGATTATTCAACTGTTAATTTTAGCTACTCAAACCAATCAGGAACTGTCATTCATACAGTGATGTAGTGTCCTGATTTGTCGCATGATCTATGTTTTGAACACAATAACATCCCTAACCTGTCGTCCTAACAATAGGTCTGGTGAGGAAAAGTTGCATTGAACCAAAAAAGTTAATTTCCCATTCAATCCCAATTAGAAAAGTCAAGCTATCACTCCACATAAAACAACAATCTTTCATAATACTGGTTGTAATGACAACACTGCAGATTAAGGCCGATACTGAACACAGTTCTATGAAGTACACCAAGCTCAATGACACAGCAGAATCACACAGAGAACCCTAATGCACCATTTTAGAGGAGAGAGGACACAGGAAGCAGTTTGGTAAGCAAGAAATGGGCAATCTCCTTATTTCCTTATAACCCCCATCTTGAGACATCAACTTGAGGATACAGGATGAGGCACACTGGTGATCTCACAGACAATTTACAATGTAAGCCAGTGATATGAAATATCTCTCTATACAATATTTTTGTGAGTAATACTACAGTCTGTCTGTCTGTCCGTCCATATAGCCGTTGAACCCCAGGATCTGCTCTCCGATTCAACAGAGACAAAGCTGCTATGACGAACATTGGCCTATAAGCAGCAGTAGCAAAGTTTATCGGTGCAGTTACGCAGCTACTGAAACATTTGTGGCCAACATGCTGGACAGAGCTTTCCACAGCTAGGTCACATGACATGGGTTCCTTTCTGACAGCATCTGAGTAGGCAGTGATGCTAACCGTCAGCCATTTTGGCTCCTCATTCCAGGATGTCCGTCTCAAAGGGGACCAGATGGTAGTAAGACAGGTTGGTGACGTAGGCATCTGAGTCATCGTCACTGATGTCTGGTTCCACCGTCAGGAATTCCCTGCCATCCTCATACCTGAGAGAGGAAAACACCAGACATGGGTATCCCTCTACTCACTGGGCACACACTGGTTGAATCATAGTTGCTTCCACATCCTTTTAATTAAATTACGTTAAATCAATGTGGAATAGATGTTGAATTGACATCTGTGCCCAGTAGGAATGGACCAAGTGGTCAACCCATACTAAGACACTACATTTACTAAAACATCTGTTCAATATACTGAATCCAAACAGCAAAGCACTATACAACATCCTGAACTTATCTTCCAATCCTGCCTACATTCCTTTATTTACAATAGCTTCACCATCCCACTGCTGTGATGAATTCTAACTATAAGTATGATTGTGTTGTATGATATGATCATGCACTTGTGCAATATGACATTTCAGCATTGTAAAATATGGTGAAAAGTATTTGGTTGTGGAGACTGTGAATAAAGGCCCCTCCCTAGCTTTCCTCCTCACCCCACCCAGGGAAGGAAGAGGTGCACTGAGACACTTCCTGAGCAAGGGGACCCTGGAACTGCTTTGCATTCAAGGAATGCATGGTACTCACATACTCAAAAAGGCACACACAGTCACTTGTGATCCTAAAAGGTCCCTGTAGGTGTGTGTGTAGTAAAGAGAATGTGTACAGTACGAAAAGTAACAGGATATATCCTGCTTGTATAATAAAATAGGCTTAAATTCAGGAGAAAAACAGAATGACTGAGGTTGAAGAAGACAATAGAAGAGGGTTAACACGCATACTGACATGCTTCTCTCGTTTTGTGATGCAGGGAGTTACAGTCCAAAGTCAACACTGTAGAAGAAATATAACAATAACTCCTACACACACAATTTTACCTCTGCTATGAGGTTGAAGAAATGCCCATTTCTGTCTCAATATACAATGAAATTGATATTGACTGGCAAGGTCAATCTAACAGGTAAAATAAGTCATAAAGTAATGTGCTACTTACAGGTGTTCTGCAGAGTCAGCAGCAGAGTCAGTGGATGAGGGTCTCTCTTTGTCCTGTGGCAGACTCTCGTCAAACACAATGGTCTCAGTGTTGGCCAGACAGAAGCCATTTGAACGCATGATCTCTGAAGGGCACAGAACATATTCTACAGTTTAGGACACGAACAGTCTACCCCATGTTTTGTCTGTAAGGAATTCTTTATAAACGCAAGGCACATTTCTGTGAAAACAGACAATACAATTCCAGCTTATCTTATCCTATCTTAACTGTTACTCAGAGGTTTCCTGGTTAGGATGTCAAGTGGGGCATGCTGTTGTTGTTGAATTGCATTGGTTGTTTGGGTGGTTAAAGGGACGTTACTTAGTTAATACTGGGAAGAAAGCACAGTGTTTCCCCTGTGTTTCACCATGAATCAATACCTGATATCTTGTATGGACTCTGGAAGCATGGCTGGATCTTGTGGACGTTGTCATTCTTTAGCACTTGGTCCAGCGGTGATCGCTCAAAGAATGTCAACACCACCTCTGACCTAGAATACTGTGGAGACAGACAGTACAGACAGTATGAGCATGGGTTATATTTATGAGAACCATACGAAATGCATTATAATTCATCTGAGTCAAATGTGGTATGTTTGAAGGTGTATAAGTGAATAGGTGTGCACACATGTTAATCAAATCCAATATGTGTACAGGGGGCAGTACTAGACTAGTAGTGACCCACCTTCCATGGCATGTTGATGGCATTCTTCAGTAGCCTCTCCACCTCATTTAGTTTCAGCTCAATGTCATTGGCCTCTTTAATCTTAACCAGACCTAAACACAAAATGACACAAACATAATGCAGAGTCAATGGTTATTACATGGTTATTACACTTTTCTTTTAAAAGTAATTTCACAAAACTGAAAAGCTTTGGTCTCAAGTAAATTCTCAGGTAACAAACATGGTTAACAAACAAGGTACACATTTAAATCGACTTGATTCCCAAGACAAACCACACGCCATCATTTCAAGAGTCTGAGCTTTCAGACCAAAATAACTCCCCTACTGAGAGAACATGAGGTAAATCCTATCTGTGCATCCACCATAACAAAAGGGCAGCTACTTCGACCTTTGTGTCAACTAGCATCTTATCTATCCACAGGCCAGGACACACAACAAAGGCTAAATGGGAGGAGGTCCCAATTCAACTTTACTCATGTAAAAGGTTGCCAAAGAAATGTAATTGAAAAGGTGGCAATCAGTTAAATGCAATAACCTTTATCACAATGCTCCTGTGATATTTGTTCTGGGCACAGCAAGTACAGAGAAACACAAACAGACTTCTTTAAGTTAAGTGGACATAGTTTTAAGAGCACGCAACTGCAAGTGTCACATGTGACCCGTTTCAGGAAACTAGGCATATGTCGCAAGTCACGAATTCACAGGAGAGCCATTTTAAGTATTTTTTTATTCTTTTTTTATGTGTTTTTTGGCACAAATGCCTTCTGGAACATTTGAACTTTCATGTGCCTTAATAACAAACGTGCATGCCATTTGTAAATACGAATACAATTGTTGAATTACGAGCCTTGTTGGTTAAGCCCCAGAAAAAGACAGCAACCTTCCCACTAGCCATGATTGGCTGAGATAATGAGTGGACTGGACATGCCGAGAGAGGAGTTCGGATTGGTCTGCCATTTAGAAGGCTGTCTGTGTTGGTAATCCTGTCGAACGCAACTTTTTAAACAAATGTATTGTGTAGAGGAGCTGCATAAGTGTTGCTCTCCACTTTCTGGAGGATCGAGTTTTGAAATCAGTGGAATATGATCGCTAAAGAGATGGCGAAAACACCTGTCTCCGGATTACATCTTCAAACTTAGGGCAACTGTGGCATGGCATCCAAGGGAGACGCGTCCATCACATGCATGATGATGTATACAGGTAAGACAGACTAGCTAGTTACATTTTCAGATATTACACGTTTCTAATTTTGACAGAAAGTGGATTAATTTCAAGCTAAAGTGTACTGTTAGCTAGCTAACGTTAGCCGGCTGGCTCCCTAGCTAGCGTTACTTGTATGACGTTATTATTCGTATCCCAGAACCGTTTGCTTTGCTAGTTAGAGCCTAATGTTAGCTAGCTAACATTGAACCTGGTTGGTTAGCTCCCAGCAGATTCATGCAGGATAGTAACGACATGATTTGGCACTATGTTCATTGTTGTTTAACTAGCTAATGTTAGCTGGCTGGCTCGTTAGCTAACGTTACGTGACGTGTGTGATCTTACACATTGTTTACCTAGCTAGGTTCATTATTTACCTAGCTAGGTAGCTACATGTCTTAAGCTAAAGTGTACAACACCCGTTGAATATGGCTGGTGTCAGTAAACGTCGGCATAAAAGCGTAAGTAAATTGTTGCCAGCAGAGCTGGTTAGGCTGTTTTTATGTTATCCAGAGGTTAACGAATCATCGGCCAGAGCGTCAAGTGTGCGCTCTGAACACTCCTAGAGCAAAACGAGATGGGTGGGGATAAAGCTTAAGAGGGTGTGAACGATGCTGAATGGGTGTAGACAAAGAAGAGTTCTTCACTAGATACCAAAACATTCAAATGCCATTTTCTTACATTTTACGTTACATTTTAGTCATTTAGCAGACGCTCTTATCCAGAGCAACTTACAGTTAGTGAGTGCATACATTTTTCATACTGTTTCTTAAAAGTGAGTTTACAAGTTTTGTTCCTCAAAAGTGCAGCATATGATATGCCATTTTGTAGCTCTGAGTCTCTACTTTTATCCAATGTAAAAAACAGCATTTAAAATGTTGCTACATAAGACCAAATCCAGGTGGTGAGTCACATATAGGGTAACCAGCAAGAATGCCAACATGGCTCACAAAATGCTAGGTAATAGGCAGTACAGAATCTGAAAGTGGCATCAGCAGAATATAGGGAAACTGCAGTATAGATGTACAGTACACCTATCTACATTAGCAGCATGATACATGGATTAACAATGTAAGGTATAAGAGACGTTTTAGATTATATTAAAAAGCTGGGTGGAAAGTTTCCCTTGGGGAATAAGCACTGGCAATAAGGACTTTAATATTGGCAAAGTATGAGATGTACCAGGGATACATCTGAACACAATGTCCAAAAAAAAGAGTGGAAAATAGCCTGCTTAGTTGGTTTGGACCTATAATAAACAAGGGGATGTGTGAGTGAATGTGTACTTAAGCCTTTACAATCCAATGATGCAGAGTGAAAACTAGTGACTATGACGCATTGGTCACTAGTTCTGCCTTCCAGTTCCAACTAATCCCTGTCACAACTTCCGCCGAGGCTGCCTCCCCTCCTTGTTCGGGCAGGTTTCAGCGTTCGTTGTCACCGGCTTACTAGCTGCTGCCGATCCATTTATCATCACTCCACTTGTCTTGTCTAATTAATCACACACACCTGGTCCTTATCCCCAATTAGTCATTGTATAAGTGTTCCCTCTGCTTCCTTGTCTGTGTGAGTGATTGTTTGTAGTGAGCTGTGTGTAGCTCGGTTGAGCTACCCTTACCTTGTTGTTGCCAGGGTAGTAATTTACATTCCTGGCTACGTCATGGTAGAGTTACAGTGTGGCATTTTGAATATTATATGGTCTTCTCTTCTTTATTGGATGTCTCATTTGAAAGACATGCCTAATAACCCTGGGAGCATAGCCTCAAGGAAAAAGCAACACATCTATGCTACACATGGTGGTTGCTCAAATGCAACAAACATGAAGATAACTGTCCTCAGACACAAAACTCTAAACCGCCTCGCTGTTTTCCGTGTAAACAGATGTTTGAAACCTGTCCACAGGATTTCTCTTTTGATATGGAAACGTGAGCAACATGAGCACTGGCGTGGAATGACAAAATACATTTGTAGATTTAAAATGGAACACAACCACTAAACATATTCCTCTCTCAATTACTTATATTTTGAAGTTGAAACTAAATGTATAGAAATAGTGGTAGTCTGAAAATAAGCCATCAAATATTTTGAAACTAAAACCAGCTATGTTTGTTCCTACCAGGCTCCCTGAGTGCATTTCCTCACTTCCTGTGGAAGAGTTCATTTCCTGTCTCCACTTCCTGGAATCTCGTTGAGGAGGGAAACACTAAACTTGTGTGTGTTCTGTTCTCCCTGTGTAACACTATAAGTATGGGGACAAATTGGTCTAATAATTGTCCTCTCTACCAGTATTCAAACTGTTCCCATATGCACATCAAAGAATTTGCCTGCATAGGCCAACATTAGTTCATAGCCTACATTTAGTTGGCTGAGGAACACTGCACAGATACTGCTGGTATCTTTATCAACATAAATCAATGTTTTCCTGCACATAGTAGCGAACATATTTTTACTTTCTCACTTTTTTTAGTGTAGCTAAAACCATTTATGGTAATGGATTGTAATTAAACAGGCTAAAAACGTAATTAAAAAGTGTAGTTACACAATTAAGTACTCAATGTGATACCTGTTTGTGCTGTCATTTGCATATCAACCATGGCAGGAGGACGGGCAACATGACAGGAAGCATGAGCCTCCACATCATCCTTATACATATTTCAACATTTATCAGACATTATCAACAGCTATTTCACAATAACATCCTACAGCACATCAGACCGGCCCATGTCAGCATGATACTACAACATCCTAGCCTTTAGTAGGCCTTCCGAGTGGCGCAGTGGTCTAAGGCCACTAGAGATCCTGGTTCGAATCCAGGCTCTGTCGTAGCCGGCCGCGACCGGGAGACCCATGGGGCGGCGCACAATTGGCCCAGCGTCGTCCAGGGTAGGGGAGGGAATGGCCGGCAGGGATGTAGCTCAGTTGGTAGAGCATGGCATTTGCAACGCCAGGGTTGTGGGTTTGATTCCCACGGGGGGCCAGTATGAAAAATAAATAAAATAATGAATGCACTCACTAACTGTAAGTCGCTCTGGATAAGAGCGTCTGCTAAATGAGTAAAATGTAGTAGTGTCATGTACTGCAACATTATCTAACCACTATCTCCCCAGTTAGATGAGTATGTTCCATAAGGTGTTGCTGTTTGATCATTAGATACAGAGCACCAAATTCCATAATAAGACTTAGGTTAAGCCTTTAAACACAGTTCTGGGCTGTCCTCTCCGTCACCAGTCTGAGTCAGTTATGTCTGGATGTTTGGGCGGTGCCCTCATGACTGGCTCTCATACCAGCAGAACGAGCACATCACGTCCTGTCTGTGATGCCCACTCCAGGGTCACATGTCAGGTGACTGATGATGAAGCCCTAAGCAGGCCACAGTAGGGGCTAGCCTAAATATAGAAGGCCCACTCCTTCAGCCAGGCCTGTGTATCACCCTCTCACCACAATGACATCAACCCTGGAAGTTCTGCACGCCTTTCTTGTTGCCTAGGTACAGCACAGAAACAAGAGTAGGGCCAGAAACAGTGCGAATGAAGAACGCTGCATAGGGAAGAAAGGACAGCTAGAGCTAGATCCACTTTTCATCTGAGTGCCAATTAGAAGACAGATCTAAATTAAATATCGAGCCGAGGTGGAAATTAAAGGAAGGGCATGGGGGAATGGAATGGGATTAATCTGTGGCCAGCTATCCATCACTGACATGATTAAACTCTACCGGCACCACCACTGGAGTAACACCTCCATTCGTCTCCCAGTCGCAACCAACAAGATGAGAGCCACCGGAAAAGAAGAAGTGCAAAATGAGTCTTTTTTTTGCCCCATGTTTCTCTCTTCTCCCATCATGCATCACACATGGCCGAGACAGGAGGAGAGCCAATCATCAGCAGTGACAGGTATTTCGGTGTATGGGAAGGAAGCAGAGCCTTCCAGTCGCCACAAAAAGGCGACTGTTTACAAAACACACTTAGGCTGAGCGGGCACAGACAAAATAGAAGTACCAGAGAGGCTGTGCAGGGTGATAACCCAGCTAGCACATTTGGTTCCTTGGAAGTTGTGGGAACGTACGATTTTGGTTTCCCATTGGTTCTGGGAACGAAGCCATACGTTTCCTGACCGGTAAAACTGAACGTTTTTTAAACGTTCTGAGAACATGTTTATTTTTTTGCCTGTTCTGGGAATGTACATTTCTAGGTATAGCAGGGAGGTTCCTTTCACTGAATGTTTCAATAAGACTTTTAATAACACTGCTAGCTTAGTTTGGGATAACTGTTTTCAACTCCAAGCACAGATAGTAATTAATTTGCTTAGGCTTTAATCATGCAAACACATAAATGTTTTATTGTGGCATGGCATCAGTGAGATTCAAACATATGATCTCCTGTTCTCTATCAATGGAATTAGCCCACTGCGCCACCAGGATGGAGCTAGCCTGCAATGTTTGTCTTTTACTCATACGAAGCTGTTCATTTTAGTCTATTCAAACAGAACCCATTTCAAAGGAAACAAGCACTCATTAAGATTACACCTGCAGAAAATGTTATGCTGTAGTACTGAAATTCCCACAGAAGAACGTTATTTCTTAACATTCTCGGAACAATTTGAGAACATTACTTGAAATATAACCATGAGGAAACCTGCAGGAAACGTTATGCTGAAGTACTGAAATTCTCACCGTAGAAACATATGGTTCTCAGAACGTTATGGGCTAGCTGGGTATCCTGCACCATTCCCAGAACATTGTGGGAAGGTTGTATGCAAAATAACCATAGGAAAACCACGCTCTCACCAAGCTCTAAGAAACATATGGTTCTCTGAACATTATGCGCTAGCTGGGCATAGACGTGGCATGCACTGGGCATCCTGCCAGACAGCACCCATTCTGGGCAATGTCAGGGCACCATAGTGACAGACAGGGCAGCAAGAGGTACACAACCCAGAGCCATGTGTTTGGCTTTCATGTGTCACAATACTTTCCAACTGTCTGAGAGTTCTGTTTATCTTTACCCATTACTACGGGATAGGATCTACTTTTACTGCAGAACAAGCTGGTCAACAATTCAATCACGCAGGACATACAGTAGATTAGCCTAATCACAACCTAAACATTTGATAACATTTAATGTATTATTGAAATGGTCCACAAACACTCAATAGGGGGAGTGACTGAGTCTTTCAGCGTTATCGCAACATTATTAAAGCCAATATGCAATGGATAGGCCGCCTCCTAATTTTGTCCAAAACGTTCACAGACAAATCCACACATGAACCTTTTCCAATATGATTTTTCTTTTGGCAGTTAGTCTGTGCTATTATAAACCTAACCCATAACCTCCAGCTCTGAAAACCAAACAACCATAAAGGTGCTGCTGATAAGTGATAAGGATAGCCTAGTGATGGCTAGTTAAATCAGTCCTATTGCTCTTGACTTAAGTTCCAGTCAATCATGTTAGTGGGTTCCCAGAGAACCTAAAGCAGTATCGGGGAATCATGTAGACCAAAGAGCAGCTATTTGATAGCTCTGGTATTATGTGTCACTCCAAAGTGGACCCTATCCATTTTTAAACAGGCAGTGTCTACCTGGGTCATGAAAACAACAATTAGACATTATTTAGCCACTGTAAATAATACAGCCACTGTATCAACGGATATATCTATATCAAATGTGCCCACATAATTCCCACCTGTCAAAAATGCCCATATGAATACAATAATTGATGACAAAGTTCCCAATACTTCAAAACATTGGCTGATCTGTTTTTTACTAATTGGTATTTTGACAAATCAGATCAGCTCTGAAAAATATCTGATGTGAAAATATCTTATGTGACTGGTCAAAAGACCAATTAGTGGAAAAAACATCAGAATTGGGCTGCCTGTGTAAACGCTGCCATTGTGTTGTGGCTATTGTGTCTTCAAATGACCATATCATTAATCAATTACTTAATTGATTAAACCCAGTTTCCAGTGGCATGGGGGTACACTATACCAACCTTCTATAAGCGGAGACTTGGAGAGAGCTCTTCTGTCCTCAGGGAATGATTCAACCAGTCTTTTGAACAATCTCCCCAAATCTGAATAACTCCTGTGCAAATACAAAACGTTTCTGTCTGACCACTCTGTTCTGATCTCGTAGAATTCTTCTTCCTCTCCTCGCTGACTTATGATCAGTCTCCGGATCCCGTTCACCCAGCAATCCTTGACAAACATGTTGACCAGAGACGTCCCCTCGAATATCGCCGATGCCATTCCTCAGCAGTCAGTCCAGCATTCTGGGAAGGAGGAGTGGGACGTTGGAGTGAAGTCATGGACGTTGGAATAACATTGCACCCTGAACCGGGTAAAATAACTATATCGTAAACAAATCATTAACTTGTAGGCCTATGGGGTAAAAATGCTAATATAACGAATAGTGGCCAACACCACTTCATAAACTTCTGACCTAACTCTAAAACCGTTACAATGTAGAAAAACAGCTTAATTATTTCAGTTTCGCTTGCTCAGCCCATCACAGACGCAATCTTAAACGTGGCACTGTCACCGCCTTCATAGTCATTGGTCACCACAGGGTAAGAAAATAATGGGTTTTTACTTGACGAGATAATCCTCCCAGAATTAAAATGAACTCAAAAATAGCTATTTAGCTGTTGTTCAATTACTATTATTTATGGACTAGTCCGCTTTAAATTCAGGGTCACAGATGATGACGCCTTAAAAAAAGTGAGTTACTGTTCCCAAAATTATGTTAGTATTGTTTTATCGTCTTACTGTTCTTCTACGAGTCTTCTGATTAACTTCATGCGTAGAAGTGAATGCAAAAGAGTTGCATATTCGATGTGCTGTTCAAGGCTTCACTCCCCTGACAGTTTGTCGAGGTTTGCCTTAAGAGGATGCATCTTGCACACTGATTCTAGAGTATTCGTCTGTTTCCTCCCCTCGCAGAAGTTGACTCCTCTCCCCTCTCTCCCTCCCCTGTTCTTCTTCTTCCTCCCTCCTTGTCAACAGTGTGGATACTATGTAAGGAATGCAACTGCCCAAAGAGAGACCGAATTGTCCATGTAAACTGCCTAGGCTACTTCAAAACATGCATTTATTTTCTTTCTGATGTACAGTTATGTTCACAAGTTATAGTATGTTAATGTGTGTCAACCTGGACTCAGGGGTAGATGTAATAACCCTCATGAAAAAGTACTACTGAATTACTACTCACTACTACACAAGATCTACACAAAACCTACTGGTTTTACTACTTGATTGCTATTGAGATGTGTAGTAAACCAGTAGTGAGTTATGTAGTAATTTCAGTAGTAATGAGTGATAAATTGGGACGTTTCACTAATTCTCCCTTAATGACTACTGTGTAACTACTGAGCTTTTGGGTATCTACTACTTAAAGCCTACACATACCTACACAATTCCTACATGTTAACTATGAATTAACACGTAATGCCTACACATTACTGCTGTATGCCTACTCAATCCCTATTGAATTACTACTGCCATTTGTGTGTGTAGTGTTGTGTCACTACTGATCACTGCTGAATTGCTCCTTATGCTTTTTCATTTCCTACATAAAAACTTTCGAATTACTATTGAAAACGGACACATTTACTACTGTTTGCCTATTCAAAATCACTATTGACATCTTGTTTCACTACTGTGTCACTACTAGACGAGTGCACATGTTATTTCCTCAAGTTTCTAGCTAGTTATACAATCAAACAATAAATAATAAACGTATACAAATGTAATTGAATTTGTTTTAGTTAAAATTAATTACATATTAAATGACATATTTTCACTTTTTTGTTAATCGCTTTGAGACCTTGTCTTCATTCAGCTTTTACTTAACTATCTTCAGATCCTCTTTTTTGTTGCAACCACATTTCTCCACCTCGTAACATTTTAGAATATAAAGACAAGCACAAGAGACAACCAATTATAATCCATTATCAATCATCTGCTAACACATAAGACAACACAGAAAAACATTTGATAAACAATGTTAATCTTACCAACAATGGCCTCCAGTCTTCTTATGTCGAGGACCTCCTTGGCAACAGGTCAAAAGAGGTAAGTAGAATGGGTAAGTATACCAATATGAACATACTACTCTACATTTGCATACAACACACATACAGTCCCTTCAGAAAGTATTCACACCCCTTGACTTTTTCCACATTTTGTTGTGTTACAGCCTTTTTTTGTCACTGGCCTATACACAATACCTAATCATGTCAAAGTGGAATTATGTTCTTAGACATTTTTGCAAATTAATTAAAAATTAAAAGCTGAAATGTCTTGAGTTAATAACTTTTCAACCCCTTTGTTATGGCAAGCCTAAATAAGTTCAGGAGTGAACAGTGCTTAACAAGTCACATAATAAGTTGCATGGACTCACTCTGTGTGCAATAATAGTGTTTAACATGATTTTTGAATGACTACCTCAGCTCTGTACCCCAGACATACAATTATCTGTAAGGTCCCTCAGTTGAGCAATGAATTTCAAACACAGATTCAACCACAAAGACCAGGGAGGTTTTACAATGCCTTGTAAAGAAGGGCAGCTATTGGTAGGTAGGTAAAAATAAAATACATTGAATATCCCTTTGAGCATAGTGAAGTTAATAATTACACTTTGGATGGTGTATCAATACACCAGTCACTACAAAGATACAGGCGTCCTTCCTAACTCAGTTGCCGGAGAGGAAGGAAACCATGAACCAATGATGACTTTAAAACAGTTACAGAGTTCAATGGCTGTGGTACAAGAAAACTGAGGATGGATCAACAACATTGTAGTTACTCCACAATACTAACCTAATTGACAGAGTGAAAATAAGGAAGCATGTACAGAATAAAAATATTCCAAAACATGCATCCTGTTTGCAACATGGCACTAAAGTAATACTGCAAAAAAATGTGGCAAAGCAATTAACCTTTTGTCCTGAATACAAAGTGTTATGTTTGGGGCAAATCCAATACAACACATTGCTAAGTACCACTCTCCATATTTTCAAGCATAGTGGTGGCTGCATCGTGTTATGGGTATACTTGTAATCGTTAAGGACTGGGGAGTTTTACAGGATAAAAAATAAACAGAATGGAGCTATGCACAGACAAAATCCTAGAGGAGAACCTAGGACAGTCTGCTTTTCCACCAGACACTGGGAGATTAGTTCACCTTTCAGCAGGACAATAACCTAAAACACAAGGCCAAAGCTACACTGGAGTTGCTTACCAAGAAGACAGTGAATGTTCCTGAGTGGCCGAGTTACAGTTTTGACTTAAATCTGCTTGAAAATCTATGGCAAGACCTGAAAATGGTTGTCTAGCAATGATCAACAACCAACTTTACAGCGCTTGAAGAATCTTTAAAAGAATGATAGGAAAATGTTGCACAATCCAAGTGTGGAAAGCTCTTAGAAATGTACCCAGAAAGACTCACAGCTGTAATCCCTGCCAAAGGTGTTTCTAACATGTATTGACCCAGGGGGTTAAATACTTATCTAATCAAGATATTAGTGTTTTATTTTTCATAAATGTTTTACAAATGTTAGAATTTTTATTCCACTTTTACATTACATTTTGTGTAGATCATTGACAAAAAATTACAATTTAATTCATTTTAATCCCACTTTGAAACAAAACAAAATGTGAAATGAGTCAAGGTGTGTGAATACTTTCTGATTAGCTAGCATGACGAAAACAGAGGCTACATAGCTACATTTCAATGGGGGTAGCAAACAACTAGGCTAAACACAAGACTGTTTTGGATATCAATGTTTTTTTATGTGGTAAAAAGTTATACAAATGGCTAAACAACGACATGAAAGTATTCATAAAACATAAAGGAAAGTTAAATTTACAGATGGTGCCAGGACAATGCTATGAAAGACAGGATGACGAAGGATGGAAGATCATTAGCCGGTGTAGTCTGGCTGTAGAGTTTTGACATCAAATAGTACAACATCAAATAGTACAAATCTCTAACTGATTACTACTGGAAACACTACTGTTTTCCTACTGAAAACTACAAAACTCTACTTGTGTATCTTGAGTAGTGCATAAACTACACATTCACTACACAATCCCTACAAGTTTCTTCATAGTCACTACAGTACTAATAGGTTTTGTGTAGTAATTCAGTAGTAATTTGTCATGAGGGAACATAGTAAACGTAAATCTATCTCCCTCCATTTAGTATGATACACTTTGTATACAAGAGTATGTGGACACCCCTTCAAATTAGTGGATTCGGCTATTTCAGCCACACCCTGTTGCTGACAGGTGTATAGAATCAAGCACACAGCCATGCAATCTCAATAGACAAACATTTACAGTAGAATGGTCCGTACGATTCTGTGCTTCCAACTTTGTGACAACAGTTTGGGGAAGGCCATTTCCTGTTTCGGCATGACAATGCCCCCATGCACAAAGCAAGGTCCTTTCAGAAATGGTTTGTCGATCGGTATGGAAGAACTTGACTGGCCTGCACAGAGCCCTGACCTCAACCCCATCGAACACCTTTGGGATGAATTGGAACGCAGACTGAGAGCCAGGCCTAATCGCCCAACATCAGTGCCCAACCTCACTAATGCTCTTGTGGCTGAATGTAAGTCCCCGCAGCAAAGTTCCAACATCTAGTGGAAAGCCTTCCCAGAAGAGTGGAGGCTGTTATAGCATCAAAGGGGGGACCAACTCCATATTAATGCCCAATATTTTGGAATGAGATGTTCGACGAGCGGGTGTCCACAAACCTTTGGTCATGTATTGTATGTTACGTTTCATATGGTATGCATTAATTTGTTGATGTCCATCATCCATTTTCGTATGATATGTTACGAATTACAATTTGTATGATATGTTACAAATTTGCAACAAGTATGATATGTTACAAATTCCAATTTGTTGTTGCTAACGTCAGCTAGGTGGCTAACTCTAACGTTAGCTAGGTAGCTAATGTTACCTAGGCTAGGGGTTAGGGTTAGGGTTAGGACTTAGGTTAAGGGGTTAAGGGGTTAAGGTTAGGGTTATGGGAAGGGTTAGCTAACATGCTAAGTAGTTAAAAAGTAGTAAGTAGTTGCAAAGTTGCTAATTAGCTAAAATGATAAACCTTTGGGTTTCTAGACGTTCGCGTTATACGCTCACCCATCCACCCCGACCAACCACCCTCCTTTTGTTTTTGCCTTAAGTAAGGGAGCAGTCGAACTTTACACAATTGTTACCCTGGGAGGAAAATGGGGGAGGGTCATGCTTTTTACATTTCAGTCAGGGGGAGGATTTAGTATTTTTGAATTTAGTCCAAAGGAGGGTCATGTAATTTGTAATTGATTAAATGTCATATTGCTGAAGGTTTGAGAATGAGTTGCTTATTATATCTCGATGTGTGCCCGATGATGCCCCTCATCCCTGATTCTCTGCTGGGCACGCAATATCAAGTCTGCCTAGTGTGGTCTCAATCAAATTATCCATAGCCTATACTATAGGATATACAGTATGCCTAGGCTATACGAAGAGCATGCTCGGAGAAACACAGGGCAAAGTCATATTTCCAAGAATATGTACTTCCTTCTGGAGTTTTTGCGCTGCTGGGATGGTGTACCTGTATATAAAACTACGCTACACTGTATTACACACTGCAATGGATAGGCATTCCCAAACATGAGCCCTGGCCTGCCCTGCTCTTGCTGATGTAAACCCTTTTGTGCTGCCTAACCAACGACTGTGCTGTGTACGGTAGCGCTTCAGGAGGTGCGTGGAAAAGGCCTATATGTCATTTTTAGTTTGACAGGGAGAGCGCGAAGATGAGAAGGAGGACCGTAGGTAAGCTTGCTATTGCTATAATTGATTATAATAAAAACAATATGTTTTGTGGCCCATAATGAAGCTATTTATCAAAGTAATTGACCTCGGAATAAGCCATATTCATGAAATGTACATACATTACTATGGACAGCGCATGGGCGCTGAAAGTAGGCTAATTTTGAGAAGGCCTAATTCATTTAAACAGTCTTCATTTTAATTTTACTTTAGGCTACTAACAACAAGAGAGCTTTGTGTTGGAGCCTATTTCTTCCTATTCAAGAAATAAGAAGTAGGCTTATTACCTGTTTGACAGACAATTATAGTCTACTATCCCTAGATTTTGTCAGCCAATTCCTTCAGTCACCATGCACTCCTTAAATATCTCCATGTCAGTGAAGGGCATGGTGTGTAAAGCTAAAACCAGGGCTTGAATGGATGGGGTATGTGAGGGTATTGTGGATTTTGTTAAAGAAAATGGCTAAAAACATAGGCCTACCCCTTGTTAGCTTAAAACATATAGCTGTCAGAGTGTTGAGTGTGGATGTAGTGCAGGAATCAAGCGCAGGGACAAGGAGGTTCTTCAACGGACTTTAGTATAAAAATGTATCCCAACACGGGAAATGAGTCGCCAACCCAACCGGGCGGCACGAACAATTACGCACAAACACACAGTGCGGAAAAACAAGAAAAGGCGCACGCAGTGCGAACTCTCGAAAATACTAAATAAACGAGAGAGAGAACTACTCGGAGGCAAACTGACAATAACAATCACGCATAACACCTGCCCCAAACAAACCAACTAAATAAGGAGAATAATCAAGACACAAATAAGGGACAGGTGTTATGCACAGACAAAACCAAAAGAACAAAAACATCGAACGGTGGCAGCTAGTACTCCGGAGACGACGACCGCCGAAGTCCGCCCGAACAAGGAAGAGGAGCAGCCTCGGCCGAAACCGTGACAATAGCATATCTTTGGTTTATCTATATGACATTCAGAGGCTGCACTACAACCTTCTATAGCCGAGGAGACAAAACATGTACTTTGCTTGGGAAGTAATGTGTGATTCTGTCACTATCAATTGATATCAACAGGCTATTAAACAACATACTAACTCTAAATCAGTCAGGTAGCCTAAGAAGGAACGAAAATGTATTATTTAGGCTATATTATTATTATTATTTCAAGGCTATAGCCTGCCATTTAAGAAATTTGAGGATCATGCTGTGAGCTATGTATGCCTAGTTTGTTAATTTAGCCTAGCAGATGCGATTATATTCCCATGCCCTAATCACAGTCAACACAAATCTATTTTGTAACAACAATATCATGGAATTAAATAGAACAAAATAGAAAACGATCGTTTCCCAAATGAAACAAAGTTACAAGTGCATATAAGCCTACCGGATGATATGTGGCTGCTGTCTTAAAAAACGAATGGCTTTTTCTCAAATTCATTGATGATCAGATACTTCAGTTGTAACTGGTTCTATTGCGGTCAATGTTTATAGTTGATAGACAACTTTAGCACTGTTCCAAACTTAGACTATCCTCTTTTTTAACAATAGCCTGTATAGAAATCAAAACATTTCCGGTGCTGCAGCATGCGCTCATACGTTGTCATGCTCTGCTGTGGTATTAAAAAAGTAATGTAAAATGAAGTAGAATTGCATGAAATGCGTATATAAAATACTATTTTTTTCTGGGACCGCAAATAAGCTTTTATTATAATGGAGATCTTTTCACCCCTACCCATGTCCGCAGTGGTCTGCGAATCCACAACCTTCTGGCTACTTTGCCATGTAATGCTTACAAAACGAAGAACAGTTTCTAAAACTGCATATCTAAGGCTCTGGTCTGTCCTAGGAGTGAGGGTAAACAGTAGGCATGTTATCTGCCATCCACTTTATGTTTTAATTATTATTTTGGGTATAGGGGAGGGTCACTTGTTTTTTTTCAAGAGTTCAAGGAGGGTCGGGTAAAATATTTATTTTACTGAAGGGAGAGCCATCCATTTTCCTTTCAGAGATCCGTTTCTTTCAGGTATCCCTCATTATAAATAACGTACAGTCCCTAACCTTCTGTCTTATGTAAGCCTAACCATACCAAACGTAACATATCATACTGATTTAAGTTTACTATGTTACATCTAGACTACGAGACCAGGCTGAATATGTGTGTCAAATTTTCCCATCTCTGGCTTTTCTCATGACATGCAAACTTCCCTCTTTATTTTTCATATCGACTTCCCCTTCCAATTTTGCATAATGCTGTTCCTTGCTAGTCTGGTGATGTATTTTCTGTTTTAAACCCATCACAGCTTTTAACCCACCAGACAAAAACAAAGTGTAAACAGAACTAAGACAACTAACTGCCCAAAGTCTGAGATGATAAGGTGATCAGACATTGAATATACTGTAATAGAACATGATCTCTGTCTCTGCAATGCCAGTTGGTGGTGGTGATAATGGCCCAGTACATGATAAATTAATAAAGTGCTCAAAATACAGATACAGTGCTACCTGCAGACCTTTGGTCGTATGTGATAATGCTCAAACTTTGGCAAATGTTGTTTTTCTTTAACATTTACATTTACATTTAAGTCATTTAGCAGACGCTCTTATCCAGAGCGACTTACAAATTGGTGCATTCAACTTAGGATAGCCAGTGGGACAACCACATCTTGATCACAGGATAACCAAAGGATAACACTTGGCAATAGAAAACAGAGACTGTAGAAGTGCTTTGTCATAAGGTTACAAAGAGGTCATGCATTTTAAATCGGTTGCCAAGAATTAAGCAACTAAATTACCACATTTTAGGGATTCTCAGCCGGCTGATTTCATGAAGTTACCTCTGCAAGAGTTTACTCAAAGGTTGTGGCTGTGTCCACTTTGACCCAAGCATTGTGAAACCAGCCTGATCTCACAATTGCTCACATGAGCACAGCAGTCAGTCTGCTTGACCAGGCTAGTTTGACCCCCAGTTTGTTTTTCATTAGTATTCATGCAGTAATAGAAACATGTGCTTGATTTTGCAACTCTAGAATATAACCAGAATACAAATGAATGCTCACTCACAGTCCAAGAGAAGAAAGGATCTGTTCTACAGTAAGCGAGCAGTAGAATGATCCCCTATTCCATGGCCCATTAACCACTACTATACAGCATGGTAATGTTTCATTACTGAGTGCTTTAAGGAGTGGATGGCTGGGTCCAGTCTACTGGTTCAGAAGAAAACCCATAACCACTCACCATAATGAGGATTGGGCTGTATTCTCAGTGACTGTCTTCAGGCTATCACTGCTGGTAAACGCTATTAATGACAATTGATTATACAGGAAATTGCGAGTTAATTGCAAGTGAAAACAAGTTGTAAAATATATGCTTACTATTGTTCACATAGACACACACACACACACACAATACAAGACAGCATGCTTTAGTGAGAACAAGTATACAGTGCATTCGGAAAGTATTCAGACCCCTTGACTTATTTCACATTTTGTTACGTTGCAGCCTTATTCTAAAATGGATTAAGTTGGAGTTTTTTCTCATCAAACTACACACAATACCCCATAATGACCAAGCAAAAACAGGTTTTTAGAAATTGTTGCAAATTTATTACAAATAAAAAGCTGAAATATGACATTTACATAAGTATCCAGACCCTTTACTTAGTACTTAGTTGAAGCACTTTTGCCAGCGATTACAGCCTCGAGTCTTCTTGGGTATGACGCTACGAGCTTGTCACACCTGTATTTGGGGAGTTTATCCCATTCTTCTCTGCAGATCCTCTCAAGCTCTGTCAAGTTGGATGGGGAGCGTCGCTGCACAGCTATTTTCAGGTCTCTCCAGAGATGTTGGATCGGGTTCAAGGCTCTGGCTGGGCCACTCAAGTACATTCAGAGACTTGTCCCGAAGCCACTTCTGCGTTGTCTTGGCTGTGTGATTAGGATCATTGTCCTGTTGGAAGGTGAACCTCCGCCCCAGTCTGAGGTCCTGAGCGCTCTGGAGCAGGTTTTCATCAAGGATCTCTCTGTACTTTGCTCCGTTCATCTTTCCCTCGATCCTGGCTAGTCTCCCAGTCCCTGCCGCTGAAAAACATCCCCACAGCATGATGCTGCCACCACCATGCTTCACCGTAGGGATGGTGCCCGGTTTCCTCCAGACGTGACACTTGGCATTCAGGCCAAAGAGTTCAATCTTGGATTAATCAGACCAGAGAATCTAGTTTCTCAGGGTCTGAGAGTCCTTTAGGTGGAAGGTTCTCCCATCTCCACAGAGGAACACTGGAGCTCTGTCAGAGTGACCATCGGGTTCTTGGTCACATCCCTGACCAAGGCCCTTCTCCCCAGATTGCTCAGTTTGGCCAGGCGGCCAGCTCTAGGAAGAGTTGATGGTTCCAAACTTCTTCCATTTAAGAAAGATGGAGGCCACTGTGTTCTTGGAGACCTTCAATACTGCAGAAAGGTTTTGCTACCCTTCCCCAGATCTGTGCCTTGACACAATTCTGTCTCGGAGCTCTATGGACAATTCCTTCGTCCTCATGGCTTGGTTTTTGCTCTGACATGCACTGTCAACTTTGGGACCTCATATAGACAGGTGTGTGCCTTTCCAGATCCTGTCCACTCAATTGAATTTACCACAGCTGGACTCCAAACAACTTGTAGAAACATCTCAAGGATGATCAATGGAAACAGGATGCGCCTGAGCTCAATTTCGAGTCTCATAGCAAAGGGTCTGAATACTTATGTAAATAAGATATTTCTGTTTTTGTTTTTTTTACACATATGCAAACATTTCTAAAAATCTGTTTTCGCTTTGTCATTATGGGGTATTGTGTGTAGATCGATGAGGAACATTTTTAATATAACCAATTTTAGAATAAGGCTGTAACGTAACAAAATGTGGAAAAAGTCAAGGGCTCTGAATACATTCCGAATGCACTGTATGTATGTTCATAAATGTAGAAGACCATACGCATTTAAAACAGAGCTAGAGAACATGGTACCACTGAGATTGAAAAAAGCAATTCCCATCTAATGTGCTTGTAGAATCTCATGAAACAGAACAGATGTGGGGTGTAAAAGTGCACATTCGCATGCTCACAACTTCCCTCGGAGCAGCACTCAATTGCAACTCTGTGGGTATTTCACCATCACCATGGATGCCAGGTGCATCCCAAATGGCACCATTTTCCCTATATAGTGCACTACTACCCTATGGGCCCTAATCAAACGTAGTGCACTACATATTGTAGGGTATAGGGTGCCATTTGGCACTGGAAGAGAGGAAATGGGTCAGTCAGGTGAGTATAATGTAGTGTAATGTTCCAGTGTGCCAAGCGCCACATAAAATCTTCCATCGTAATGACTTTATCATTCAAACTAACACAAAGAGGCCTTCTTTAACATAAGGCGTCTTTATATCCAACTGTTCCTCAATGGATTCTCTCCATTCTCTTTTATAGGTGGGGGACATAAAGGATAACACTGTCATATTAATATGTCCTTTAAAACAGGAGGAAATGTCCTGGAAGAGAAAGACTCAATGATTGTGGGAGTTGCTTCTGCTTTTTAGATATCGTGTTTTATGAAGTGTAAACTCCGCTAACTAATAATTTGATAACTTGATTGGACAAAATGTTGTCATATGTTCTCTTGTATTTGTCACGGATGCCGCCGAGGCTGCTCCTCCTCCTTGCTCGGGCAGGCTTCGGCGTTCGTCGTCCCCGGAGTACTAGCTACTCCCGTTTGATGTTTTCGATGTTTGTTTTGTCATGTCTAGTTAGTGCACCTGTTTCGTATTCTGTATTGATTATGTCACCTATAAGTTCCCCTATGTTATGTTTGTATCTTGTGTGTTATTGTTCCACCTGTCGTGTATGGATAGGTTCGGTGCCTTGGCTCTACGTTGTTGTTTTACGCACTCCGCGTATTTTGACTCTTCGTGTTGTTTTACGCACTCCGCGTATTTGTTCGCCTCCAGTGTTTTGAGGCCGTTTATTTTGTGTACTATTTCAAGTGTTAGTAAAGTCGTCTTGACTTATCCTCTGTGTCCTGCGCTTGACTCCACCACCGCATCCACATCAGCACATTCTGACAGAATAACACACCACCTATGGAGTCAGCAGGAGCAGCGGCGGTAGCCGAGTCACTGGAGGATCGGGTCAGCAGCCAGGACGCCATGATCCATCGACTCGGCTCCGCCATGCAAGGCGTCATGGACACTCTGCGCCGATGGGAAAGAGAAGGCCTGCCCACACCTCCTCCTACCTTACCACCACCATCGGCCAGCCCCATCATACCAGCTCCGGAGTCCAGTGGGATTCGGCTCCTGCTCCCGAGGGCATATGATGGCACCGCAGCCGGGTGTCAGGGGTTCCTCCTTCAGGTGGAACTCTACCTGGCAACCATACATCCGGCGCCCTCGGGATACGAGAGCGTTTCCGCCCTCATCTCCTGTCTCTCCGGCAAGGCCTTGGAGTGGGCCAATGCCGAATGGAGGGGAATAGACGCCGCCACCATCAGCTACGCGGAGTTCTCCCGCCGCTTCAGGGCTGTGTTCGATCACACCCCAGAGGGTAAAGCGGCGGGAGAGCATCTGTTCCACCTCCGACAGGGGAAGAGGAGCGCACAGGAGTTCGCCCTGGACTTCCGGACTCTAGCGGCGGATGCGGGGTGGAATGAGAGGGCCCTCATCGACCACTATCGGTGCAGCCTGCGAGAGGACGTTCGACGAGAGTTGGCCTGCAGGGACACCAATCTAACCTTCGACCAGTTGGTGGACATGTCAATCCGTCTGGATACCCTGCTGGCCACCCGCGGACGTCCGGAGTTGGGGCCGTCCATTCCATCCCCCAGCACCTCTGAGCCGAGCCCTTTGGAGCTCGGAGGTGCTGGCGCTAGAGAGAAGAGGAGAGAGATCCGGAGGGAGGTCGTCCCCTGCACCAACTGTGGCCGTAGAGGACACACTGCGGTTTGGTGCTGGGGAGGGCCTCCAGGGGATCGAGGCAACAGGGCACGCACTGGGGAGTCATTCCAGGTGAGTAGGCGCCCAACTCACCCAGAGCTCTCTGTTGTTCATTTGTGTATACCTGTAGTATTTCCCCAGGTTGCATCTCATTCCCAGCATAAGGCGCTAGTCGATTCAGGCGCAGCTGGGAATTTTATTGATCTGAATTTTTGTGTTAAGTTAGGGATTCCCCTCCTACCCGTAGATGTGCCTTTCCCTATTCATGCCCTAGATAGCCATCCGTTGGGATCTGGTTTGATTAGGGAGGTCACAGCACCACTAAAGATGAAGGCGCAGGGGGGTCATGAAGAGATCATTCAGTTATATCTGATCGACTCTCCTGCGTATCCCGTGGTGTTGGGGTTTCCTTGGTTAATCACCCATGACCCCACCATTTCGTGGCAACAGAGGGCTCTCAAGGAGTGGTCTGACCAGTGTGTTGGGCGATGTCTAGGTGTTTCCGTAGGGGCGACCACGGTGGAAAGTCCGAACCAATTGCCCGCATTGCACATTCCTCCTGAGTATGAGGATTTGGCACTCGTGTTCAGCAAGACTAGGGCGACGCGATTGCCACCTCATAGACAGGGGGATTGTGCGATAGACCTCCAGGCAGGCGCTGCACTTCCACGGAGTCATGTGTATCCTCTGTCTCAAGAGGAGAAGGCGGCTATGGAGACATACATAGCCGAGTCTCTGAGACAGGGATACATACGGCCCTCCACTTCCCCTGCATCCTCAAGTTTCTTTTTTGTGAAGAAGAAGGATGGAGGGTTGCGCCCGTGTATTGATTACCGTAGTCTCAATCAGATCACAGTGAGTATGACGGAATCATTACACGGAGCGCGTTTCTTCACAAAACTGGATCTCAGGAGCGCCTACAACTTGGTGCGCATTAGGGAGGGAGATGAATGGAAGACAGCATTTAGTACCACCTCGGGTCACTATGAGTATCTCGTCATGCCATACGGGTTAATGAATGCTCCTTCAGTCTTCCAATCCTTTGTGGACGAGATCTTCCGGGATTTGCATGGGCAGGGTGTAGTAGTGTATATTGACGACATACTAGTTTACTCGTCTACACGAGCCGAGCATGTAGCCCTGGTGCGTCGAGTGTTGGGTAGGCTGTTGGATCATGACTTGTATGTCAAGGCAGAGAAATGTCTGTTTTTCCAGGAGTCCATCTCCTTCCTGGGCCATCGATTGTCCGCGTCAGGGTTGGAGATGGAGATTGACCGCGTTTCAGCCGTGCGTAATTGGCAGACTCCAACCACGGTAAAAGAAGTGCAGCGGTTTTTGGGTTTTGTCAATTACTACCGGAGGTTTATCCGGGGTTTTGGACAGGTAGCAGCTCCCATCACCTCCTTGCTGAAGGGGGGCCCGGTGCGTTTGCAGTGGTCAGCTGAGGCGGACAGGGCGTTTGGTAAACTGAAGGACCTGTTCACCTCTGCTCTGGTGCTGGCGCATCCGGATCCCACTTTAGCGTTCCAGGTGGAGGTGGACGCATCAGAGGGCGGTAATGGGGCTGTACTGTCTCAACGTTCAGGCACGCCCCCTAAACTCCGGTCCTGCGCTTTTTACTCTAAGAAGCTCAGCCCGGCGGAGCATAATTATGACGTGGGGGACAGGGAGCTGCTAGCCGTGGTTCAAGCCCTAAAGGTGTGGAGGCATTGGCTTGAGGGGGCTCAACACCCTTTTCTCATTCTGACTGACCATCGTAACCTGGAGTACATCCGGGCAGCTAGGAGACTGAACCCTCGTCAGGCTAGGTGGACCATGTTTCTGGCCCGGTTTGTGTTTAAGCTCACTTACATCCCAGGGTCCCAGAACGGTAAGGCAGACGCCCTGTCCTGGCGATATGACACAGAGGAGAGGTCCATTGAGCCCACTCCCATACTGCCGGAGTCTTGTCTGGTGGCGCCGGTGGTGTGGGAGGTCGATACGGAAATCGAGCGGGCGTTACGTACCGACCCTACTCCTCCAGAGTGTCCAGTGGGGCGGACGTACGTTCCGCTCGAGATTCGGGATCGTCTCATATATTGGGCTCATACGTCACCCTCCTCTGGACATCCTGGTATTGGCCGGACAGTGCACTGTCTTAGCGAAAAGTACTGGTGGCCAACATTGGCTAAGGACGTGAGGGTTTATGTCTCCTCCTGCTCGGTGTGCGCTCAGTGTAAGGCGCCTAGACACCTGCCCAGGGGGAAGTTACAACCCCTTCCCGTTCCACAACGGCCGTGGTCTCACCTCTCGGTAGACTTTGTCACGGACCATCCCCCCTCCCAGGGGAATACCACCATTCTGGTCGTTGTGGATCGGTTCTCTAAAGCCTGTCGTCTCATCCCAATGCCGGGTCTCCCTACTGCCCTACAGACTGCTGAGGCTTTGTTTACCCTCGTCTTCCGGCACTACGGGGTACCCGAGGATATAGTGTCTGATCGGGGTCCCCAATTCACCTCTAGAGTCTGGAGGGCGTTCATGGAACGCTTGGGGGTCTCGGTTAGCCTTACCTCGGGTTTCCACCCTGAGAGTAATGGGCAGGTGGAGAGAGTGAACCAGGATGTGGGTAGGTTTCTGAGATCATATTGCCAGGACCGGCAGGAGGAGTGGTCGGGGTATATCCCCTGGGCGGAGATTGCCCAGAATTCTCTTCGCCATTCCTCTACTAATCTGACCCCTTTCCAGTGTGTGTTGGGGTATCAGCCGGTTCTGGCACCATGGCATCAGAGCCAGATCGAGGCTCCTGCGGTGGATGAGTGGTTTCGGCGCTTGGAGGAGACATGGAACGCTGCGCATGTACATCTGCAGCGGGCTATCCGTCGGCAGAAGGCGAGCGCCGATCTCCACCGCAGTGAGGGTCCAGTGTACGCTCCTGGAGATCGAGTCTGGCTCTCGACTCGAAACCTGCCCCTTCGCCTGCCCTGCCGGAAGCTGGGTCGGCGGTTTGTGGGGCCATTTAAAGTCCTGAGGAGATTGAACGAGGATGTTACAGGTTACAACTGCCTAATGATTATCACATTAACCCCTCGTTCCATGTGTCTCTCCTCAGGCCGGTGGTAGCTGGTCCACTCCAGGACAATGAGATACGGGAGACTCCTCCGCCCCCACTGGACATCGAGGGGGCTCCGGCGTACTCAGTCCGGTCCATCGTGGATTCGAGACGTCGGATGGGGGGTCTGCAGTATCTCGTGGAGTGGGTGGGGTACGGCCCGGAGGAACGGTGCTGGGTGCCTAGGAGGGACATTTTAGATCCCTTCCTCCTGACGGAGTTCCACCGGAGTCATCCCACACGCCCTGCTCCGCATCCTCCTGGTCGTCCCCGAGGCCGGGGTCGGCGCACGGCTGGAGCCGCGCGTCAAGGGGGGGGTACTGTCACGGATGCCGCAGAGGCTGCTCCTCCTCCTTGCTCGGGCAGGCTTCGGCGTTCGTCGTCCCCGGAGTACTAGCTACTACCGTTTGATGTTTTCGATGTTTGTTTTGTCATGTCTAGTTAGTGCACCTGTTTCGTATTCTGTATTGATTATGTCACCTATAAGTTCCCCTATGTTATGTTTGTATCTTGTGTGTTATTGTTCCACCTGTCGTGTATGGATAGGTTCGGTGCCTTGGCTCTACGTTGTTGTTTTACGCACTCCGCGTATTTTGACTCTTCGTGTTGTTTTACGCACTCCGCGTATTTGTTCGCCTCCAGTGTTTTGAGGCCGTTTATTTTGTGTACTATTTCAAGTGTTAGTAAAGTCGTCTTGACTTATCCTCTGTGTCCTGCGCTTGACTCCACCACCGCATCCACATCAGCACATTCTGACAGTATTGTATAAACATCTAATACATTATGAGTGTTGTTTAGTCACAGATTGGCATACAGCTTTATCATCCTGTGCTAACTTTTGGGTAATGAAGTGGTGATATACAGTGCATTCAGAAAGTATTCAGACCCCTTGACTTACAGCCTTATTCTAAAATTGATTAAATTAAATGTTTTCCTCATCGATCTACACGCAATACGCCATAATGACAAAGCGAAAACAGGTTTTTAGAAATGTTTGCTAATGTACTAAAAATAAAAACAGAAATATCTTATTTACATAAGTATTCAGACCCTTTGCTATGAGACTCGAAATTGAGCTCAGGTGCATCCTGTTTCCATTGATCATCCTTGAGATGTTTCTACAACTTGTTTGGAGTCCACCTGTGGTAAATTCATGATTTGGAAAGGCACACACCTGTCTATATGAGGTCCCACAGTTGACAGTGCATGTCAGAGCAAATACCAAGCCATGAGGACGAAGGAATTCTCCGTAGAGCTCCGAGACAGGATTGTGTAGAGGCACAGATCTGGGGAAGGGTACCAAAAAATGTCTGCAGCATTGAAGGTCCCCAAGAACACAAAGGTTT
Source organism: Coregonus lavaretus (assembly GCF_964263955.1). NCBI lineage: Eukaryota > Metazoa > Chordata > Actinopteri > Salmoniformes > Salmonidae > Coregonus > Coregonus lavaretus. The sequence goes on from NC_139989.1 coordinate 16,175,602, forward strand.
GGCCGCCCCCAGAGCAATCTGGGGAGAAGAGCCTTGGTCAGGGAGGTGACCAAGAACACGATGGTCACTCTGACAGAGCTCCAGAGTTCCTCTGTGGAGATGGGAGAACCTTCCAGAAGGACAACCATCCCTGCAGCACTCCACTAATCAGGCCTTTATGGTAGAGTGGCCAGACGGAAGCCACTCCTAAGTAAAAGGCACATGAAGGCAAGCTTGGAGTTTGCCAAAAGGCACCTAAAGACGCCCAGACCATGAGAAACTAGATTCTCTGGTCCGATGAAACCAAGATTGAACTCTTTGGCCTGAATGCCAAGCGTCACGTCTGGAGGAAACCTGGCATTATCCCTACGGTGAAGCATGGTGGTGGCAGCATCATGCTGTAGGGATGTTTTTCAGCGGCAGGGACTGGGAGACTAGTCAGATGAATGGAGCAAAGTACAGAGAGATCCTTGATGAAAAGAGTGCTCAGGACCTCAGACTGGGGTGAAGGTTCACCTTCCAACAGGACAACGACCCTAAGCACACAGCCAAGAAAACGTGACTTCGGGACAAGTCTCTGAATGTCCTTGAGTGGCCCATCCAGAGCCCGGACTTGAAACCGATCGAACATTTCTGGAGAGACCTGAAAATAGCTGTGCAGCGACGCTTCCCATCCAACCTGACAGAGCTTGAGAGGATCTGCAGAGAAGAATGGGAGAAAGTCCCCACATACAGGTGTAACAAGCTTGTAGCGTCATACCCAAGAAGACTCAAGGCTGTAATCGCTGCCAAAGGTGATTCAACAAAGTAATGAGTTAAGGGTCTGAATACTTATGTAAATGTGATATTTCAGCTTTTTATTTGTAATAAATAAAATAAAAAAATCTGTTTTTGCTTTGTCATTATGGGGTATTGCGTGTAGTTTGATGAGAAAACCCCCCCAATTTAATCAATTTTAGAATAAGGCTGTAACGTAACAAAATGTGAAAAAAGTGAAGGGGTCTGAATACTTTCCCGAATGCACTGTAGGCCTAGCTAGATACCTTAAAGAAAAATTGGCATCACTCTGTCCTCTCTTGTTCTGTACTGGAACAAATGGAGACGTGTCTGTTACAATATGGCAACCCACACCAAAATGAATAGCTATTACCTATCTATGCTTTTCTTTCCCATGTTTTATTAACAAGGAGTCATTCTCCATGAAACCCACGTGTGTAATATTACATATTTGTAATCAGTCCTTGCAGCATATCAAAATAGACCCTTTCTCTCAATCTGATGAATTTTCCCAAGGGGCACGCAGTATATTATGTGTGAATTATAAATCCTAAACTTGCCCTTAAATGTGATAAATGATATCCACGGTAGCCTGCTCACGGAATACTAACAGGTACTTGTGGTGATGTGATATATATATAATAGGAGAAGGTGGGTTCCTGAGACCTCTACTGCTGTGCTGATGTGTTAAAACTGAGTTATAGCACAGCAATGTGCTAAGGCAACATTATCATGGGAATATCCTTCATATTATGCAGTGGTAGAATACTGAAGCAGCAACTACAGTACAGATACTCTGGTGTGCCTTGGCTTTCATACTACCACTGAAATGCAAATTCCTTTAGTACACGACGATACCTCAGGACATACAGTCCATGGTCGAGTCCCAAATGGCATGGCACCCTATTCCCTATAGTGCACTACTTTAGACCAGGGCCCATAGGGCAAGGTTTTGGCAAGGTTTTGTGTCCCATAAATTGGGTGACACGGGTGTGTTTCAGAGAGATAGATACATGATTTATTCTGTTGTGGAAAGAGAGCAATACATGTTTGTTTTGAGGATGAGTGGAAAGTTTTATGGGAGCTCAGGTGGGATAATTGGTTTGCCATCAGCTACCAATTCACTCATGCACAGAGACATTGGTTAGCCAACTGGTCTCCAACCATCAGCCTAATTGCAACATTCTGTTGTTTACTATATAGCTTTCATGAGTCATAACCACTGATGTATGGAAGTCTATGTTCCTAATCCTTCTAAAACACCGACATCATTACTATAGGGATTTTCAAAGGGAGGAAAATAGCTTTGAGATACAGTCGGAGCTCAACTGATTTGACCAACATGTTGAATCATCATCCAGTGGTAGGGATCTTTGCTGAGTAATTGTTATTTGCAGTGCTGTGATGTCTACTGTTTTTCCGTGCTCAAGCCATACACTTGCAGTAACAGCATATCACACACACACACACACCGCATTTCCCAAGAAGTATCATTTTTCTTCTAGAATAATAGGATCACTCTGTTAGGAGCAAGGCCTTGCTCTGTGGTTGAGCTGCATTGACAGTGTCAGCAAATATCCCCTTCTCACTTAGGTATAATTCCTTTGAAAAAGAAAACATCAAATGGAAAAAGAAATCCCACTACTCATCCAGTGATGGTAGCATCAAGACAGAACAATGTTTGTGTTCTAAGCACATTTGTCTCCTATTACAACACAACCAGTGTGTGTGTGTGTGTGTGTGTGTGTGTGTGTGTGTGTGTGTGTGTGTGTGTGTGTGTGTGCGAGCATGCATGTGTGCGTTTGTTTGGAAAGGGGGTGTATGGCTTGAAGTTTGGTTAGGGGTTTTGGCGGCAGGGGGAGGGGGAGGGATGAATGCCTGCTCCACCATCAAAGAGGGGGAGGATGGGAGGATTCTATGACCCCTTGCCAAGCCCCTTGAAATAATATTTTAGATTCCCCACCAACCACAAAGTTCTGCTAGTCACATGGATGATTTGTCAAGTCTCACCAACAGTGTGGTCTCAGCAGAATGAACACAACACAACCACTACCACGCAATGGTTTCGGATCTCAAATGAAGTTTTAGCCACAATGCATTTCTTTGGACCTTTTTAAAGTGAAACAGCCAATCCAGCATCAGTCTCCTTCCATCCTGTTTCTTCAGACCTAGATCTACCATCGAAAAGTAAAACGGTATTCGGCACAGCTCAGGTGGTGGTGGACATCCTCTTGTTTGCAGCATCCAGCAGGACTCAGCTTCAATACAGTTTGGGCCTTTTTTACGACTCCTACAAAAGTGCAGACCCGTACAAAATGATGACATCTGCAGCTACTCCTGTTCTCTAATTTTTCACCCACTACCACCCGGGATTTTAAACAGCAGCCAAACCCTGGAGAATTCTGTGTGGGAATTCTGTGTGGGTGTGAACAGAGTGGCCTCTAGTCAAACACAGACTGACCTACTACCCTTTTGCATGCGGACAACTTTATGTGTGCAGTATATTTTAATCAGTCTGTCTACAGTCGTGGTCAAAAGTTTTGAGAATGACACAAGTATTGGTCTTCACAAAGTTCGCTGCTTCAGTGTTATGAGATATTTTTGTCAGATGTTACTATGGTATACTGAAGTATAATTACAAGCATTCCATAAGTGTCAAAGGCTTTTATTGACAATTACATTACGTTTATGCAAAGAGTCAATATTTGCAGTGTTGACCCTTCTTTTTCAAGACCTCTGCAATCTGCCCTGGCATGCTGTCAATTAACTTCTGGGCCACATCCTGACTGATGGCATCCCATTCTTGCATAATCAATGCTTGGAGTTTGTCAGAATTTGTGGGGTTTTGTTTGTCCACCCGCCTCTTGAGGATCGACCACAAGTTCTCAATGGGATTAAGGTCTGGGGAGTTTCCTGGCCATGGACCCAAAATGTTGATGTTTTGTTCCCAGAGCCACTTAGTTACCACTTTTGCCTTATGGCAAGGTGCTCCATCATGCTGGAAAAGGCATTGGTCATCACCAAACTGTTCTTGGATGGTTGGGAGAAGTTGCTCTCGGAGGATGTGTTGGTACCACTCTTTATTCATGGCTGTGTTCTTAGGCAAAATTGTGAGTGAGCCCACTCCCTTGGCTGAGAAGCAACCCCACACATGAATGGTCTCAGGATGCTTTACTGTTTGCATGACACAGGACTGATGGTAGCGCTCACCTTGTCTTCTCTGGACAAGGTGTTTTCCCGGATGCCCCAAACAATCGGAAAGGGGATTCATCAGAGAAAATGACTTTACCCCAGTCCTCAGCAGTCCAATCCCTGTACCTTTTGCAGAATATCAGTCTGTCCCTGATGTTTTTGCTGGAGAGAAGTGGCTTCTTTGCTGCCCTTCTTGACACCAGGCCATCCTCCAAAAGTCTTCGCCTCACTGTGCGTGCAGATGCACTCACACCTGCTGCTGCCATTCCCGAGCAAGCTCTGCACTGGTGGTGCCCCAATCCCGCAGCTGGCGCTTGCTGAACTTTCTTGGGCGCCCTGAACCTCTCTCCTTGAAGTTCTTGATGATCCGATAAATGGTTGATTTAGGTGAAATCTTACTAACAGCAATATCCTTGCCTGTGAAGCCCTTTTTGTGCAAAGCAATGATGACGGCACATGTTTCCTTGCAGGTAACCATGGTTAACAGAGGAAGAACAATGATTTCAAGCACCACCTTCCCTTTAAAGCTTCCAGTCTATTATTCTAACTCAATCAGCATGACAGAGTGATCTCCAGCCTTGTCCTTGTCAACACTCTCACCTGTGTTAACGAGAGAATCACTGACATGATGGCAGCTGGTAATTTTGTGGCAGGGCTGAAATGCAGTGGAAATGTTTTTGGGGGATTAAGTTCATTTTCATGGCAAAGAGGGTCTTTGCAATTAATTGCAATTCATCTGATCACTCTTCATGACATTCTGGAGTATATGCAAATTGCCATCATCAAAACTGAGGCAGAAGACTTTGTGAAAATTAATATTTGTGTAATTCTCAACACTTTTGACCACGACTGTAGATGTGTATTGTCTTGCTACATTTTTCTAATTGATAGTAAAATAATAATTGTTAGGTATTTTGGATAAATGGTGGTTGATCAACTTCTGCTCAGACCCGTATGGTTAGGAATCTTAGTGAGGTTTGAGCACCTCTGTCAGTGCAGAGGGTAAAATGTCATCGGAATGGGCTGCTCTTCTCCCCTTTAATCAAACTATATTTCACTTTGTCTCAGGCCCCACAGTCACTTTGAGCATGCTGTAACTCTTCCGCAAGGACGCAGATGTTTGTGTGTCTGTGCAAGGATGCCATGCCATGCAAGTTTGTGTGTTTGCGTCAATGTGCATCCCACCGGAGCAAACTGCCTGGCTGGTGATGTTTTACATGATAAAGTATTGCAATTCTTTACTGATAACACTGGCAATAAACCTAGAGAATTGCCCTCCTAAGTCATTAAGGGTGTCCACACTCCACAGCACACCGGGCTGGCATATGAATCTAAGTCTGCTCCTCCCTCGGGTTCAAACATAAATCTCAGCCTCCGACAAGGCCATATGCTTTGGGCGTGCTTGCGAAACCGCTCCCCCTGTCCCCCAGACCCCTGAAAATCCTCCACCGACCCCTCCCCTCGCACAAACCAAACAGCGGAATGCCATAAAACTACAATGGGGGAAAAAAAGGAGTGGAAAAACAAACAAAACGACAAAAGACAAAGGGATAGAGGCATCTGTCAGGGAACAAAGAACATCTGCGTCGCTGGAGTCACTCAATGAGAGACGATGTGGCCCTAGCGGGCCGGGGCCATTACGTCCACACAAATTCGTTCACCAGGAGGAAGTAATCTGGAGCTGGAGCCATAACTCTTGACCCATCCACACTCCCAGACAAAACCATGTGAAAAGCAGAGGGGCAGGGAGGGGCAGCGGAGACAGTACGCTAGATAAAGGGCCTGAGTGTTTTTAACTGACCCGGTAATGGACTGTGGTCGCCATCAAGGAGCATCTGCTGGAGTCCATGTTTTATGGTCCTTATTGTGTCTCCGCTGAAGCAGAGAGAGTAAAGGCTCCTGACTCCTGTAAAAGGAGGAGCCCTGAAGTATGCTTGCAATATTTCAGCTCAATGACAAACCACATTTGAAAGGCCTCAGAGCTGATTGTGGCGGTCGACTGCTTCACTTCGCTCTCTGACCCACAACTTTCTTTTACACAAGAATACCACTGATATGATTGTCTACCCACCATGGACCATAGTAAAATAAAGAGTTACTGTATGGCTGTGACAGGTCTTGTTGGTTTCAAACACTGGCCTGTACTGATAGATCTTGTGAGGGCAACCAACAGAGCAGAGAGGAGGGTTAGTAGTGTAGGTTGTGTGTGGGACGTGTGGGACGTGTGGCCCGCAGGCGGAGGAGAATCCTCTTCATTGTAAAGACTAGCTATTACTTATACCACATTAAGGATGTTAGGTAAGAAGGAGGTGGAATAAGCTAGCTGACATTTATTTTTATATCAGGTTGAGTATATCTCCATATCCACAGATCATACATATGCTCATTTTACATACAGTATGAAAATGTATGCACTCACTAACTGTAAGTCGCTCTGGATAAGAGCGTCTGCTAAATGACTAAAATGTCAAATGTAAAAATGTATGAGTGACATAAATGTGTTATCACATGTCCATTTGGAAGAAAAAATAACCGCACCCATAACCTAATAGGAAAGGGTCGGAGCAAGCATAAAGAAAACTCTCTTTAATTGAGACAATGGAAACAACTCCAAAGTCAAAAACAGATATGGAGGATGAGGACCACATAGACTCATTCACAGCCTTACTGTAAGTCATATACAGCTGTCTCCAATAGCAGATGCAGACTCCAGTCTGCTCCCAGTCCACACTGGGGCGTAGGGGAGGGCAGACCGCATACAGCCTACGCCACGTAGGCCCGGGTCTGTGATTTAGTGGGCATGGTGGGACAGGGGCCTCCACTAATGGAATATCTAATGTCTGCACGGCCGACACTTTAATCTCTGGTGAGACCTGAGGTCCGCACATTTACTGTATAAATCAGAGACGACATAGAGCTCAGTGTAAACACGCACCGGCCGTAAATTACGACCCACAACCTCTCTCCCAAGAAAAACACTGGAGGAATTGGCGGCGTCCCAAATCAAATCAAATTTTATTTGCCACATGCGCCGAATACAACAGGTGTAGACATTACAGTGAAATGCTTACTTACAAGCCCTTAATTTTTTTTATACTTTAAAAAAAAATAAAAGCAAATAACTAAAGAGCAGCAGTAAAATAACAGTAGGGAGTCTATACACAGGGGGGTACCGGTGCAGAGTCAATGTGCGGGGGCACCAGCTAGTCGAGGTAATTGAGGTAATATGTACATGTGGGTAGAGTTAAAGTGACTATGCATAAATAATAAACAGAGTAGCAGCAGCGTAAAAGAGGGGGATGGGGTGGGGGTGGGGGGCAGTGCAAATAGTCAGGGTAGCCATGATTAGCTGTTCAGGAGTCTTATGGCTTGGGGGTAGAAGCTGTTGAGAAGCCTTTTGGACCTAGACTTGGCGCTCTGGTACCGCTTGCCGTGCGGTAGCAGAGAGAACAGTCTATGACTAGGGTGGCTGGAGCCTTTGACAATTTTGAGGGCCTTCCTCTGACACTGCCTGGTATAGAGGTCCTGGATGGCAGGAAGCTTGGCCCCAGTGATGTACTGGGCCGTACGCACTACCCTCTGTATGGCACCCTATTCCCTATATAGTGACTACTTTTGACCAAGGCCCATAGAGCTCTGATCAAAAGTAGTGCACTACTTAGCAAATAGGGTGCCACCTTAGACTGGGCTGTGAGGCATCACAGGGGGATGTACAGTGGAGGGAACCATTGAGGTTATCTGAGCTGAGACATGCCAGGCCTGGATCTAGCAGACATTCTGCTATCCTCCTGTAGGAATAGTGAAGGGAGACACTAGACAGTCAGAAGAAAGACAATTTTTCCACATATATTTTGTTTACTGGTTTTGAGGGAGACAATAATAAGCAGTCATGTTACACAGTCCTTCAGTTGAGGTGCAAATGGCACCCTATTCCTACAGTGCTGCACTACTTTTGACCAGAGCCCTATAGGGAATAGGGTGCCATTTGGGACACAAACTCTAACCTCTTTGTTCCCTGTGGTTACAAGACAAAATTCACAAACAATCAATGCTCCAACAAAACAGAAAACAAAGTTCCATAAGCCAATCAGTGTGCCTGCACTCACAAAGATCCTCCCATTCAGTTCTGCCAGGTCACATTGAACCAGATATGAAACAACAGATTAAGAGGAAATATTCAGAGAGAGGATATGTTCAGACCAGTGATGTAGAGTTAAAACAAATAGGTGGGTAAACTCTGATTGGCAGTCGCAGTGAAAAAAGTAATGCTCCCTATACGTTCAATGCATTTTTCAGCAAAAGGTGGCTAAACTGTTGAGCAAAATAAAAAAGGTAGGTAAACTGCATTTACACTCCGCTACCCCACTGGTTTAGACAGGCAAGGATTTCTGAAGAGTGAGCACATCTGAAATCTTCACTATGGGTGCGTCCCAAATGGCACCTTATTCCCTACATAGTGCATTACTTTTGACCAGGGCCGATTAGAGACCCAACCTTTGTTGCTGGGCCAAGTCCTATGTCCTTTGCTGCTCAGTAGTATACAGTGCATTCGGAAAGTATTCAGACCCCTTGACTTTTCCACATTTTGTTACGTTACAGCCTTATTCTAAAATTGATTAAATTGTTTTTCCCCCTCATCTATGTACACACAATACCCCATAATTGTCATGGTTCCACCTGTCACCAGAGGGCGGCAGAGACCGTCCTAGAGACATTAATGACACTCAGGTGTGTCCTATTACTCATGATGATTTCCCTGTTAAGAGAGGTGTGTTTTATGTTGTCCTTTGCAGAAGCTTGATTTGTTTGCCATGTGCGTTTGTCTCCTGAGTGAGTTTGAGACGTAGTGTTTGTTCTTTTCCCAGTGTTACTGTGATCCTTCTGTTACCGTTTCTCAGTAAAGTATTTACGTTTATCCTAAACCACTGATTCCTCGTCTGGTCTCTTCTCTGCTCCTGGGTCCAACCTCATCACATCACAGTAATGACAAAGCAAAAACATGTTTTTTGAAATGTTTGCAAATGTATTCAGACCCTTTACTCAGTACCTTGTTGAAGCACCTTTGGCAGCGATTACAGCCTCAAGTCTTCTTGGGTATGATGCTACAAGCTTGGCACACCTGTATTTGGGGAGTTTCTCCCATTCTTCTCTGCAGAGCCTCTCAAGCTCTGTCAGGTTGGATGGGGAGCGTCGCTGCACAGCTATTTTCAGGTCTATCCAGAGATGTTCGATCAGGTTGTCTTGGCTGTGTGCTTAGGGTTGTTGTCCTGTTGGAAGGTGAACCTTCGCCTCAGTCTGAGGTCCTGAGCGCTCTGGAGCAGGTTTTCATCAAGGATCTCTCTGTACTTTGCACCGTTCATCTTTCCCTCGAACCTGACTAGTCTCTCAGTACCTGCCGCTGAAAACATCCCCACAGCATGATGCTGCCACCACCATGCTTCACCGTAGATATGGTGCCAGGTTTCCTCCAGACGTGACGCTTGGCATTCAGGCCAAAGAGTTCAATCTTGGTTTCAACAGACCAGAGAATCTTGGTTTTTGCTCTGATATGCACTGTCAAGTGTGCCTTTCCAAATCATGTCCAATCAATTGAATTTACCACAGGTGGACTCCAATCAAGTTGTAGAAACATCTAAAGGATGATCAATGGAAACAGGATGCACCTGAGATCAATTTCGAGTCTCATAGCAAAGGGTCTGAATATTTATGTAAATAAGGTATTTCTGTTTTGTATTTTTAATAAATTAGCAAACATTTCTAAAAACCTGTTTTTGCTTTGTCATTATGGGGTATTGTGTGTAGATTGATGAGGAAATGTGGAGAAAAGGAAGGGGTCTGAATACTTTCCGAATGCACTGTATAAGTGACAGAACTCTGGGAACATTACATTTGCCTGTGGCACATCTTCCATTTGCCAGGTTGTGAACTTTTATGTTTCTGTGTTACCACTCCGCAAGGGACTTCCATGTTGCACTGCAGAACAACTCAAGGATGTTTCCAAAATAACACAATTTATGGCTACAAACTAAACTGCCAAGTGCAGACATTAAATCTTGCAGGCTACTTTTTGAATGTCTTTAGTTACTCTACAGTCTTATCTGCCAATGTTCATGTGCTGGAAGCAAGCTACACTAAATGACCAAAAGTATGTGGACACTCGTCGAACATCTCATTCCAAAATCATGGGCATTCATATGGAATTGGTCCCCCCTTTGCTGCTATAACAGCCTCCAGTCTTCTGGGAAGGCTTTCCACTAGATGTTGGAACATTGCTGCGGGGACTTGCTTCCATTCAGTCACAAGAGCATTAGTGAGGTCGGGCACTGATGTTGGGCGATTAGGCCTGGCTCGCAGTCGGTGTTCCAATTCATCCCAAAAGTGTTAAATGGGGTTGAGGCCAGTCAATCCTTCCACACCGATTTCGACAAACCACGCTTGGCATTGCGCATGGTGATCTTAGGCTTGTGTGCGGCTGCTCGGCCATGGAAACCCATTTCATGAAGCTCCCGACGAACAGTTATTGTGCTGACGTTGCTTCCAGAGGCAGTTTGGAACTTGGTAGTGAGTGTTGCAACCGAGGACAGATTATTTTTATGCACTACGCGCTTCAGCAATCGGCGGTCCCATTCTGTGAGCTTGTGTGGCCTACCACTGCGCGGCTGAGCCGTTGTTGCTCCTAGACATTTCCACTTCACAGTAACAACCCTTACAGTTGACCAGGGCAGCTCTAGCAGGGCAGAAATTTGACAAACTGACTTGTTGGAAAGGTGGCATCCTATGACAGTGCCATGTTGAAAGTCAATGAGCTCTTCAGTAAGGCCATTCTACTGCAAATGTTTGACTATGGAGATTGCATGGCAGTGTGCTGATTTTATACTCCTGTCAGCAACGGGTGTGGCTGAAATAGCCAAATCCACTCATTTGAAGGGGTGTCCACATACTTTTGTATATTTAGTGTATCTTTCAACCTGGTGCTGCAAAAATATCTTCATAAAATGTGTTATGCTAAAATGTGGTGTCCTTGTTCTGTACTTTCCCTTCACAGAGCCAATGACTGCCTGTCTTTCTCTAGTACAGCAGCATTACGACTGAAATGTCTGACATGACGGTTCTCATTGAAAATGTGATGGAGTGAAATAGGTTTCAAGACAGCACGAAATGCCAATACCCATGTTCAACTGAATGTGCCATCTTCCCTTTCTGTTTGTGAATGTGAAGTGAATAGGGCTTAGGATGCCTTCTGGCCAATACGACCAAGGTGTAATGGGGTGCTCTTCTCATTATGAATACAGTGTAAATTAAAACTGTCTCGTAGAGTACAAATCACAACAAGATGCCCTACATAGCTAGGGATAACGTGTCCCTTTTTACAGTTGGACTTTTGCCTATGTAGATACATTGAAACAATGCACTATTTATTTAGACTATAAATAAGAATGTCGCACAAATCCATTGAGAAACTGGAAGAAGCTTGGGATGGTGGGGGTGGAGGATGGCTTGGGGGGGTTCAATAATGAATATGGAAAGTATGCATTGGAACCTAATTGGTTCATGGCCATTCATCATAATCTTGGGACTTTTTTTGGGGAACAGCTCTATGATATTTCCCTCATGCTTAAAAACTGACCGGTAGGGGGTATTTTTGCATGCGCTACAGACGGCTACATCGGTCCTCTAATACAGGCCCAGTGCACTACTTTTGTGGGGGGAGAAATATCAAAAAATAAAATACAAATATATCTATTTTTTAATCCAGATTTTTCAGGGGGTGCTGCAGCACCCTCAGCACCCCTACTTCCCGCGGCTATGGGTCTACAGGTCTATAATCTCTACAGACTATAACTGTACTGTGAAGAGGTAAAGAAAATGCTTCTTTATGGTAATCTTGTTCTGCTCTTTTACCCCTCAGGTGGAAGCAGTTGGATGTATTAACATTTTTCAATAGTGTTAGGGTGATATTATTAGATCAGAGAGGCTGTAAGAGAGAGGGGACTTTCCAAAGTGATTGTGAGTGACAGAAACCCCAGTGGAGGGAGTACCTGAGAATACCCTGGTTTTAGGTTTCTGCTTTTAAACTATTAATAACTATAGCTGGAAATAGACCAACCCTAGTCGAGAAATTTACCAGCCACTTTCCCCTTGCCACTGTCAGCATTCTCTTATACATCACTGTCCCCTGGTGGACAAAAGTATAATTTTAGCGTTTTCAGTCAACCCAGTACGTCGCCGCTGCTGTAGAGGGCAGAAGTACCGTTTTTTGCAGTTGTGTGTACTGTGTACAATACCTTGAAGGAAGAAACACCCCGGCTGAGGAAAATGGCCGATGTAGAGATGGATATCGCGTCTAGCAGAATGAATAACGGGAACGAGCACGTGTAAGACATTTTAGAAGATTAGACAGTCATGCAACTTATTTGTAGTACTTTCACCGGATTCAGTGCTTTTGGCAAGTCGACGTTGTCGTCGGTGTATCTGTGTTCTGCAGCGTTGAAACAATATCGGGCTAGCTATCTAGAGCTAGCCTGCTAACTCGTTAGCTATCACAGTGTTCGAAAGGGTTTGCTGACATGTTTAAATGTTTTCTATAGCTAAACCATACCATAAACCAATCAAACCATAGTGTCATAACATGCGACTTAACATTCTAGTTAACTCGCTAACTATCTGGCTAGCAATGCCTATTGCATAAGTAGTTAAGAAGCTAACGTAGCAAGCTAGCCATTGTTTGCTACAGTAGCAAGCTAGCGCGTTAGTTAGCGGTCAACTAAGTAGCTAGCTGACTTGGCGGTCAAGTCGGGAAGTAAGGATAGCTAGCCAGCTAGCACGTTAAAGCTTTGTTTGCTGTGTTGTTAAGTCATGTTTTGGACAATTCATGTTGTAGCTAGCCACGTTTTTAAAAAATGGTTTGGTTTAAATTATATTTTACCAATCTTTGTACCTTAGGAAAGAAGATTTGGAGAGCCATGACAAGAGTGGGAGTGAGGAGGAGAGTGGTGAGAATTCAGAAGAAGAGCGGGAGGAGAAAGAGGTCGGAGAGGGGGAAGCTGAAACTAACGGAGAAAAGACAGCAAAGGTGTCCAAACATCACAGCAGTGGCAGCAAACACAAGAAGAAGAAACACAAACACCGCAGCAAGCACAAAAAACACAAGCACACGTCCGAAGAGGACAAGGACCGAAAGCGCAAACATCGACACAAACACAAGAAACACAAACGTAAAGATGGCTCCTCTTCATCCGCCCCTGGCATCAACAGCGCCTCCAGCCAGAGAAAGACTCACATCTCCCCTTCATCTGACGACAAGGCCTTATTGGAGGAGTTGGAGAAACAGAGGGCCATGATTAAAGCCGAGCTGGACAGCCAGGTGATGGAGGGGGGCAAGGTGCAATCCGGCATGGGCCTCATCCTACAGGGTTATAACTCTGGCTCTGAAGAGGGAGACGGAGAGGGCAGGGTCCGGAACGGGGAGCAGCGTCCGAGGGGCAGCATGGGGAAACCCCCTTCCCCCAGGGGTAGGAGTGGTAAAGCCAGACGGGACTCCACAGAAGCCGGCAAGTCCAGCTCTAAGCGCCACAGTCGGAGCAAGTCCAAGGAGAGGACAGGCAAGGAATCCAAGTCGGACAAAACAACCAAAGGCAGCAAAGACGTGGCCGCCAAAGGCCGTGGCCGCAGCAAATCAAAAGAGAGGAAACGTTCCCAGAGCGGGGGCAGGTCCAAAGAGAGAAACAAGAAGTCTCCTTCCCCTGCCAGCAGGAGAGCAGAGCAGAGGGGTGGCCGCTCGGACAAACGCTCTTCGCCCCAGCCTAACGACAGATCAAACACGGAGCATGGCGGTCGGAGGTCCAGATCACGGGAGCGTCCAGGTCGGTCGGAGTCAGAAAGAGAGCGGGACAAGAGGCCGACCAAGTCCCCTTCCAAGGATGCTTCATCAGGGAAAGAGAACCGCTCTCCCCACAGGCGAGGAGGAGGAGTGCCCATTAGCCCCCAGAGGAGACGCAGCGCCTCCCCACGCCCCACCAGAGACTCCCAACAGGCATCCGCTTCAGCCTCCACCTCCAAACAGGGCTCTCCTTCCAGAGCAGCCAGGTCCCCAGCAAGGAGAGGCCGCAGTCGCTCCCCAGATGCCAGGAGGAGGGATGCTGACCGACAGGGCTCCTCACCACTCCGGTCCGTTTACTATGCATTAACCTGCAGTCCACCCCCTATTTCCACCCCTTTTATTGTCCCATACTGAACAACGGTAGTGGTCTGTACATGGCATGGGCAACTATTTGAGGGCACATACTTCACGTTTTAGGATGGGGCATTAAGAATGTGCTGCTATCCACCACTGATGTTCTAAACTTTATTCTCTCTCCCACAGAAAGCGAATACGCCCAGAAGCAGGGCCAGGGGGTAGAGCGAGGTCACGGGAGACCAGCCCCAGAGGTGCTCCCCAACGTCGCAGGATGAGCCGCTCACCCTTCAGAAGAAGGTCCCCCTCGCCCTTCCGGAGACGGAGCAGGTCTCCAATGAGACGCAGGTGAGACGGGACTAGCTGAAACTTGAGTGGATGTGCTGGGCCAAATGGAATCTGCAGGGGCTTCCTCAAGCCTCCAGAAATTAAGATGATGCCTGTAAATAATTACTTTTGCAACAGCTATTGGGGATCCTAATAAAATACCAAGTAGTAATAGTATAATACTGTATTACTTTTACAGATACTGGACCTGTATATAGCTAGTTACAATTATTGTCATTAAATAGGCAGGCAATGCTGTCATGGTAGTGATAAGATTGGTTCCTTACAGATTCTGTCTGGTTCTAGTTTATGAAGCTTTGGTGATGTCAGAGTATGAGGCTCATAGGCCAAGGTTGTCTAAGTATTTCCTTTGTTGTGCGCTGCAGGTCGCCGGAGAGGGACAGATACGGCCGTCTCCGACAGTACGGACGGCGCTCCAACTCCCGTGACCGGGACAGGAGGAGGAGACATGGCCGGGACGAGGACAAGTTCAAGGGCAGCCTCTCTGAGGGCATGAAGGCCGACAAGGAGTCCTCCGAGGAGGAAGTGTGAGTAGAGGGTGAACACTCACACACAGACAAATGCTACACTGCAATATGGTAATTCTCTGGGTGATTGTGTGTTTTTGTAAGTGGGTTTATTTTGTTACCAGGCTTGAGGACTTTGACGGTGAGGAGGTGGATGAAGAGGCCATTATAGAGCAGCGCCGGCAGCAGCGCCTGGCTATCGTCCAGGTCAGTTCCCCGTCCCTCATCCAGGGCTCCAGACTAAAATTTTCCCCTGGTGGCACTGGTGCCACAAACATTTTCAGTTGGTGGCACCAGCCCATGATTTGGTCGCACCCAAAATAAATTGTGGCTTCACGCAATAGAAAAAATAAGTAATCACTTATAAAGTAATTCACAGTGCTTTATTAAGAGGTGTAATAGACTACTAAGACGGTATTGGAGAAATAAGTTGTTTCATCTAACACGTCCATGCAGGAATGCATGATCCAAGATATTTTGATGTGCAACCTAATCCAGTGATTTTCATGAGTTATATATTTTACTGTTAAAACAGGGCTCCAGAATTGTATTTTGTTCAATAGAGATGAATTTGACTACATCTTTATGTGCACTAAATATCATAGGCTAATTTATTTGGTTTTAATTGACCACTTGAGTAAGTGGAAACTCAAATGCATTAGCTAGATTGCTAACTCTAAACATAATGGGTGTCCACAGGTCCTTAAAAATGTGTAGTCTTCAATTAATTTCTCATTTACAGGCCTTAAGTTTTAAAATGTCTTAAATTCAGTTTGCAAAGGTCTTAAAAAATGCAACGGCGATGACTACAGTGTTTCCGTTATATTGTGCCGGCGCTGCTTAATTGTTGCCACCGCGGCAGAAAAAACATCAAATACTACTCGAGACACACTTTCAAGATTTTCAAGAGCTATCCATCCATGTGCACCTCTGTGTATGCACATTAGGGCTGACCCCATTTAGTTGACTGTTTGGTCGATAGGCTGTTGGTCGACATAATTTTTTTGTTGAGCAGTTGCACACAACAACACAAAAGTTTTATGGCACGTGTTGATTGATGCATGTCTCAGTGTACTAATCCATTGCGGAGGCCATGGGGTTGGCACACCAGTATCACCAGTAGTACATTTATTGTTAATTCCCATCATTTTTAATCTACAACGTTTGTTTGGTTACAGTAATTACAGTTCTTGTTGTCGGAGTGGACACGTTGTTTGCAGAGTGCACAACCTAGGTTACACTTGTGAGAAACGAGTTTTGGTTTATTTGATTCCATTTACGAGTTGTCAATTTATTCATTGTGTTTTGTTTGGAGCGCTCCTGTCAGTGTTGAGTAAGGACACGCACCTGATTACGCATAGAAGTAGGCCTAGGCTACCTGGCCTGCGCGCAAATATAGGCTTATAAATGTGCCCATTTGTGGATCTGATAGTATTTCTGATTGGCTTAACTCACCACCACTAATGAGATGTGGAGCTTCTCAAAGTAATTATTTATTCACCTCAAACAGCAAGTAAACAAAGTATGTTGTGCATCCATTGAGAATGACAATAGTTCCTCAATGTAGCCTATTAGAAAAATCTTTCCAGCTCTCTCCCTTTCGATAACCACTCGGCGTGAAAGTTTTTTAATAATCATGCTCTGATCCGGTGGAAACATCATAAAATAGGCCTACCTGATTACTTCTTATCCCTTGCGCGAATAGCCTACAGCTATGTGGTTCGGGAAACTCTGAAGGTCCAGAATATTTTATACAATGTTGCAAGTTTGTTATTGCAAGCTTGGGGCTGGACCTGGTTGATACAATGTTTCAAGTTCCTTGCAGACAGGCCATACATAGCCAATGTGATTTATTTTTATCAGGATATGTTCTACCTGAAGGCTGCAATGTTTTTATTTGTTGGCTTTATGTAGGCTATTTTTACATAGATGGCAATAGAAGTTACTTTTAGATTTGTATAATTTTGATTTAGATCATGATTTTCATGACAATGATTTTGAGATACGACAACTTTATTATAAAATAAATGAAACTGTTCCACGAAAATGTGCATATGAAAATCATAACTGGCACGCAGATTGGTATAAATGGTAAGATAAATTGGCACTCCAAATGGAAAAGGTTGCCGATCCCTGGTGTAGCCTATTACTGGCAACTTCGGGAGTGTAATGGCAGAATCTGCAAAGGCCCGGAGCAGTGGGAGGAGGTGGTTCGGGACAGATTTCTTTATTCTGGTTAGGCTATCTTGATCTCTGGCTCTCTTGAGTCATTTGTGTCTTCATTATTTAATCACAGTGTGCTTAAAACGTAAGACAAGCTTAGTAGCCTACATATAGTTGATTTTATTAAAACACATAGGGTGTGTGTATATATGGAAAAATACACATTTTAGAATTTCAACCAGTCGATTGGTCGAAAGAACAGATGACTCTTGGTCGACCAAGATTCATTTTAGTCGGGGACAGCCCTAGTGCACATCATGTGCTTGTGACAGTGCGAGTCAGCCCGTTACCAATTTGATAGACAACAACACTAACTGGGACGATAAACCGAAAGTGACAGACACCGCTCCTGACGATTTTCTGGGTTCTAAAACCATTATTTGGTCAACAGTATTGTGCATTAACTTGCTTCCTGCAATGAAAGTATCTGCCCTGTCCCTGTTTTGCTGCTGGCTCTCATTCCCACTCCCCCCTTTGCACACGGAGTGAAGGGAGAGATGCATTCTGATAAGCGCAACCATACTGACAGTTGAGCAACATTACGAAATGTAGGCTAAATCTAATTTTATTTGTCACATGCGCCGAATACAACAGGTGTGGACTTTACCGTGAAATGCTTACTTACGAGCCCATTCCCAACAATGCAGAGTTAAAAAGTAAGAAAAATATGCTAAAAATAAATAAATATAGTAACAATAAAATAACGAGGCTATATGCAAGGAGTACATGTAAAAATGTTATAAATTGATTTGCATTTTAATGAGGGAAATAAGTATTTGACCCCCTCTCAATCAGAAAGATTTCTGGCTCCCAGGTGTCTTTTATATAGGTAACGAGCTGAGATTAGGAGCACACTCTTAAAGGGAGTGCTCCTAATCTCAGCTTGTTACCTGTATAAAAGACACCTGTCCACAGAAGCAATCAATCAGATTCCAAACTCTCCACCATGGCCAAGACCAAAGAGCTCTCCAAGGATGTCAGGGACAAGATTGTAGACCTACACAAGGCTGGAATGGGCTACAAGACCATCGCCAAGCAGCTTGGTGAGAAGGTGACAACAGTTGGTGCGATTATTCGCAAATGGAAGAAACACAAAATAACTGTCAATCTCCCTCGGCCTGGGGCTCCATGCAAGATCTCACCTCGTGGAGTTGCAATGATCATGAGAACGGTGAGGAATCAGCCCAGAACTACACGGGAGGATCTTGTCAATGATCTCAAGGCAGCTGGGACCATAGTCACCAAGAAAACAATTGGTAACACACTAAGCCGTGAAGGACTGAAATCCTGCAGCGCCCGCAAGGTCCCCCTGCTCAAGAAAGCACATATACATGCCTGTCTGAAGTTTGCCAATGAACATCTGAATGATTCAGAGGAGAACTGGGTGAAAGTGTTGTGGTCAGATGAGACCAAAATGGAGCTCTTTGGCATCAAAATTCTGAACACTTAGTGTTTTTTTATCTAGCTAATGATTAGCCCTTTGTGGTAGCCTAAACAAATGCAGATGGGCAACCCCATGCTTCAGTCATATATAGCCTAGCCACTATACTACTACACACGTTCGGCCCCAGGAGAATGCTCAATGTTAAAATAGCACACCTGCCTGCTAATATGAGCCATGTAGGCTATAGACTTGGGAAAATACGAATTTTTGGAGAGGAATATTAGCAGGTGTGTGGCGCGCGCAGACCTCAAAATTGGTATGAAATGGCATTCCAAGTGGCATTAAAGGTCGTCTTAAATTAAACTTCATGGAACCTGCAGATACCCTGATTAATCTAATCTCTACAGGAAAATATGACGTTTGGAGTGAGGTGACCGTGTAGAATGAGTAGCTCACACAGATGCGACCAAATACAAGTTGTTCAGCCAAGTCAACAGGTCGCAAAATGAGACTAAATGGTTGAAGTCTGGAGCCCTGCTCATCACATGTGCTGTTGAACTGTCCATAGCTGTTGCAGGGATCCCCAGCCCAGTATTTAATATTTGGCTACTACTCCAAGATAGGACGTTTTCTGATTTGCCTTTTCATTATTGAAATTGACCCACTTTGAAACCAATATCTTATTTTTCCTTACTTACATTGTTGTGACCACTCTATGCCTGACACTTCCTCTCTCTCTCCCTGTGCAGAAATACCGTGGCGGCAACGAGGACAGCATGGCGTCCATGGCGTCGGAGCCCAGCAGCCCCCAGAGCAGCACACGGAGCCGCTCACCCTCGCCAGACGACGTCCTGGAGCGCGTGGCGGCCGACGTCAAGGAGTACGAGCTGGAGAACCTGGACACGTTTGAGGAGAACATCAAGGCCAAGCAAGGCCTCATCACGCAGGAGAAGGACGGTGAGTTAAAGGGATTCAGTCAGGGAGAAAAGAAAGTAGTGCACTATATACGGAATAGGGTGCCATTTGGTCTGCTCTGTATTGTCGTCTCAAGATATTCCATAGCTCATGATATGCAATGTACAATCTGGGTGGGTCAACTTGGTGATTAGGTTTTTATGTATTTTTATTTAATTTTGAAGTTTACAGGTGTTCTTTCTTAACACAGGTTGTTTGCTGTATGTGCCCGCATTAGCTGTAACTGTGGCCATGTCTAGACTTAACAGTTCATACAGCTTCAGTATTCTGATCATAGAGTTCTGATCATGGAATTCCGAATGCGTCATGCATCTACAACTATATTTAAATGTGCCTACCGTGTCCACAGTGTGTCCAGATTCCCTTTTCCCGCGCTATATTCAAATGCCAGTATGCATTCTACAAACAGTGGAATAGGCTATATAGGATAACACAACAAAAACTGATGGCAGTAGCTAACTACTGTAACCTCTAGCTAGCTAGCAAGCAACGCTAAAGGGATTGCAAACGGGTTAGCATAACTCTAGCCAAACATAAAAAAAAAAAAGATATACAGTGGGGAGAACAAGTATTTGATACACTGCAGATTTTGCAGGTTTTCCTACTTACAAAGCATGTAGAGGTCTGTAATTTTTATCATAGGTACACTTCAACTGTGAGAGACAGAATCTAAAACAAAAATCCAGAAAATCACATTGTATGATTTTTAAGTAATTAATTTGCATTTTATTGCATGACATAAGTATTTGATCACCTACCAACCAGTAAGAATTCCGGCTCTCACAGACCTGTTAGTTTTTCTTTAAGAAGCCTCCTGTTCTCCACTCATTACCTGTATTAACTGCACCTGTTTGAACTCGTTACCTGTATAAAAGACACCTGTCCACACACTCAATCAAACAGACTCCAACCTCTCCACAATGGCCAAGACCAGAGAGCTGTGTAAGGACATAAGGGATAAAATTGTAAACCTGCAGAAGGCTGGGATGGGCTACAGGACAATAGGCAAGCAGCTTGGTGAGAAGGCAACAACTGTTGGCGCAATTATTAGAAAATGGAAGAAGTTCAAGATGATGGTCAATCACCCTCGGTCTGGGGCTCCATGCAAGATCTCACCTCGTGGGGCATCAATGATCATGAGGAAGGTGAGGGATCAGCCCAGAACTACACGGCAGGACCTGGTCAATGACCTGAAGAGAGCTGGGACCACAGTCTCAAAGAAAACCATTAGTAACACACTACGCCGTCATGGATTAAAATCCTGCAGCACACGCAAGGTCCCCCTGCTCAAGCCAGCGCATGTCCAGGCCCGTCTGAAGTTTGCCAATGACCATCTGGATGATCCAGAGGAGGAATGGAAGAAGGTCATGTGGTCTGATGAGACAAAAATAGAGCTTTTTGGTCTAAACTCCACTCGCCGTGTTTGGAGGAAGAAGAAGGATGAGTACAACCCCAAGAACACCATCCCAACCGTGAAGCATGGAGGTGGAAACATCATTCTTTGGGGATGCTTTTCTGCAAAGGGGACAGGACGACTGCACCGTATTGAGGGGAGGATGGATGGGGCCATGTATCGCGAGATCTTGGCCAACAACCTCCTTCCCTCAGTAAGAGCATTGAAGATTGGTCGTGGCTGGGTCTTCCAGCATGACAACGACCCGAAACACACAGCCAGGGCAACTAAGGAGTGGCTCCGTAAGAAGCATCTCAAGGTCCTGGAGTGGCCTAGCCAGTCTCCAGACCTGAACCCAATAGAAAATCTTTGGAGGGAGCTGAAAGTCCGTATTGCCCAGCGACAGCCCCGAAACCTGAAGGATCTGGAGAAGGTCTGTATGGAGGAGTGGGCCAAAAATCCCTGCTGCAGTGTGTGTAAACATGGTCAAGACCTACAGGAAACGTATGATCTCTGTAACAAAGGTTTCTGTACCAAATATTAAGTTCTGCTTTTCTGATGTATCAAATACTTATGGCATGCAATAAAATGCAAATTAATCAGTTAAAAATCATACAATTTGATTTTCCGGATTTTTGTTTTAGATTCTCTCTCACAGTTGAAGTGTACCTATGATAAAAATTACAGACCTCTACATGCTTTGTAAGTAGGAAAACCTGCAAGATCGGCAGTGTATCAAATACTTGTTCTCCCCACTGTGTGTGTGTGTATATATATATATATATATATATTTATTAACTAGCTGGCTAGCATTTGAGGCAGCAAACACGTTCCTCACACGCTAGGAAAATGTTTCCTCAAATGTTATAATGAAAAGCACAAGTTTTCTGGAGACTTGTGGGAGAAGTGCTGATGACGTTGCCCACTGTATGCGCTTTCGGTAGCCTGATTGCATCCAGGCTGAGGAGAAATCTACACACAATGCATCCCCTTGTTGTGAAATTGTTAGATATTACTTGTTAGATATTACTGCACTGTCGGAGCTAGAAGCACAAGCATTTCGCTACACCTGCAATAACATCTGCTAAACACATGTATGTGACCAATAAAATATGATTTGATTTGACCACCGCCTAAAGTGGTCAGCCAGATCTGAACACAATCGGACCACAAAGTGACTTTTGTGCATCTAGACCAGTCTTTTCAATGCGATCTTCGCATTCTGATAGCTGAAGTCACATGTACAGTGCATTCGGAAAGTATTCAGACCCCTTGACTTTTCCACATTTTGTTACGTTACAGCTTTATTCTAAAATTGATTAAATATTTTTTCCCATCATCTAAACACAATACCCCATAATGACAAAGCGAAAACTAAAATATCTAATTTACATAAGTATTCAGACCATTTACTCAGTACTTTGTAGATGCACCTTTGGCAGCAATTACAGCCTCAAGTCTTCTTGGGTATACGGTACAAGCTTGGCACACCTGTATTTGGGGTGTTTCTCCCATTCTTCTCTGCAGATCCTCTCAAGCTCTGTCAGGTTGGATGGGGAGTGTCGCTGCACAGCTATTTTCAGGTCTCTCCAGGGATGTTAGATCGGGTTCAGGTCCGGGCTCTGGCTGGGCCACTCAAGGACATTCAGAGACTTGTCCCAAAGCCACTCCTGCGTTGTCTTGGCTGTGTGCTTAGGGTCGTTGTCCTGTTGGAAGGTGAACCTTCACCGCAGTCTGAGGTCCTGAGCGCTCTGGAGCAGGTTTTCATCAAGAATCTCTCTGTACTTTGCTCTGTTCATCTTTCCCTCGATCCTGACTAGTCTCTCAGTCCCTGCCACTGAAAAACATCCCCACAGCATCATGCTGCCACCGCCAAGCTTCACCATAGGGATGGTGCCAGGTTTCTTCCAGACGTGATGCCTGGCATTCAGGCGAAAGAGTTAGATCTTGGTTTCATCAGACCAGAGAATCTTGTTTTTCACGGTCAGAGTCCTTTAGGTGCCTTTTGGCAAACTCTAAGCGGGCTGTCATGTGCCTTTTTACTGAGAAGTGGCTTCCATCTGGCCACTGTACCATAAAGGCCTGATTGTTGGAGTGATGTAGAGATGGTTGTCCTTCTGGAAGGTTCTCCTTTCTCCACAGAGGAACTTTGGAGCTCTGTCAGAGTGACTTTCGGGTTCTTGGTCAATTTCCTTGACCATGGCCCTTCTCCCCGATTGCTCAGTTTGGCCAGGCGGCCAGCTCTAGGAAGAGTCTTGGTGGTTCCAGACTTCATCCATTTAAGAATGCTGGAGGCCACTGTGTTCTTGGGGACCTTCAATGCTGTAGAAATGTTTTGGTACCCTTCCCCAGATCTGTGCCTTGACACAATCCTGTCTCGGAGCTCTATGGACAATTCCTTCGACCTCATGGCTTGGTTTGTGCTCTGATATGCACTGTCAACTGTGGGACCTTATATAGACAGGTGTGTGCCTTTCCAAATCATGTCCAATCAATTGAATTTACCACAGGTGGACTCCAATCAAGTTGTAGAAACATCTCAAGGATGATCAATGGAAACAGGATGCACCTGAGATCAATTTCGAGTATCATAGCAAAGGGTCTGAATACTTATGTAAAAAAGGTATTTCCATTTTTTTATTTTGTATACATTTGCAAAAAATTCAAGAAACCTGTTTTTGCTTTGTCATAATGGGGTATTGTGTGTAGATTGAGGGGGGGGGGGATGATCAATTTTAGAATAAGGATGTAACGTAACAAAATGTGGAATGCTTTCCGAATGTACTGTAAGTGTCAAGTGTAGACACGACCTGTGTGGCAGAATGGACTGTGTAGTCTGTCATGTTTCCTCCCTTCCCCTTACTCCAGGGCCCCTCTTATAGGGTGTGCTGGCATTGACAGGGGATACAGTGCAATGGCTCTCTCTCCTCATGTTTGACACTGTTGGCTCGTGGGGCTTGGGAGAAAGTTGCAATGTGGTGACGTTACACATATTACTACCATTGACCAAATGCAGAGTGGTAAATTAG
The DNA here is from genome assembly GCF_964263955.1 of Coregonus lavaretus. Classification (NCBI taxonomy): domain Eukaryota; kingdom Metazoa; phylum Chordata; class Actinopteri; order Salmoniformes; family Salmonidae; genus Coregonus; species Coregonus lavaretus. The sequence goes on from NC_139989.1 coordinate 16,199,582, forward strand.
TCTTTGGTTCCCAAGTGGTCATTAATTCGCATTCATTTCATGTCATATTTTTAGCCCAAAACGTGTGCCAGTTGAAGCATGTTTCCCTTAAGTGTACTAAATCTGTCTCGTTTCCTCCCTGTTTCTGTCAGGACCCAAAAAGCCCTCGGCCCCTGATATGTTTACAGAATCGGACGTCATGTTTGAAGCAGCCATTGATGTAAGTCTTACAGGAGCCTCACTCCCCTCCACTGATCTCCAACCATGTTTATATCTCTGATCTTTAGAGTGCAGCTTGGACTAAACATGCAAGCCCATCTTCTGAGTGATCTGTCTGTGGCAGTAGGTCAGTATGCGAGTGTGGTTGAATGTTTGGTCATGTTGTGGTTGAACTGTTGGTCGTCTGTCTCTGTACAGAGTGCCAGGATGAGAGCAGCAGGTGTCGGGGGGAAGGACTTCAAAGAGAACCCCAACCTCCGGGACAACTGGACCGACGCAGAGGGTTACTACCGTAAGTGCCCTTGACTGGACACACTATTACAAATGTTACTGCCATTCACTAATTAATCAATGAAAGGCTGCTGAGCTTTTCTCTCTCAAAATTATCCATGTTTGGAAACAGTCCATGTAGTCTTAGAGTATTCTGCTGTGTATGAGTGCAGTCCTTTGATTTCACTATTGGTCAATAGTGTTATTTGAGGCCTAGTAACTGGATATCTCATTGAGAAATGCCCAAACTTTCTAAACATGCCCCTCATGTCTTCCTACTGTGTGTTAGGTGTGAACATCGGGGAGACGCTGGACAAGCGCTACGATGTGTACGGCTACACAGGCCAGGGAATGTTCAGCAACGTGATCAGGGGCAGGGACACGGCCCGCGCCGGACAGGATGTGGCCGTCAAGATCATCCGCAACAACGAACTCATGTAGGTCCTCAGGCCTCAGGCAGGCAGCCTCAGGACTCAAATGGCACCCCATTCCCTATATAGTGCATTACTTTTGACCAGCACTCTTGACCAGGGCTCTGGTCATAAATAGTGAACTATGAAGGTATGTAAGATGAATGCACTAATTGTTAGTCGCTCTGGATAAGAGTGTCTGTTAAAGGACAAAAATTTAGGGAGTAGGGAGCCATTTGGGATGCATCCTTAGTCTTTTTTTCGTTTATGGTTAGGGAAACATATTGCCTTCACCCACCCATACATTTGAATGTGCCCTCTCATTAGAAGTATTCTAGCTACCTCTATGTGGATCGTCCAGGGCTTTTTTGGAAAAGAGATATTTACCTCAATAAAACCTACCTGGATAAATAAACTAATAGATGCTGACCTTGCTGATTGTGTTTTGGGTCTCCAGGCAGAAGACTGGCCTGAAGGAGCTGGAGTTCCTCAAGAGGCTCAACGACGCCGACCCAGATGACAAGTTCCACTGCTTGCGCCTCTTCAGACACTTCTACCACAAGCAGCACCTGTGTCTGGTGTTTGAGCCCCTCAGGTACTAACTGGGAGACTACCACTACTGCACTGTCACCACACTATGGCTACGTCGGGAAATGGCAGCCTATTCCCTACATAGTGCACTACTAGTCAAAATGTGTGCACTACAGGGAATAGGGTGTTATGTCCTCAGTGGCAGTATACACCGCAATGTGTTTGTCATCTAGCGCACTGCTTCTCTGGCTCTAACTCATGTCTCTCTGTGAAATCTCCTCCTCAGTATGAACCTGCGCGAGGTGCTGAAGAAGTACGGTAAGGACGTGGGCCTCCACATCAAGGCTGTCCGTTCCTACACCCAGCAGCTCTTCCTGGCCCTCAAGCTCCTCAAACGCTGCAGCATCCTCCACGCTGACATCAAGCCGGACAACATCCTGGTACGAGGCCCATACTATCATTATCATCACATGACTGTTACAACTGCACTGAGGCCGGGTCGTGTTCAAAGGCACAAAATGGAGAAAGCGGACTGAAACTGGGAGGGACTACCTGGTTTCGTCCAATAATAACCACTTGTTTTCGCTTTGCATTGAGATCTTTTAAAAAGCGTTTTGCTATGCTGTGCCCTAATGAATAAAACCCTGGCCTGATAGTCCCGTCTAACAGAGTGTCTGTTTCTCTCTCTCCCCCACAAGGTGAACGAGTCGAAGACCATCCTGAAACTCTGCGATTTTGGCTCTGCATCCCACGTGGCGGACAACGACATCACGCCGTACCTCGTCAGCAGATTCTACAGAGCTCCAGAAATCAGTACATTTTACTTTGAGATCGTTTGTTGATTATAACGGTTTAGCTGTAATAAAGGTCTCTGATGGATCACACTCCTCATGATGTCTCTCTCTGTCACAGTCATTGGGAAGCCGTACGACTACAGCATAGACATGTGGTCGGTGGGCTGCACGCTGTACGAACTCTACACCGGCAAGATCCTGTTCCCCGGCTCCTCCAACAACCACATGATTAAACTGGCAATGGACCTCAAGGGCAAGATGCCCAACAAGGTAAACTGTTCACATTACTGGACTTGGCTGGTCTCTCCTAGCGTTAGTCTCTCTCAAAGTTAGATTCTCTCTAAAAGTTAGATTTTGACAGGAAGTCATAACCTGGGGCATTGTTCACTGCTGTAACATACAGATGATGTAATGTTTCTTATTTTGTTCTCAGATGATCCGGAAAGGCCTGTTCAAAGACCAGCACTTTGATCAGAACCTCAACTTCCTCTACATTGAAGTAGACAAAGTAACCGAAAGGGTTCGTATATGTTCTACATTTCACCTGCTCAGTTGTCGGGAAACTATCTAAGAAATGAGGCAGAACTGAAAAACTGTGGTCACTCTAAGGCTCTTTGTCTAGGATGAACTGAAAAGCCTGTGGTCATTCTGAGGCTCTTTGTTTTAACCGTGTGACCGGGTTACTCTGAAGCAACGAGAAACAATACAGGTCTATCTGTTCCTGAAGTTTTATCTCCATCCCATGTCCTTGACATACCCAGACCAGCTGCAGGGAGCTAGAGGGGACCCCCCTTATGAAAAGCACAGCATTGGTAGTTAAGAAATGTCTCTACTATTGTTAAGAATATTAATAGTTAACTATTAATATTAAACAATTCAGGCAAATACGTGTATTGCCCAACAGATCCCCAGGACCACATGTATGTAAAATGTATACTTAAAAGTGTCTGCTAAATGGCATATATATACACAGTCAATGTCTGGACACACCTACTCATTCGAGGGTTTTTCTTTATTTTTACTATTTTCTACATTGTAGAATAATAGGGAAGACATCAAAACTATGAAAAAACAAATATGGAACCATGTAGTAACCAAAAACGTGTTAAACAAATCAAACTATATTTTATATTTGAGATTCTTCAAAGTAGTCACCCTTTGCCTTGATGACAGCTTTGCACACTTGGCATTCTCTCAACCAGCTTCATGAGGTAGTCACCTGGAATGCATTTCAATTAACAGGTGTGCGTTGTTATAAGTTAATTTGTGGAATTTCTTTCCTTAATGCGTTTGAGCCAATCAGTTGTGTTGTGACAAGGTAGGGTTGGTATACAGAAGATAGCCCTTTTTGGTAAAAACCAAGTCCATATTATGGCAAGAACAGCTCAAATAAGCAAAGAGAAACGACAGTCCATTACTTTAAGACATGAAGGTCAGTCAATCCGGAGAATTTCAAGAACTTTGAAAGTTTCTTCAAGTGCAGTCGCAAAAACCATCAAGCGCTATGATGAACTGTCTCTCATGAGGACCGCCACAGGAAAGGAAGACCCAGAGTTACCTCTGCTGCAGAGGATAAGTTCATTAGAGTTAACTGCACCTCAGATTGCAGCCCAAATAAATGCTTCACAGAGTTCAAGTAACAGACACATCTCAACATCAACTGTTCAGAGGAGACTGCGTGAATCAGGCCTTCATGGTCAAATTGTTGCAAAGAAACCACTACTAAAGGACACCAATAACAAGAAGAGACTTGCTTGGGCCAAGACACACAAGCAATGGACATTAGACCGGTGGAAACCTGTCCTTTTGTCTGGAGTCCAAATTTGAGTTTTGGTTCCAAACGCTGTGTCTTTGTGAGACGCAGTGTAGGTGAACAGATGATCTCCGCATGTGTGGTTACCACCGTGAAGCTTGAAGGAAGAGGTGTGATGGTGTGGGGGTGCTTTGCTGGTACACTGTCTGTGATTTATTTAGAATTCAATGCACACTTAACCAGCATGGTTACCACAGCATTCTGCAGCGATACGCCATCCCATTTGGTTTGCGCTTAGTGGGACTATCATTTGTTTTTCAACAGGACAATGACCCAAAACACACCTCCAGGCTGTGTTAGGAGTATTTGACCAAGAAGGAGAGTGATGGAGTGCTGCATCAGATGACCTGGCCTCCACAATCACCTGACCTCAACCCAATTGAGATGGTTTTGGATGAGTTGGATTGCAGAGTGAAGGAAAAGCAACCAACAAGTGTCCAGCATATGTGGGAACTCCTTCAAGACTGTTGGAAAAGCATTCCTCATGAAGCTGGTTGAGCGAATGCCAAGAGTGTGCAAAGCTGCCATCAAGGCAGAATCAAAAATATAACGCATATATTTTGATTTCTTTAACACTATTTTTAATTGTTACATGATTACATGTTTTATTTCATCGTTTTGATGTCTTCACTATTATTCTACAATGTGGAAAATAGTCAAAATAAAGAAAAACCCTTGAATGAGTAGGTGTCCACACTTTTGACTGGTACTGTGTATATACAGTGGCTTGCGAAAGTTTTCAAGAAATAAGACAAAAAAACAGAACTTGAGCGTGCATAACTATTCACCCCCCCAAAGTCAATACTTTGTAGAGCCACCTTTTGCAGCAATTACAGCTGCAAGTCTTTTGGGGTATGTCTATAAGCTTGGCACATCTAGCCACTGGGATGTTGCCTATTCTTCAAGGCAAAACTGCTCCAGCTCCTTCAAGTTGGATGGGTTCCGCTGGTGTACAGCAATCTTTGTCATACCACAGATTCTCAATTCTCAACAGGCCATTCCAAGACATTTAAATGTTTCCCCTTAAACCACTCGAGTGTTGCTTTAGCAGTATGCTTAGGGTCATTGTCCTGCTGGAAGGTGATCCTCCGTCCCAGTCTCAAATCTCTGGAAGACTGAAACCGGTTTCCCTCAAGAATTTCCCTGTATGATGCGCCATCCATCATTCCATCAATTCTGACCAGTTTCCCAGTCCCTGCCGATGGAAAAACATCCCCACAGCATGATGCTTCCACCACCATTCTTCACTGTGGGGATGGTGTTCTCGGGGTGATGAGAGGTGTTGGGTTTGCGCCAGAGATAGCGTTTTCCTTGATAGCCAAAAAGCTCAATTTTAGTCTCATCTGACCAGAGTACCTTCTTCCATATGTTTGGGGAGTCTCCCACATGCCTTTTGGCGAACACCAAACGTGCTTATTTTTTTCTTTAAGCAATGGCTTTTTTCTGGCCACTCTTCCGTAAAGCCCAGCTCTGTTGAGTATATGGCTTAAAGTGGTCCTATGGTCAGAGACTCCAATCTCCGCTTTGCAGCTCCTTCAGGGTTATCTTTGGTCTCTTTGTTGCCTCTCTGATTAATGCCCTCCTTGCCTGGTCCGTGAGTTTTGGTGGGCGGCCCTCTCTTGGCAGGTTTGTTGTGGTGCCATATTCTTTCAATTTTTTTAATAATGGATTTAATGGTGCTTCGTGGGATGTTCAAAGTTTAGGATATTTTTTTATAACCCAACCCTGATCTGTACTTCACCACAACTTTGTCCCTGACCTGTTTGCAAGGCACTGTATATGTGTGTGTGTGTGTGTGTGTGTGTGTGTGTGTGTGTGTGTGTGTGTGTGTGTATATACAGTCAGGTCCATAAATATTTGGACATTGACCAAGTTATTGTTATTTTAGCTGTCTACCACAGCATATTGGAGTTGAAATTAAATAATGAATATGAGCTGAAAGTGCAGACTTTCAGCTTTAATTTGAGGGCATCCAAATCAGGTGAACGGTGTAGGAATTACAGCACTTTTTATTTGTGGTTCCCCCCTTTTTAAGGGACCAAAAGTAATTGGACAATTGGCTGCTCAGCTGTTCCATGGGCAGGTGTGTTATTCCCTCATTAGTTCATTTACAAGTAAGCAGATAAAAGGTCTAGAGTTGATTTCAAGTGTGGCATTTGCATTTGGAATCTGTTGCTATTAACCCTCAATATGAAGTCCAAAGAGCTGTCACTGCCAGTGAACCAAGCCATCATTAGACTGAAAAATCTAAACAAACCCATCAGAGAGAGAGCAAAAATATTAGGTGTGGCCAAATCAACTATTTGGTGCATTCTTAAAAAGAAAGAACGCACTGGTGAGCTCAGGAACACCAAAAGGCACGGAAGACCACGGAAAACAACTGTGGTGGATGACAGAATAATGATTTCCCTGGTGAAGAAAAACCCCTTCACAACAGTTGGCCAGATCAAGAACACCCTCCAGGAGGTAGGTGTATCTGTGTCAGTCAACAATCAAGAGAAGACTTGTGGTCCTCTGTAGTTCAGCTGGTAGAGCACGGCGCTTGTAACGCCAAGGTAGTGGGTTCGATCCCCGGGACCACCCATACACAAAAATGTATGCACGCATGACTGTAAGTCGCTTTGGATAAAAGCGTCTACTAAATGGCATATTATTATTATTATTATTATTATTATTATTATTATTATTATTATAAGACTTCACCAGATAGAGGGTTTACCACAAGATGTAAACCATTGGTAAGCCTCAAAAACAGGAAGACCATATTTTGCCAAAAAACATCTAAAAAAGCCTGTACAGTTCTGGAACAACATCCTATGGACAGATGAGACAAAGATCAACTTGTACCAGAATGATGGGAAGAGAAGAGTATGGAGAAGGGAAGGAACTGCTCATGATCCGAAGCATACCACCTCATCTGTGAAGCATGGTGGAGGTAGTGTTATGGCGTGGGCATGTATGGCTGCCAATGGAATGGGTTCCCTTGTATTTATTGATGATGTGACTGCTGACAAAAGCAGCAGGATGAATTCTGAAGTGTTTAGGGCTATATTATCTGCCAAATGCTTAAAAACTCATTGGACAGCGCTTCACAGTGCAGATGGACAATGACCCGAAGCATACTGCGAAAGCAACCCAATTATTTTTTAAGGCAAAGAAGTGGAATGTTCTGCAATGGCCAAGTCAATCACCTGAACTGAATCCCATTGAGCATGCATTTCACTTGCTGAATGCAAAACTGAAGGCAAAACGCCCCAAGAACAAGCAGGAACTAAAGACAGCTGCAGTAAAGGCCTGGCAGACCATCACCAGGGAAGAAACCCAGCATCTGGTGATGTCTATGGGTTCCAGACTTCAGACAGTCTTTGACTGCAAAGGATTTGCAACCATGTATTAAAGCTCACAATTTAATTTATGATTGTTAGTTTGTCCAATTACTTTTGAGCCCCTAAAATTGGAGGGCTATGTATAAAAATGTTTTTAATTCCTACACGGTTCATACAAAACCCTTAAATTAAAGATGAAAGTCTACACTTAAAGCACATCTTGATTGTTTCCTTTCAAATCCATTGTGGTGGCGTACAGAGCCAAAATTATGCAAATTGTGTCACTGTCCAAATACTTATGGACCTGACTGTGTGTGTATATATTTATATATTTCCCAATTCTCTCCATCCACCCACTCCTTCTCCATCCTCCCCGCACCCCACCTCCCTCCACACACACCACAGGAGAAGGTAACAGTGATGAGCACCATCAACCCCACCAAGGACCTGCTGTGTGACATGGTGGGCGGCCAGCGGCTGCCCGAGGAGCAGAGGAAGAAGGTCCTGGTCCTAAAAGACCTGATCGACGGCACGCTGATGCTGGACCCGGCCAAACGCATCAGCATCAACCAGGCCCTGCAGCATCCCTTCATCCAGGAGAAGATCTGACCTCAAACCAGCCCAACCATCAACTAGGCCCTGCAGCACCCCCTTCATCCAGGAGAAGATCTGACCTCAGACCAGCCCAACCATCAACCAGACCAGCCTTGACAGGTAGAAATACAAGACCAGATGCCCCATTGAGAATGTTATGGATAAATTGTTTCTCCTATTTTGATTGATGGGTACTATAACCTGGTATGTTGTTTTAATTGTAAATAAGTCATGGAAAATACATTCATGAAGAAGAAAAAATACTTTTTTTGAGTTATCATAGTAAACCTCACCCCCCTCCGGCAGTGACGCAGCAGTTATGGACTATTTCTATTTAACTGGCATTGAAGTGAATGACATTAAAATAATACAATTCCTGTAAACATGTCTAATGCATTGTCGAAGTATCTGAGTGTAGGTCGGTTTAGAAATGTGTGTTGTGTACTAGTCGCATCAAGAAGATGATACATAATGGCACATCTTCAACAGTTGATTTTTTTATGATCACCAACATTGCTCATTCTGCGACGATGCATGCTTTTAAATGTGCACCCCTTCGTTGTGCTCTATATGTGTGTAGCATAAGTCTGTGTACTGTTAATGCTCTCTGTAACCAGGTTTCCAGCCAACCTTTTTATGTGAGGAAAGTACATGTTGGTTAAAAAATGTCAAGACGGGCATGATGGAAACAGCACATTTGTTGGTAAACGTTCTAAATGTCGACAAAATAAAATATGCTAGACAAGGTGGGATATTTTTGTTGGTAAAATTCATTATGCGAGAAATTGCGGTGGAAACACTTTTTTGCGCAAATATTGTTATATTAACCATCATATTGAAGTAAACTTGGAGTCACGCGATGATGGTCCTCCAACTATGACTCGAGAATGCATGCAGTTAATTACGCTACAGATGAAATAAGTTATGATGAACTTCACAGGGTGGTGAAAGTGCAAGGTGACGAGCTTGATGCACCTTTCCTAATAAATATCGAGGGTCTTATTCTGGTGACATGATGATCGATGCTTGGCTGCCGGTTGACAAATTAAAATATATTTTATCAATAATAATCTCTTCATGTAGGTAGCCTACCCACACTGTATCTGCAAACTGTTGGCTAGACCACACGTGCCAAGACCAGTGGGCATATTCGCAATATAACGCAACATTTGTTGTGACGAAAACCATCAGTAGAGTTGAAAATGCGATGGAAACCAATTAAACGTATTAGGTACATTTAACCGTAAAAGTTATTTTCTGTGCGCTACATCACGCACAGCTTTTTATCCGCAACAAGTCAATTTGATGGAAACATCTCTGGTGGGAAAATGTGCATTTCGTTTTTATGCAGATTTCTGAATATTCATCAATTGGATGGAAACCTAGCTTGTTTGTGTAGCAGCATTGATGTCCCACGTGATTGCAGATGGCACCACAAGCCCCATTTCACAGGTCCCAGGCCTGTGCTTAAGGAATGGTCTCAACAATAGGACTGTACTCCCCCGAACAATAAGACCGTTCCATTTCAACGTCGGTCATTGTGTTATTTTACAGGGCAGAGCAGCCCCACTGACTCCAACGATTTCACATATTTCCTCTCTATGTCATGGTCCTGGCTATAGGCTCTCAGATTTAAGTGCCTCCTGCATGAGCCTTGTGTGTAGAACACAGAACAATGCCAGCCTGTGGAAGCCACCTCCTCGTTCTCCCTCCCATGTTGTATATATTCCATTGTTGCCACAGTCTTTCTCCATGTTAAAGATTTTCATGTTTGATTTGTTTATTTTCTCTTGTGATTTAAGCGAAGAACTGAGTTGTGAAATTCAGATGTGAAAAGAGCACCTTCAGTGCACCACCACTTTTAGTAATAAAATATTTCCTATTCAATATTGTTTTGGCTCCTCTGTTCTCAAGTATAATACAATACAAATGTACAGCGGTGTAATTTCTCCAATATCTATTTCCTGAATTAAGCAATGACTTATAATTATTGATAGGGTTCTGTGGCTAAGGCAAATGGATAACTGGGTAGAGGGAGGGCATCCTTGTCTTCAGTGTATTTTCTAAGCAATACCTTGTTGACTTCCTGTGTAGGTTTGGATCGTGACTCTCAGGAAGAGGAGATATTGAAAATGTGAACTCTCACTGATGGGTATCCCCATCTCTCTCCATTTACCACTGAAGTTCTGCCCTGAGAGCACCAACCTGGCCCCTGACACTCCCCCAACCATTTGAGTCTGAGGTAGACTGAGGAGACATAGAGCTAGAGGCAGAGTCAAGAAGGAGAGAAATGTCTCTCTAAAGGGAACTGGTCTTGTCTGAAACATGTGTAGCCTGCAAGCTTCAAAGCCAAAGAGCCCATCTCATGTGGCCAGTTGGAACGATTTATAGCTCTCCTCTTTGCTGAAATCTTCTGACGCTAGGTAGTGGGTACCCTTTTGTGAGTCCTCCATTTTCTCTCAGTGATTGCAGTGGTAAGAGCATTTAGGAAAGGGTCTACCCATCTAAAAAGTCTCAATATCCAGTGGAAAGGTAAAATGATGTGAAGCCCGGCTCTACTTATGTCAAGGGCACCTAAAGGGCTTGAAATGGATGCTGATGGGTTGGGTTGCCATGTTAAAGGATTGGGTGAATTATGGGCATTGTGAAATGGGAGATGGTGAAGAGGGCAATCAGAGAGATTCACAAGGGGACTGATGAGCCATTGCCTTTGATCTCTGGACTGGAGCCACAGAGACTCTATGGAGGGAAAACCGTTGGTCAAAAGAAAATAATCTTAGTGCATCACAGAAGATTGGGGATTTTCTACCAAGACTACCCTGTGTCACGGTATTTGGTTATATATACAATTAAAAGCCAATTGAGAAGATATGACAATATTTTTGGACAAACCTAAAGGTAAATTCATTCCTTTATGCAATTCAGGGAGTTTGTAATTTAAATGTAATTCTTACTCATGATCAGAAGGGGGCAACAAAAGCACAGAATATGTGCTTCTCCTTAATTCAATGTGTAAGAATTGAGGGTACATAGTTTGATACAGATGGTCAGTGAGTTCGACCAGTGGCCTAGCAAGTTGCATTTCCCTTTGGTGTGTGTAATTTATCCTCTTAGATAACAAAAAGTGTTTGGCGCTAGACATTAACCCAATATGTTGGCACGACATTTGATTTGAGAGTACAGAAGCTTTCAATCTGAACCTGAGGTTTATACATACATTGTTTAGTGATTTAATCCCATTTCAAGGGCAGTGATTTAGTAATGTAGTAATTCTTAGTAATGTGGTTTGTCTCATGCAGAAATGGCAGTGACGTTCGGTCAATGAATGGTTCATTCTATCCCATTTACTTATGTGTTGTGGTGGGTTGATGACCTTTCGCTAAGTCCAACAAACCCATGTAACCTATGGAAGATCGGTCCCTTATCCATCTGAGTGTGTTTCATATCGTATCCAAACCAGCACACATGCAAGACAGGAGACTTGAAATATAATTTCCTTTTTTTATTAAAACCATACAAACATTTGTGGTCAGTTATAAAATAGCAGTGGCTCTTCTGGCAGACAGGCAGTGCTGGGCACTCTGTGCACCACTCAGAGCCAAATCTGCCAGGACTAGAAGCAGGGTCTGGGAATCCCTGCTTTAAGAGTAATTTATTTATTGGCCTCTCGTGCCTCATCCTCATATCTGAGCTAAACCTACAGAAAGAATAATGTATTTACAGGTATAAAAAAAAAAAAAAGGCAAGAAAATGTGAAGAAAAAAAAAGAAGAAAAAAAAGATGCATTTTACACATCTCAAACTTTTCGATAATCCTTTTTTTAATATAAATGTTTATGTAAATTTTACAGGTCTCACAAAACACTTAATGTGTATATTTTTTCATAATTAACAATGGAAGATTGGCAGTGATCTTTTTCTTTTCCGACAGGCAGATTTTAAGGCACATACCTCATGGCCATTCCCTCTGGTCCTTTGACAAGGGAATGAATTCTTACCTCTTTCAAAACAAAACACCATTGATGCACAGCTACAAAAGACAAAAAGTACCAAAAAACACCAAAACGATTCCGTACCTCATTGTCTTGCCACTGAAGACTAAGGAAACTATTTAATAAACTGTACACACTGTCATGTGAGACTGCAAGGCGATACTAACACTGTTGAAAGAGTCACTGCACTCCATAGTGCTGTACTGTACTCCTTTGGAGAATAGAATATGGATTATCCACTATTTGAATGTCTAATAGACATAAGGATCACATTTCTAAAATGGTGAAATACAATGGAGGATAAAAAACAAACAGAAAACATACAAATGCTACCCTTTCTGTCTGTGAATCATATGCTGCGCTTAGAATTAATGGATGATCTGTGGTATCTGACAGCAAGAATCTTATTCTCACAAAGAAAATATAAAAAAACACATTGTTATATACACCTGTGAGTCCCATTACAGACATTGTAAATCAAGCCATTGGAGTATGAACTAAAGGGTTACTTATGGCGCTTGTGTGAATTCTAAGACTTTGAAGGCTGGTCCTTTTAAATGTGGGCTCAATACCATATTATAGGAATACTCTGTCAAACACACACCACCAATTGGTAAGACTTGGTAGAAGCACTGAAACACTAACATTTACATATTCGCAAAAGTAACATACTAACAAAATGACGATAGCAAAGGTGTAAATATCATTTTAAAAAGCAAGTCATTATAGAAAGATAACACCATGGGCATCCGTTGCACCATTATGGTAAATGGCACATCCAATAGGATTAGATACTTGGCACGTGCTAGTCTACGTACTTATAAAGACAGTGTTTATGTTTGACCTTGAATACAACATGCATTTATACCAACAGTGTACAGCAAAAAAACAGCGACGATACACAGAATACTGTTTCAAAGGGACGAGACCAGAGAGGCCATCAGAGGCCTCACTCGCTCACCATCGTAACACAAAGGGAAGGGCTTCCAAAAATAGCCTTCATTCCAGAAAAGGAATATATCTATATATACTTTTTGTCACATCCCCTGTCTCGGAAGAGAGGGGATGACATTTTATAAAATAAATCAGTTTGGCAACAAATTTGTTTCGGGGAACACTATGTAAGTATAATAAACTCGTAATTTGTCGCTTTGTCTTAAGCGTTGCCGACTTTTTCCCTCTTTACATGCATCAGTTTTTTCCTCTATTTCCTTTTAGGGGAGGGAGGGATGGAATAAAGGAAGGAGGGAGATAGTTACTGCATGATGGCTAGGAACTTGCTCTCCTCAGCGAGGGTGGTGAGCAGGGAGCTCATGTCCCCGATGGCCATATTGCTCAGGTTGCAGGGCATCATGACCGCGGTGCTGTGGAAGGTGGCGGAGGCCCGGGGTGTGGTGAGGCGGGACGAGTTCCGGGACACGCCCTGGAAGATGGAGGGTCTGATCACCCCCGACACCAGACTACCCTGGTTGTAGCCTACCCCCACGTCCTCTATCATGGCTCCGAAATCCAGTGCCAACACGTTGTTTAGCACGTTGGCCGAGCCACCCACGCGGCTGTCCACCGTGCTTGTCACCTGGTCAGCCGCCGGGGAGAGGAGGGAGGCCGGGACCGAGGAATCCCCGCCTAGTCCCACCTGCTCGGTCATGGTCTCCAGCAGACACTGCTCCTCCAGTGGAGAGAAGGCCTTGGTCTCCACCGGGTCAAAGCACACAGCCTGGTCGCTGAAGCCCTGGTCCAGGTAGCCCTGGTCGGGAGCCTCCAGCTTCAGCCCGGACACCTGGTGGGCCAGGGAGCAGTGACTGACTTGGTTCCTCAGACTCTGCTGCTGCTTGGTGAGGTTCTGCTGGGTAAGGTTGACATGGCTACCATTGGTGGTGCTCTGTTGGGCATTCAGGTACTGCTGTGGTCTGGCGGGGTGCCTGTAGCTGCTGTTGGCCTGCTGCAGGCGAGGGGCGGGGGCCTGGGGGTGGTGGTGGAGCGCTGAGGCCTGCGAGAGGCTGGAGAGGCTGTCCATGGAGGCCCGGCTAAGGAGCAGGTTATCTCCAATCTGCCTGGAGGTTCCATGGTTCTGGGTCTGGTACTGCTGCTGGCTGTAGCCCTGGGGCAGAGGCCCCACAGAGATCTGGGAGAAGTCAGGCCGGCCGAAAGTGTGTGTGGGGTTGTGGCCGTTCCCTTTCATCTCCATGCAGGAGTGGGTGGTCGCCTCTAGCTTCACCCCGCCATTGACTCTGCATAGGGGCTGGGGCTGGCCTGGCTGGGCACAGCGGTTCTGGAAGTCTCTGGTAGTAACCGTCTGTTGTTGCTGCTGCACCACCATGTTCCCAAACCTCCCGAACGGCGAACCGGCACCCAGACCTTGGTGCTGCTCTGTGGTGGCCCATCGGCCACACCTCTGCTGGGCCTGGACCTGGGGCTGCCTCTGGGGAGACCTCTCAGCACTCCCTGAGCTCACCTCGTTCCATTGAATGGGCATGCCGTCTTTACTGGGGCCCTCTCTCTCCAGGCCCTGCTGCTGTTGGTGGTGCTGCTGGAGACTGTGGAAGCACTGGTTCAGCCCTGGGCCTTGGTCCTGTAACTCCCCTCCAGGGAGATGGCCGTTGTCCCCAGCCACATGGTTCTCCAGGTGGTTGTTGTAGGAGTCTGCCTGGTCCTGTGAGCGGAGGTCCTGAGAGCGGAGGTACTGCACCAGGTCGTCAGGCAGCATGTCCTCATCCCCCAGCAGCAGGGCTCCCTCCTCCTCCATGGCCAGGGCCTCCAGGGCCACATGCTCCAGGATGCTGGGGGGGCAGGGAGAGGAAAGCAGGCCCCCTCTCTGGAGATTCCCCTCAGAGCGTGTGTAGTTCTGCAGGCTGAAACTGCGGCCCTCCGCTGTGGGGTTCTGGAGGCCTGATAGAGGGGGAAGTGGGTGGATGTTGTTGAGGCTGCTGAAGCGCTGGACCTGGGGCAGCCCGAAGAACTCCGGGTGGATTTGCTGAGGGTGGGTCCGCACGGGGTCGCTGGCCCTCCGGTCCGGGCCGTTCCCCGGGCCCTCGCCGGGGTAGAAGCCGCTTCGCCGGTAGTCTCGGTACCCGCCGTGGCCCCCGTACCCATTGGTGGTGCTGCCGTCGCTGCAGCGGCGCGGCCTGACCAGCGGGGGCAGCGCGTGGTTGCCTCCACCTCCATCCTGGCCATCGCCCATCATGGCCATGCGGGTCTTCAGGCTCATGCGCTCCATGTTGGGCAGCGGAGTGGGGGGTGGGCCGCCTGTGGCAGCAGCGTACTTGGCCTTCAGGTTGTAGTGCTGCGCCGGCGTGAGGTTGAGCATCCCCTTGGACCCTCCCCCGACGCCCGCCCACCCTCCACCCACAAACACTCCTCCCCCGCACTGGCTGGCCTCGCTGGAACGGCGTGAGGCGTCGGTGGAGATGGGGTCGTAGGAGTCGGTGGAGCTAAGGTTGTGGTGGCGGCGGTGGTGACCAGGGGTGTTGGCTGCCTCGCTCTGGGACGCCTGGCTGGAGCGCCGCGACGAGAAGCACGGCGAGATGCCCGAGGAGCGCCGGCTGCTGCTCAGGTAGGCTGAACTGGTGGCGCTGCCACTGCTGTCCCGCCGGTCACCGTGCTCAATGCCACGGAGCAGGCTGAGCACCGTCAGCTCTGTGCTGCCCAGCTCGGGACGAGGAGGAGGCTGGGGCTGGGATAATCTGCCCAGGCATGGACCTGAGGAGTGAGAGAGGGGGGGGAGTGAGAGAGAGGAAAAGAGAGAGAGACAGAACAAGGGTGGAAGTGTGTAGGGGGGGGGAACAAAGAGAGGGTGGAGAAAGAGAAAGATGAGCACAATATAAGTGAGGAGAGATCCCTCAAACAGATGCAACCTTCTCACAAACACAACTGGCACAGTTTGGCCATGAAATTCTATTACATGCTCTAATCACTGATGTGATATATGATGTGATATGATATGGGTTTGATTCTGATTTCCAGCGGAACATATGTTAAGCCTGTCAATTCAAGTCCGATCTGCAGGGGGGGAAATTCCAGGTAATCAAACCGCGATCTGCTGAGACATTTGGAGTTCTTTTCACAACCCAAAATTAGTGTCAATATTATTTTACATATCTATTGGCCTTTACCGATATTGAATGTCCATGGAGTCAAGTGTGTAAAACACACTTCTCAGCATAAGTCCCTGTAATAAAACACTATTATTCTTTGTGTAACATAAGCATGGCCTCAGAGGACCCAGACAGGGTTGTGGATATGAGCATGGTGGATCCTTACCCAGCACGGCAGGTCCCTTGGGTGGCGGTGTGGGGGACAGGGGGCCCAGCCTGGGCATGAGGGCTCCACCTCCTCCATTCACCTGCTTCAGCCTCTCCATCTTCATGTGCTCCATCCATCTCATGGGCCGGCCCACGTTCCTCCTTGCCTGCAGCGCCAACGTAGCCGCCGTGGCTGTCGACACCGTGGAATCCATGATGGGGGCGTCACGGCCCCCCTCCAATTCCTCCAACCCCTCCTCCTCCTCCTCCTCCAGCTCCTCGTCTTCCTCTCCCGGCCCCTCGCCCAGTCCCACCACCCCTCCCCTCACAGCAAGCTGGACTCCATGGCTGGGATAGGTGCTGATGGGGGACTGGTCACTGCTGCATGTAGACTGACCGCCAGGGCTTGGCTGAGACGTCTGCGGTGGGGTGGGGGATCAAGTAAAAGATGAAAACAGATGTAAGAGAGAGAAGAAAAAAAAACGGGAAGGGATGAGAAGAAGTATAGAGCTCGATTATTACCAACTACATGTGACACATTGAGGACACATTCATTTTCTCAAAGGTCTGAGCCATATGATTAAAACACATGATGACACCATGTGATGCAGCTGCCTGGGACATGCTTTCCACAGGAGTAAACAATAACACAAAGACATTGCTGATTGTGATTGGTCATATTAACGCATTCAGTCTGTGCATGACCTAATACCACCTTCATATCTATAGACCAGGTTTGCACTTAACTGTCATTACAGCATTAGACATAAACACAGACAAACTTTACTCTCTCAGAGCTGTGGGTTTGTCCAATGTCTTCTGTTTTGTAAACAATGTCAAGTGAATTACGGAAGCATGAGTAACGCCTCCCCTGTGTGCCGTCCAATGGACCGGTCCAGACTCTATAACAAACACTCCTGAGGAGGTAGTGGGGTTTAGACTATTTTCAGACAAGGGGGTGGGGGAGGGGGTGGACAAAGGCTTCTTTTCAGACTGACTAAGGCCTAATAGGGTTGTTTACTCTGATTTACCCAAAATGGAGATCAGTGAAGAGAAAAATAATCACTTTTTGGCACGGTGCAAAACTGCAAAGCGAGACATTCCTTTCCTTTAGTTTGAATGGGCCGGATTCCACCAAATGCATTTGGCTGCACAATAGAGCCCTAGGCAGTGTTGGGCATACTTTTAATACACATAAACACTGTTGGAAATGTACTTAGTTCTGCCCCAAGGCATTTAACTTGCTTTGGGCAAACATGACTCTCCAAAATAAGAAAATGTTTTCATGAGAATTAAGACAATTTCTCATTGCCACATTGCAATGTGAAGTGTGTAAAAAAAATTAAACATAATGGCAGCGACCGTGGACAGTTTTGTAAAGATGACTAATGAGCAAAATGATGATGCCATAAGGGAGGAGGATAAGAGGAAAACAGACTCATTTTGGATGAAATGGCTACTGAAAGGATGTTAACAAGGTGAGTGAGACACGAGGGTTTTTACAAATGCAACATGGCAACATGAAAGGACACCTATCTCACCTGATTACCCACTGTCCATAGAGAGAGAGGGAAGAGTAATGCACGGAGCATTGGACAGAAGAAAACATTCATTTGTTATAGGGTTATTCGAAGAGGTTAGATCACACATAAAACTCATGTGCTGTAGACATCCCTGGCTGACGTCCCAGTAATCAGGTTAGGTTTAAGTGAGCATCATGGTATACTACATGGTTAGAGTTAAAGTGAATATACACTGAGTGTACCAAACATTAGGGACACCTTCCTAATATTTAGTTGCACCCCTCCTTTTTTGCCATCAGAACAGCCTCAATTCGTCAGGGCATGGACTCTACAAGGTGTCGAAAGCGTTCCACAGGGATGCTGGCCCATGTTGACTCCAATGCTTCCCACATTTGTGTCAAGTTGGCTGGATGTCCTTTGGGTGGTGGACCACTTTTGATACACACGGGAAACTGTTGAACGTGAAAAACCCAGCAGCGTTGCAGTTCTTGACACAAACCAGTGCGCCTGGCACCCACTACCATACCCCGTTCAAAGGCACTTAAATCGTTTGTCTTGCCCATTCACCCTCTGAATGGCAGACAGACACAATCCATGTCTCAATTGTGTCAAGGCTTAAAAATCCTTCTTTAACCTGTCTCCTTCCTTTCATCTACACTGATTTAACAAGTGACATCAATAAGGGATCATAGCTTTCACTTGGATTCACCTGGTCAGTCTATGGCATGGAAAGAGCAGGTGTTCTTAATGTTTTGTACACTCAGTAGAGCATTGTTAGAAACTATTAAGGTGACATTTCAGATAGAGATGGGCTGCTATCCCCATAGAAATATAATTACTAGAACGGGCATCCCCATCCAATTTAACATTCCGTGATGGGTGGACCAACAGCAGTAATTCTATTTCTAGGGTTATCCCATCATGCAGTGTGTGTTACTGTGTGCCCTCAGAGAGGGGCTCACCATAGGCTTCTCCGTCTTGATGGACTTGACCTGCAGACATTCATCCTGTTTCGAGGTAGCGTGGTTGTACTCCCTTTGGTCTGCGTACCCCCCTACTTGCCCTGGCGACCGGCCCTGTCCGTTTCCCCCCTCCCGGGACTGTGGCGGGGGTCGTGGGTAGGCGTCGCTGCGCTGCTTCTTGGTCACGTGCGCCTCTGGCCCGTGCACAGTCTTTACGTGCTTGCGTAGGGAGCTGGGGTCTGTGTAGCGCTTGGTGCAGCCAGGGATCTTACACACGTAGGGTTTCTGGAACATAGAGATGCATTATATTATTAGTATAGAATATTAGTATACTGTTCTATTTCATTCTATGTTCTGGAAGGAGAGAGGAGAACAGATGGGGCCAGTGACAGGATGCTTCTGTTTCTAAAGGCCTCCAGCAATGAACTGCTTAGTCAGTGGTGTAGGGAGATTACTTGTTGCTGAGCTGTGTGTGTGTGTGCGTGCTGTGAGTGAACATGTGTGTTTATGTGTGTGTGTGTGTGTGTGTGTGTACCTCGTTGGAGTGTGTGCGGTTCTGGTGCTTGGCTCTGTCTGAGGCGTTGGAGAAGGCCTTGTTGCAGCCCTCGTGTTCACAGACGTACGGCTTCTCTCCAGTGTGGGAGCGCAAATGGGTCTTCAGGTTCTCCAGGCGAGAGTAGGCCTTGGGACATCCCTCAAACTGCACAGAAGAAGAAGAAGAATGAGAAAAGAGAGCGAGGAGGAGTGGGAAACCACACACTCATCAAACACAGCTCTAACGCTTCATCCTGGCAGAGACCAGTTACCTCAACAATATATATAACTGACGAAGGTAGAAGTGTGACAGACTGTTTATTAAATGTAAGGATGCACCATCATCACATACTCACAGCCATCTAACAACAGCTATCTCTTTATGTATCTAAGCCCATGGACGTAAAATAAACACTGTGAGAGTGTTGTGGGAGCGTTCTTACGGTGCATCTGTGTGGTTTCTCCCCGGTGTGTCTCCTCATGTGGACCACCAGCATGTACTGGGCCTTGAAGGGCTTCTGTTCCCGCGAACATTCATCCCAGTGACACACAAACTCCTTCTTCTCCCCGTGGATGTGGTCGTTGTTGATATGCTGAGAGAGGAAACAAGCAGTGGTCAATCACATGTAAATCTGGATTCAATGTGATTTGTTATGATTCAATTGATTCATTATGATTCAATAATTCACTATGAATCAAGACCGGTATGAGTCAACAGTATTTTGTCTGTACTGAAGCTGCTCTAACCAGGCGTGTAGTGACTGGTGAGCACCACAAGGTGGCCAAGGGACCCAGAATAGGTGCAGTGTTACCAGAGTATGTGAGCGGAGCGGAGCTGGAGCGGAGCGAGTTGTGGAGTGTGCCTAATTTGACTGGAGCGTGGAGCGAGATTCCCAAAGGCTGGAGCGTCAGCCTTCTCGCCCGCTCCAATTTCGCTCCAGTAGCACTCACTTCACGAGCTCAGGGCATGCCTGGCCCAGCATGCATTTATAGTGTACTTGTGTGCTGCCATAGCCCCTTGCTTAAGCTACTGTCATGAAGTTCGCTAAATATTTTCATAAAGAAACTGATCAAACACACAGGTGCAAAATCAAGGTGACTTACAAAGATGAGGACCAGGAGCAAGAGAGGGAGTGCGGTGATGTAGTGTCCACAACTAAAGAATCATTGTGGAATCTGAAAAGACACGAATCCCGAAAGCATGATGGTGTACTTACTATGTGCAAATGCTAAAAATGCTAAGTGTGTCATTGTAGCAAAGTATTTATAAACTAAAAATCAGATGTTATATTATAATAATAATTGATTTTGGCACAATAGGCCTGGCATATTCCAACTTTCAAGGAGCTTTCCATTTTGATTGAGTTATTTTGCCTAAAAACCTTTAGGCCTATCTATAGAAAAAATAATACAACCCTGCATCCCTGTCCAGCCTGGCAAGTGGCCAAAAGGGTGTTTAGTATCCCCAGTGGCTCTGCAAGCGTGGAGAGGATATTCTCCGCTGCTGGCCTGCTCTCCAGGCACCATCGCATGAACCTGAAGCCACAGACTCTGGCCAAACTCGTGTTTTTAATAATGGATTCAAAGGCACTGAGCCTAATAAGGCATTTTTTGTTTAATTTGTATTTAATTCTAAGTAAGTCACAGCCTATATGCACAATTTATAGACTATAATGATTTAATACAATGAAATGTTGTTTAAATGTTGAGTGCTTAATGTCCCTGACCTATTTAGAGTGTTTATATGCTGTTTAATTTGACAAGTAGCCTATTTGAAATTATGTGTGATTCTTACATTCACCTTTTCATGTTTATTAAAATACTTTTCATTCAAATCATATGGTTTGATTTCAATACTTAAAAATCAAATGGTAGGTCCAAGTAGTCACAAAAATAGATGGGTGTTGGTCAACTTGTGATTTTAATGAATGGAGTGAATTTGGAGCGGCAGTTTTATTTCTTGTGAGCGCAGAGCGTTTTTGTAGCGCACCACTCCATGAGCGATGAGCGGGATTGCCGACCGCTCAACTCTGCTCACATACTCTGAGTGTCACAGAGGAGGAAGCAGTAGGAAGCAATTAACAACAGTTGGAGAAAGTTAACTCTTTCTGTTGCACACATCATGTATGTATGCACATGACAGAGTGGGGAAAACATGTCTCTAATGGATAAGGAACATTCAAAATAAGGACCAAATCACACAGAGGTCAATAGTTGACAGAGACTTAATATTTACTTTGTAAAGTGTCGTGCCAAGTCCATTAAATCCCTACTGAAGTTCCTTCCTCATCATATATTTTCTTAGCTTTCTTTTCTGTTATCATCCATCATTGTTTCCCCAATAATTTTCCCTCTCTCTCGCTAACTTTCTATCTCCTCCCATTGTTTCATATTCATCCTCTCCATTCCTTTTTCTTCTGTTCAAATTTGTACTCTGAGGAATAAACAGGAGACTTGTGAGTCTCAGTGTCCGATCTGAACAGGCTTTTCAAATAAAACCCTGTCACTTCCCATCACATTGGGGCTCCTGCCCCTCCGTGACAAGTGCTGACAGTTGTGCTGCCGTGGCAACTTCCAATCTGAGGCTTATGGGGGGGGGGGCGGGAGGACGGGAGGGGAGGGACGGGGGGAGGGGGCGAGAAAATCCGAAGTTCACTCAAAGCATCTCAAATGCCAGGGCTTTACAACTCCAGCGAAGCATTATATCTAGTGAGCATGAGACACCCTGCTTTCTCTCGCTCTCACTCCCCCCCTCTCTCTCTCTCTTTCTGTCTTACACACTGACCAGTATAAAGGGGTAAGTGGACGGTTAAAGGGGGATGAGAGAGGGGTAAAGAAAAAGAGAAGAAGAAAAAAAAAGGCAGACTGACATGGAATCCTCCGGGGATGAAGTCAACATCTGGCCCTCTCACAAAGACAACAGTGTAGTGTGGTGGCCTCTGAAGGGCCTTTCTGAGAGCAATTTAAAATAAGAGAGACAGACACAATATCCTGACCAAAAGGAACCCGTCTTATTACATTCCTGAGCAGAGAGTGGGAGAGAGACCTCTGCCTTAGGGGGAATACAGAGAGAGAGAGAGAGAGAGAGAGAGAGATGGGAACAAAAGAGGGGGATAAATACAGACTTGACTTTGAGAGGTCTGGGAGAAACAAATCATTGTTAGAGTATCTTTATATTTTCTTGTAACACATTTGAACAACCAAACAACAGGAAGGGAAGAGCAGAAGAGAAGAATCAGAAAAAGATAGGGGGAGAGTGTTAGAGGTAAAGATGTGCAGAGGGAGGGGAGTTCATCCTCCCATTCCACTTTATGACACAAAGGCAGCCTGTGTCTGTAGTGTCCTGCCTCTTCAACTACTGTACTGCTGAAGAACCCACATACTTATAAAGACACTTCCAAGAAGTCAGGGCAGTGTGTGTGTGTGTGTGTGTGTGTGTGTGAGAGAGAGAGAGAGAGACTGTGTGTATGATGAACTGCTAGTGTGTTACTTGCTGTGCACCTCCAGGCATGACAGTCCCCAGACAAAGGTAGCATTGTCCCCAGCCAGCAGCCCCTCCCCCTGTCCAGTATGTGACCCAACACACAGGCCAGTGGGGTCCTGACCAGGGCACCGTCACAGTACCTTTGTTCCCATCAAAGGAAGGGATGTACCCCTAAACAGACAGAACCCTATGAAGACGGACCTTACTTCAAGAGAAAGGCCCCCATGGGCCCTCGAGTCTCAGAACAATTGCACTTAACTAACCCCCTATGTAGTGGGAGCCAGGGGTGTCCTACACAGCCCCTATGATGACGGAACAAGTGCACTAAAACTGGCATCTCTTCACCAGCCACGTGCACTTTCCTGCCCTGTTCTGCTCTCATAGTCCAACTACATCAATACGTTACACAATGCAATCGTTAAGTTCCGGCTCCAATTTACTTTATGTATCAACAATGGTTCTCCATTCATTTCAACCTGACACGTTTACACTTTTGGAGTGACAAAAAAAATTATAATCCCAGAGAGAAAACGATTGGGGAGTGGAGATCGAGAGCCGTGGACATTCGTTTTCCCTTAGATTGATCTTCCCTCCTCCCGTCACAACACGGAAAACCGCTCCTCGCTCCTTTCCTCCCTTTTCCCCTCCGTCTGTGAGGGAATCCCTGTGGCAAGCGATCAGTCTGCGCCGCGCGCCGTTCGATATCTCCTAGCTGAGAGCAATGTACCAATGACCAGGGGCCACTGACGGTCGTGATGCATGGGGCCCGGCACTGACAGAGAGGGGTCCAGGCCGCAGACGACCCTAATGGTCATTATCTAATGGCAATTTGTATTGAATCAATAATCTCAATGCTGAGCGGATGGACAGACAGGCCGTGTTGGACCTGGCGTAATGGACAAACTGGTGCTGATAGCTGCGGTGGCGACAGCACACAAGCGGGTTATTCATCTTCACCCTGCCAGCTTATCGGCCACTCAGACACACACACACACACACTACAGTACACATACGCTTACAGATATAAAGTGACGTACCAATGTTACAGTGTATAACACACTGATATAATACACTGATATACAAACACACACACACACAATTTGATGTGCACTATTTGTATAGGACAGGTACAAAATATACTCAAAGGAAATGTATATATTTTATTTTTTTACTCACTCCAGACTCAAAGATAATTTCATGGATTTACACCCACGGAGCAAATTGGCCAGTGTTACCTAGTGTTGATTTTTCAGTGTAACAGAACAAGTAACACTGTAAGTGTTAAATTAACACTCATTGGTGTAAAATAACCCCTGTGTTGTTGTTAATAACAGAGTGAACCAAAACCATGCCCATCATTATCATATTTCCCAGCATGCTCTATTGTAGGTTGATTTTTAGAACTGTTTGTTTCAATATCTATGTTTTGTACATTGATTGGTTAATTAATATTTTGCTACTCAAATATAAATTACATACATTTTCTAAACTAATATGTTACTTGGACTTATTGCACCCGTTACTGAAATGGTTGTTCCAGTTTAGATGCTTTAGGTAGTCTTATATCATTGTCTTCCCAACCCTGGGAGTCATTCTGAATGCAGGTTGCAGGTGATTACAAATTCCAAAGGTTGGCTATCCCCACTCTGGCTGGATTCCAATAGTGACGGGGAAACGAAGCTTCCTGAAGCATTGAGGCTTTCCAGCCAATTGTGTCGAAAATAGGTTCATTACTCAGAGCTTCCTTATCTGTTCACAATTAGTGACATCTGCTGGTCAGCAATAAATAGCAACGTGTGATTATCAGATTATAATTTTTTCTCCAATGATTTTATCAAAACTCCATTGCGCAGCGGCAAGTCGTTGGCTTTAATAGCCTATAATCAGCTGGAATACCAGGTTTGCATCTTACATCATGCTTCCCTTTTTTGCCTTCAAGTTTACTCTTTTTCGAAAACTGAATCTATGGCATTATTTAGGATGCTTATGACAGAAGCTTATACTATACTAAATAAAACATTTATTTGAACAACAGTGCAGAAAAGTGTGGTTTCACAAAATAGTGTGACTTCAATGGGATTCCTGCTAAAAAAACCGGTCAGATGGAATTACATGTACCGTATCCAGTAGAGGTCGGTGTTTGAAAGCAGCTTAATCGAAGAAAGCACCGGAACCACGGCAAAATCAGTGGGTTCCTGCATTTTGGAAAACCCACATGATCAAACGAAGCTTTGGACGTCATTGATGACGTACTTCTGATAAAGTGATGCACACATCGGCACACTGCTTTGAAGTTAGCTGCTTAGCGATTTTGACGCATGCCTCAGAGCTCCAGTATCAAACGTAACATCACTAGATTCCAATAGGAATTACACGTCACTTTGCAAGCCAGTGTAATGTGACTTGCAGGCCTGCTGTGGCCTCTAAACCATGAGTTTTAGGCCACTATATTAGGGTAAATCTAGGCCCTCAAAATAAGGCCTTATGAAATACGTATTGTATTGTGTTAAATAATTACATTTTAATGTTAACATATTCGCTTAGGATCTTACTTGGTGAATTCCAAAGGACTGAAAATGGATGAATGCAACAAACATGTCTCTGTCACTAAGAAATGCAGTAATGGATGGTATCTCTACAATTCACTCGAAAGGCAAGGCACCATGGGAAATATAAAAATAAGGCTTTACACTAAGCAGAGTGTTAATTTAACACTGTTCAAGTGTCTATACGGGTCCACACTTTCAGTGTTAAACTTAACACTCTCAGTGTTGATTTAACACTGGAGAATTTGCTGTGCATGTATTATAGCTACACATGCATGCACATAAACACACCAGATACACAGAATCCCATCAATACTTAGCTACTTTCCTCCATTTTCCCCCACCACTTCAAAATCCATCTACAGTGTATCCTTATCAAGCTCTTTCTGGGACATACATTAGAATGCAAGCGTGCATGAAAATAGGGCCTGTTTACAAGGCAATTTCACTAAGCTGTGGGACCCGCAACACCGTTTAGCTTTATCAAACAGAGCCTAATAAATCATATGCTCTTTTGTGATGTCAATTGCTGAAGCACTTTGTGTAAAGAAAGAAAAAATAGGGAAAAGAGGCAAGGGAGATGGAGGGAAGGAGGGAGGGAAGGAGGGAGGGAGATGGAGGGAGGGAAGGAGAGAGGGAAGGAGGGAGGGAAGGAGGGAGGAAGATGGAGGGAAGGAGGGAGGGAAGGAGGGAGGAAAATGGAGGGAAGGAGGGAGGGAAGGAGGGAGGAAGATGGAGGGAAGGAGGAAGAGAAGGAGGGAGGGAAGGAGGGAGGAAGATGGAGGGAAGGAGGGAGGGAGATGGAGGGAAGGAAGGAGGGAGGGAAGGAGGGAGGAAGATGGAGGGAAGGAGGGAGGGAAGGAGGGAAGGAGATGGAGAGAGGGAGGGGGGTTAGAATTGGCATGTGTAATTCAGCACAGCCTTTTCATCTTGGAATAAGATACTCCAGACAGATAAGGTACCTAATCCTTCTCCTGATCAAAAAAGAATCTGCATTTTACCAATTAAAGGGTTGCGCCAGCAGGCGGAGAGGGGGCCGCATTCTGACTGAGCCCAACTTTATCTCCCCTCAACACCAGGGAGGCACGCAGGCTGCAACCACAGCCTTATAGCATGGTTGTATACTGGGGGAGCTAACAGGGGAGCTAATGCTAACATCATGCCATCTCCATCTAAGAACAAGAACATTACAGCGCCACCTAGGGAGATGACCCAGAATAGCACTGTATCAAGGTGGGGGGGAGAGTCGAAGTTGACCGCTACTTTCAACATGCATGTGCGGATTGTGTGCACGTACACACAGATGCGTGCACGCACACACACACCCCGTCTCAGGGTCACCCCATTTGAGACCCTTTCTGATCCCTCCCCAGTTAGTCTCTGCAACATCTCTCCAAAGCCACCCCAGTTCAAAACCCCCCCAAACATCTCAGACAGAGACATTAAAGAATCCAGCACCAACCGCTTATCTTTAAAAGTGCTCCCTCGGAGCGTACAGAGGAAGAGGAGAGAAAACGAAAGAGAAAATGAGAGAGGGAGCGAGAGAGTGATGCTAAAAAAGGTACTGGAGCTTGAGAGGGTGAAGGGAGGGAGGTTGATGTTGAGAGGCAGAGTTAAAATAAGTGATGGAGAGAGAGGGAGAAATAAATTAAATAAATAGAGCAACTGGAAATTGACACCCGCCTCGCTTTTGCTGACTGGGTAGGCCAGATAAGTGAGCTAAATTGCGTAGATGCGATGTTTATCTTATCGGCGGCACCGAGAGCGCTTAAACGCAGATGATAAAGGAACGGCACAGCGCGTCCTGGTGCGAGTGCGTTTGTAGAGTGTAAAAATATGCATCAGGAGCGCGACAGGAGCCGCTTTTGAACAAGGTGGAAAGCAATGAGGGTGGTGTATGGCGGATTTAAATTCTAAAATTAACCAAGCCAAAAACAAAGGGATTAATTCTTCTTCATCTATGTAACCATCACTTTTTTAACACTTCAAATAGTAGTTTTGAAGTGTATAATTTACCTCACTTGTTTCAAATAGCAGTTTAATTTAGAGTTTTTACGTCACTAATATCAGACTATCGACAAAGAACAATCGATAGAAAACAATCAAACAATTCCAAATGTATCAGAACAGAAAACTGTTGTTAACTTTACCTCACACTACTAATCAAAGCCAGACTGGAAGCATATTCTATTATTTTTCTCTATAACCATTCTAGAAGACAAGCTTAAATAAAGGGGGAGGGGATATCCCATTGTTTGGCTGTATGGAAACCCCCCCTCCCCAGCGTTAGAGGAGAGACACTGTGGTCCAAATACTGTACTTATCCTATTACTGAAGGGGGTGGGGGTGAGGAGGGGGAGGGTTGGAGATAAGAGGGTTTTCTCCCCCACTCGCTGAATTCGAGGGGGGGATTCGCTAGGCAAATAGTTTAATTAGCATGTCCCGGCTACCCCTATCTGCATGGGCATATAAAATGAGAAATAAAATACAATGACAGACAGAAAAAAACTATTCTGAGTGAACTTTCAAGGGGAAAAGACAATGAGGATGTGTTGATTATTTCCTTACATGGAACAATATCTCTTCTCAGATGCACAACAGTGAAACCTATGTGAGGTTAGGACAGTTAGTGTGTGGAGAGTGGACATTGTTAGGCTCAGACAGACGGTCACCTGGTGAAACTAAAAGGAGAGTGAACAAGCTCTTACCCAGTATGATGCACCCCCCTCCCCCCAGCCCAAATCCCCCTGCCCCACGGAAACAGGGGCAAGAAGTTGTCAAGATCCTCAACCTTTGAGCAGAGCCCTTCAAACGCGGGAGGCAGCCCATTCCGCGCTGAGGATATCAATTATAGATAGGGGTTACCGCCGCGGCCGCGGATTGCAATGTCAGACGCCGGGATAGACAGCCGTGGAGAGCTGGGGATCTTTATTTCAGATGTGTGCTGATGGGGGTGGTTGGTGTGTGTGTGTGTCTGTGTGTGTGTGTGTTTGTGTGTGCGTGCATGTGTGTGTGTGTGCTTGACGATAGGATACATGCAGTTGAAAGGGACACCACGGTGGCTTCCTTCTCACCATCAGCCCCTCAGCTCCAGCTCTCATGTATCAAACACTGAGTGTAAAGTCAAATCTCCCTTCTCAGTGGGCCTAGTGGTAAGTAGCACACAGCCGGTCACAGGGGAGACCAGTCCAGCACCAGCGGCATCAGCAGCAGTAATAGCATCAGTGTAAGTGGCGTCCATAGTGCTTGTGATACAGTATTACTGTAATATCATTCATATTTGGGTTAAGAATAGGCCCTCAGGCTCTACAGGATGAGAGTCATCCATCTCCAGGGAAGTGTGAGGAGCTGTATGACAGACGGGGGGAGTATATTACAGTCAATACGGTACAGACTTGTATACAGTACAGAACAGTGGAGGCTCACGGCCTGGTTGTGCAGGACTCGGAGTCTAGTCGGTGCCGGCCAAATCAGTTAGTGTCGTAGCACAACAGAGACGTGCTCGGCAGCCTTTGAGGCCATTAACCATCGTCCCCGAAACCAATCTGGAATCCGGCAAGTGCATTACTCAATGCCTGTAGGCTGCAGAACACTCTGTACTGAACACTGAACATGGTGACATACAGGGGAGGCTGCTGGACCAGAGTGTGGAGAGGGTGTTAGGGCTGGGGACAGAAGTCCAGGAGAACTATAGGACCAGTTGACTTGGAGGAGTTGGGGGCTCCTAAAATGGACTCCTAAACCTTGTTCCCTATTTATTGCGCTATTATTTGCATTCTAAATGGATCATAAAGTTTTGAAGTTTAAATTGATAGAGGTTGTATCGCAAAACCAGACGCCATAGTCTCATATTGATTCTGCCTCCTGGAAATGAAGGCTACAATACTGAATGACCAGGTACTCACGTGCACTAGCTGCTCCTGGGTGTCAAACTCCCGGTGGCAGCTCTCCCAGTGGCAGTTGGTCTCGTACACCACCTCTGGCTCCTGCTTGCTGTCGTCCTTGTCCCCTTCCTCCTTCACAAGAGTCATCCCATCAGGATGGTCCTACAGTACAGAAACACAACACAGTTATAAAAGAGTTCCAGCAAGGACCCAAAACTGACTGTTTTACAGTGGTGAACCAACACTGACAGTGATACAATGACCCAACACTGACAGTGTTACAATGACCAAACACTGACAGTGTTACAGCGAGGACAGATTTCCCCACTCGCGTCACTTCCTGTTGAACGCGGAACGAGGGAGAGCTCTGTTTGTTGTTTTGGAAAGTTTTGAAAGTATATTGAAAAAGTTTAGTTACTAGCTAGCTACCTTTTGAGCCTCATAAATGGTATCCATTGAGAAAGCAAGAAACAGATGTATGTCAGGAGAAGTGCAGTATTATCATCATGAGACATATACTTGGATGACGGAGGAGGAATGGAAGGAAAAAGAGAGGCAGAGGAGGTCTAAGAGAGAGAGGAAGGAAGATTGTGAGCTTTGTTAAAGAAGAACGGTAGAAAATGTAAGCAAAGTGAGCTGAAGACAGGAGGAGAAATTGAAGTGAATGAGGGTGAAGTATCGGATGTGGTAGGTGTGGTGAAGTACTCAGGGCCCGAGGCTTGCACAGAGGGTCAGGATAAAGATGAGTCTGTGACAGTAGGAGTGAAGTTTTTGGAAAAAGTGAACCCTTGCCTTTCGGCTGATCCATTTGTGGTTTTTTGGGTGAAAAAAGCGTTGGGTATAGTGGAATCGGTGAGGGTAACCAGAAGTGGTCTAGTGATAATTGTTTGTGTTTCTGTTGGTCAGAGGGAGAAGGCGCTCAGAGTTAAACAAATGGGGGAAAGAATTGTGAATTGTTTCATCCTCAAGAAAAGGGCGCCATTGAAAGGAGTGATTACTGGGGTAGCAGTAGATGTAAAAGTTGATTCCCGGGGTTTGTGATGCTCGTCGTTTGGTGCGACGCAAACAGGGTGGCGAGAGTGGGGAAACAGAAGAGTCATTGTCTGTTCTTTTGAGTTTTGAATTTGAGTCTTTGCCTGACAAAGTGAAGTTAGGATATATAAGTTATCCTGTACGAGCTTATGTGCCAAATACGTTACGATGTTACAGGTGTCAAACTTATGGGTATTTGGCAGCAGTGTGTAGGAGGGAGGTTCCAAGGTGTGAGAAGTGTGCAGAAGGGCATGAGACAAAGGAATGTGTAGCATTGGGGAAAGTAGTGGTATGTGCTAATTGTAGGGGTGCCCATGGGACTGGGGATCAGAAATGTCCCGTGCGAGAGAGGCAGGTTGAGGTTTCCAGGGTAAGAGTAGTGAAGAAGTTGTCATATGCTGAGGCATTGAAGAAAGTAGAGGAAGATGGGTCAAGGGGAGGAGTGGTGAGAGTAGTAGATATGTACCAGTACAGAGGGATAGGCCAACAAGTGATATATGTTTCAGTAAGATTGGATTTTTAGCGTTTATAGCAATGGTTATTAATTGTACTGCAGGGATGGAACGTAAGTCGAAGAAAATTGAGGTTGTGGTGGCAGCTGCAGAGAGGTCTTTGGGTGTGCAAGACTTGACATCAGAAGAGTTACAGGGAGTGTTACGTGGTGATGTCCCATCATTTTAGGTTGAGGGCATGAGGTAGGAATGAATATATTTAAATAGTGCAGTAGGGTGGTGTTAATTATTAATTATATTTTTGAATATGTGAGTGTAGTGTTAGATGGTAGGGTATTTCTTTATTTTATTTTTCAAGCAAAATATAAGGGAGTTGTACTCCAGTCTAGTAGGTGGCGGTAATGCAACAAATCGGATGCCATTTGCTGGGACCGCTACTATCTGTCCAGTAATCCTGCTGACCAAGGCCGGGTCTGAGAAGCTGTTTGGTGTAGCAGCTAGCTAGCTTGATAGGCAGCTAGCTAGGTTTTCTTGAAGTTTAGAACTCAGCCCGCGACGCGTTTAGCCATTGTGGCTGGGACCGTGGATTGTACCGGGCTTGTGGCTGTCTAGATCCCTGAAGTTTGCTGTTGTTGTTTCCAATCTTCCCTGCGACCTGCCATGTCTGGAACTGCGAGGAGTACAGCGTAACCTACGTTGCTACCATGACAAAGACCAAAGCCGGCGGGAGTAAAGTTGAGGACAGTGGTGTCTCTCTATCACAGGTGAAGGATCTTTTAAACAAACAAAAATAGTTCTACAAGCAGTTGTTACAACAACAAGAAAATAGCTTCAAGTGTTGTGTCCAAATACTGGTGGAGTCAACTAATAAAATAATGGACGACCTGACCAGAGAGGTCCAGGACCTGAAGAACAGTTTGCCGTTCTCCTAGGGTCAGCTTGATGAGTTTAAACAGAGGAACGGCAAGATGAAAGTAATCTATAAGTCATTGAGAGAGGACATCAGTTCTGTATGTGAATCCATGATCACAATGACGGAGAAATCTGATTATCTCGAGGGACAATCAAGGCGGAACAACATTGTTGTGGATGGAATTGCAGAATTTCCACACGAGACCACGGGAAGATTGAGGTGGAGCGCGCCCACATGACTGGAAACCCCACCACTAGCCCAGGTGACAGGCCCAGACCAATAGTGGTCAAGTTCCTGAGGTTCAAGGACAAGGTAGCTGTTCTGGAAAGAGCCAAGAACTTCAGAGGAATGTACATCTTCCTCAACAAGGACTATCCTGAAGCTGAAGAGGAAAGAACTTATCCCAGCCATGAAAGCTGCCAGAGCACGTCGGGACATTGCTTACATCCGCTATGACAGGCTCATTGTCCACCCTCCCTCACAAAAGCCTGGAAGGGATGAGAGCGCCAAGCCTATTGGTTCGTAACTTCAACCCCAAAGCACACACACACACTTACCCACACCAACTGATTCATCTACTGCTGAATGTATATACTTTTCTCTTGCTTTGTTTGCTCTTTTCCATATTATGTCTATCTCTGATAAGCTACCCAGTAAAGGGCTGACAATAGCCCATATTATTACAGTGAGGGAAAAAAGTATTTGATCCCCTGCTGATTTTGTACGTTTGCCACTGACAAAGAAATGATCAGTCTATCATTTTAATGGTAGGTTTATTTGAACAGTGAGAGACAGAATAACAACAACAAAATCCAGAAAAACGCATGTAAAAAATGTTATAAATTGATTTGCATTTTAATGAGGGAAATAAGTGTTTGACCCCCTCTCAATCAGAAAGATTTCTGGCTCCCAGGTGTCTTTTATACAGGTAACGAGCTGAGATTAGGAGCACACTCTTAAAGGGAGTGCTCCTAATCTCAGCTTGTTACCTGTATAAAAGACACCTGTCCACAGAAGCAATCAATCAATCAGATTTCAAACTCTCCACCATGGCCAACACCAAAGAGCTCTCCAAGGATGTCAGGGACAAGATTGTAGACCTACACAAGGCTGAAATGGGCTACAAGACCATCGCCAAGCAGCTTGGTGAGAAGGTGACAACAGTTGGTGCGATTATTCGCAAATGGAAGAAACACAAAATAACTGTCAATCTCCCTCGGCCTGGGGCTCCATGCAAGATCTCACCTCGTGGAGTTGCAATGATCATGAGAACGGTGAGGAATCAGCCCAGAACTACACAGGAGGATCTTGTCAATGATCTCAAGGCAGCTGGGACCATAGTCACCAAGAAAACAATTGGTAACACACTACGCCGTGAAGGACTGAAATCCTGCAGCGCCCGCAAGGTCCCCCTGCTCAAGAAAGCACATATACAGGGCCGTCTGAAGTTTGCCAATGAACATCTGAATGATTCAGAGGAGAACTGGGTGAAAGTGTTGTGGTCAGATGTGACCAAAATCGAGCTATTTGGCATCAACTCAACTCGCCGTGTTTGGAGGAGGAGGAATGCTGCCTATGACCCCAAGAACACCATCCCCACCGTCAGATATGGAGGTGGAAACATTATGGTTTGGGGGTGTTTTTCTGCTAAGGGGACAGGACAACTTCACTGCATCAAAGGGACGATGGACGGGGCCATGTACCATCAAATCTTGGGTGAGAACCTCCTTCCCTCAGCCAGGGCATTGAAAATGGGTCGTGGATGGGTATTCCAGCATGACAATGACCCAAAACACACGGCCAAGGCAACAAACGAGTGGCTCAAGAAGAAGCACATTAAGGTCCTGGAGTGGCCTAGCCAGTCTCCAGACCTTAATCCCATAGAAAATCTGTGGAGGGAGCTGAAGGTTCGAGTTGCCAAACGTCAGACTCGAAACCTTAATGACTTGGAGAAGATCTGCAAAGAGGAGTGGAACAAAATCCCTCCTGAGATGTGTGCAAACCTGGTGACCAACTACAAGAAACGTCTGACCTCTGTGATTGCCAACAAGGGTTTTGCCACCAAGTTGTGATACGCTGGCTCCATGGACTTTGATTATTTGAGCCAGGGTTGTTCATTTTCATTGTTTGGGTGTATTTCTATGTTGGGTTTTGGGTGGTTTTCTATGGTTGCATTTCTGTCACGTTTATTTCTAGGATTAGTCATATGACTCCCAATCGGAGGTAACGAGTGTCAGCTGTCGGCTCGTTATCTCTGATTGGGAGCCATATTTAAACTGTGTGGTTTCTCCTTGGTTTGTGGGTTTTTGTTCCATGTTCCTGTACAGTATTTGTAACTGTGGACTTCACTAGTCGTCTTGGTTTATTGTTTTGTCGTTCGTGTACTTTTCTCTAATAAAGTCATGTTCGTTCAACGCGCTGCGTTTTGGTCTCCTTCGCTCATTGACGACCGTGACAGAAAAACCCACCATCAAAGGACCAAGCAGCGTGTCAAGCGGCAACAGGACCCAGCTCCAAAGGCTTCCTGGACATGGGAGGAGATTTTGGACGGAAAGGGGTCCTGGACTTGGGAGGAGATCCTGGATGGGATGGATCGCCGTCCATGGAGCGAAACGGTGGAGAGACGACGGCGAGAGGAGCAACGGCGTCAGCAGGGCCATCATCGTTGGAAGGACGAGAGGCAACCCCAAAAAGTTTTTTGGGGGGGGGCACATGGCTTGGACGACGGGGCTAACGGAGGCAGAGAAGGGGCGAATTCAAGAGGCAACCAGGTTACGGGGGTCACTGGCCAAAGTAGGGAAAGGAGATGTAGAGGCACGGCGTGAGAGACTGAGGTGTGTATCCAGTCCGGTCCGGCCCGTTCCAGTTCCCGGGGTAGAGCCAGTGGTGTGTGCCTCCAGTACGGTCCGGCCTGTTACGACCCCTCGCACCAAGGATACGGTGCGCTTCGCCAGCCCGGCCCGGCCTGTTCCGGCCACTCGCACCAGGGATACGGTGCGCTTCGCCAGCCCGGCCCGGCCTGTTCCGGCCACTCGCACCAGGGATACGGTGCGCTTCGCCAGCCCAGCCCGGCCTGTTCCGGCCACTCGCACCAGGGATACGGTGCGCTTCGCCAGCCCAGCCCGGCCTGTTCCGGCCACTCGCACCAGGGATACGGTGCGCTTCGCCAGCCCAGCCCGGCCTGTTCCGGCCACTCGCACCAGGGATACGGTGCGCTTCGCCAGCCCGGCCCGGCCTGTTCCGGCCACTCGCACCAGGGATACGGTGCGCGTCGCCAGCCCTTTCCCACCAGTGCCTACACCACGCCCCAAGCCTCCTGTGTGTCTCCCGAGTCCTGTGCGTCCTGTTGCTGCTCTCCGCACTAGGCTTAATGTGAGTCCCCAGGGTTCAGCATGCCCTGTTCCGGCTCTCCGCACTAGCCCTTATGTGCGTTCCCAGGGTCCAGCATGCCCTGTTGCTTCTCCCCGCACTAGCCCTGAGATGCGTGTCCTCAGCCCGGTACCTCCAGTTCCGGCACCACGCATCAGGCCTACGGTGCGTCCCCAGGGTCAAGCATGCCCTGTTGCTGCTTCCCGCACTAGCCCTGAGATGCGTGTCCTCAGCCCGGTACCTCCAGTTCCGGCACCACGCATCAGGCCTACGGTGCATCCCCAGGGCCAAGTATGCCCTGTTGCTGCTTCCCGCACTAGCCCTGAGATGCGTGTCCTCAGCCCGGTACCTCCTGTTCCGGCACCACGCACCAGGCCTACGATGCGCCTCAGACGGCCAGAGTCTGCCGTCTGCCCAACGGGGCCTGAACTGTCCGTCTGCCCAACGCCGTCTGAACTGCCCGTCTGCCCAACGGGGCCTGAACTGTCCGTCTGCCCAACGCCGTCTGAACTGTCCGTCTGCCCAACGGCGCCTGAACTGCCCGTCTGCCCAACGCCGTCTGAACTGTCCGTCTGCCAAGCGCCGCAGGAACTGCCCGTCTGTACTGAGCCTGCAAAGCCGCCCGTCTGCCATGAGCCTTCAGAGCCGTCCGCCAGACCGGAGCCGCTAGAGCTCTCCGCCAGACAGGAGCAGCCAGAGCCTTCCGCCAGACAGGATCAGCCAGAGCCTTCCGCCAGACAGGAGCAGCCAGAGCCTTCCGCCAGACAGGATCAGCCAGAGCCTTCCGCCAGACAGGATCAGCCAGAGCCTTCCGCCAGACAGGATCAGCCAGAGCCTTCCGCCAGACAGGATCAGCCAGAGCCTTCCGCCAGACAGGATCAGCCAGAGCCTTCTGCCAGACAGGATCAGCCAGAGCCTTCCGCCAGCCAGGATCCGCCAGAGCCGTCCAGCCAGGATCCGCCAGAGCCGTCCAGCCAGAGCCGTCCAGCCGTCCAGCCTCTGAAGAGCCAGCCAGCCAGGATCCGCCATTCAGTCCGGTGCTGCCCCTCAGGCCGGTGCTGCCCCTTAGTCAGGTACTGTCCCTTAGTCCGGTGCTGCCCCTTAGTCCGGTGCTGCCCCTTAGTCCGGTGCCGCCCCTTAATCCAGTGGGGTTTAATTGGGGGGTGGTCAGGTGGAGGGGCCTACGGAAGCGGATAGTGACTAAGGTGGGGTGGGGACCACGACCTGGGCCAGAGCCGCCACCATGGACAGACGCCCACCCAGACCCTCCCCTAGACTGTATGCTGGTGCGCCCGGAGTGCGCACCTTTAGGGGGGGGTACTGTGATACGCTGGCTCCATGGACTTTGATTATTTGAGCCAGGGTTGTTCATTTTCATTGTTTGGGTGTATTTCTATGTTGGGTTTTGGGTGGTTTTCTATGGTTGCATTTCTGTCACGTTTATTTCTAGGATTAGTCATATGACTCCCAATCGGAGGTAACGAGTGTCAGCTGTCGGCTCGTTATCTCTGATTGGGAGCCATATTTAAACTGTGTGGTTTCTCCTTGGTTTGTGGGTTTTTGTTCCATGTTCCTGTACAGTATTTGTAACTGTGGACTTCACTAGTCGTCTTGGTTTATTGTTTTGTCGTTCGTGTACTTTTCTCTAATAAAGTCATGTTCGTTCAACGCGCTGCGTTTTGGTCTCCTTCGCTCATTGACGACCGTGACACAAGTACTAAGTCATGTTTTGCAGAGGGGTCAAATACTTATTTCCCTCATTAAAATGCAAATCAATTTATAAAATGTTTGACATGCGTTTATCTGGATTTTTTTGTTGTTATTCTGTCTCTCACTGTTCAAATAAACCTACCATTAAAATTATAGACTGATCATGTCTTTGTCAGTGGGCAAACGTACAAAATCAGCTGGGGATCAAATACTTTTTTCCCCTCACTGTATATGTAGTCTTAGAAATAAGGTTAATGAAATCAATAACTTGGTAACATCAGATAACATACATATATTAGCCATTTCTGAGACTCATTTAGATAATTAATTTGATGATACACCAGTAGCAATACAGTGATATAAAATCTATAGAAGAGACAAGAATGCTTATGGTGGAGGTGTTGCTGTATATATTCAGAGCCATATCCCTGTAATGCTTAGAGAAGATCTTATGTCAAGTGTTATTGAAGTGTTGTGGTTGCAGGTTCACCTTGCACATCTAAAGCTTTTTCTTTTGAGGTGTTGCTATAGGCCACCAAGTGCTAACAGTCAGTATCTAAATAATATGTGTGAAATGCTTGATAGTGTATGTGATGTAAACAGAGAGGTATACTTTCTGGAGGACCTGAATATTGACTGGTTTTCATCAAGCTATCCACTTAAGAGGAAGCTTCTCACTGTAACCAGTGCCTGTAATCTGGTTCAGGTTATTAATCAACCTACCAGGGTGTCTACAAACACAGGAACAAGATCATCCACATGTATTGATCACATTTTTACTAATACTGTAGAACTTCGTTCTAAAGCTGTATCCGTACCCATTGGATGCAGTGATCACAATATAGTGGCTATATCCAGGAAAGTTCCAAAAGCTGGGCCTAAAAAAGTATATAAGAGATCATACAAAATATTTTGCTGTGACTCTTATGTGGATGATGTTACAAATATTTGTTGGTCTGTTGTGATTAATAAGGAGCATCCAGACGCTGCACTTGAGGAATTTATGAAATTGCTTCTTCCAATTACTGATAAACATGCACCTGTTAAGAAAGTGACTGTTAAAACTGTTAACGCTCCATGGATTGATGAGGAAATGAAAAACTGTATGGTTGAAAGAGATGGGGCAAAAGGAGTGGCTAATAAGTCTGGCTGCACATCTGACTGGCTGACGTACTGCAAATTGAGAAGTGAATTGACTAAACTCAACAAAAAGAAGAATACACTTTATTATGAAGCCAAGATCAATGATATAAAGAATTATGGAAAAAAAACTTTGGAGTACTTTAAATGAAATGATGGGCAGAAAGACTAATTCAAATCCATCTTTCATCGAATCAGATGGCTTATTCATCAAAAAACCATTTGATGTTGTCAATTAAATGTATGATTACTTCATTGGCAAAGTGGGAAACCTTAGGCAGGAAATGACAACAACGAACAGTGAGCCATCTTACTCATGCATAAAAAACAAATAATGAAAGAAAGGCATTGTAAGTTTGAATTTTGTACAGTTAGTTTGGGAGAGGTGGAACAATTATTGTTATCAATCAATAATGACAAACCTCCTGGCATTGACAACTTAGCTGACTCTATAGCCACTCCTATCTGTTATATCTTTAATCTGAGCCTAGAGGAAAGTATTTGTCCTCAGACCTGGAGGGAAGCCAAAGTCATTCTGCTACCCAAGAGTGGTAAAGTGTCCTTTACTGGTTCTAACAGCAGACCTATCAGCTTGCTGCCAGCTCTTTGAAAATTGTTTGACCAAATACAATGCTATTTCTCTGTAAACAAATTAACAACAGACTTTCAGCATGCTTATAGAGAAGGGCATTCAACATGTACTGCGCTGACACAAATGACTGATGATTGGTTGAAAGAAATTGATAATAAGAAGATTGTGGGAGCTGCACTGTTCAGTGCAGCCTTTGATATTAATGACCATAACCTGTTCTTGAGAAAACGTATGTGTTGTGGTTTTTCAACCTCTGCCATATTGTGGATTCAGAGCTATCTATCTAATAGAACTCAGAGGGTTTTCTTTAATGGAAGCTTCTCTAATGTCAAATATTTAAAGTGTGGTGTACCGCAGGGCAGCTCTCTAGGCCCTCTACTCTTTTCTATTTTTACCAATGACCTGCCACTGGCATTAAACAAAGCATGTGTGTCCATGTATGATGATGATTCAACCATATATGCATCAGCAACCACAGCTGATGAAGTCACTGAAAGAAAAAGAGTTGCAGTCTGCTTTGGAATCGGTGGTCAGTAATATATTGGTCCTGAACATCTCTAAAACTAAGAGCATTGTATTCGGTTCAAATCATTCCCTAAATTCTAGACCTCAGCTGAATCTGGTAATGAATGGTGTGGCTGTTGAACAAGTTGAGGAGACTAAATTACTTGGTGTTACCTTAGATCGTAAACTGTCATGGTAAAAAAATATAGATTCAATGGTTGTAAAGATGGGGAGAAGTCTGTCCGTAATAAAGCTCTGCTTTTTTGACACCACACTCCACAAAGCAAGTCCTGCAGGCTCTAGTTGTATCTTATCTTGATTATTGTCCAGTCATATGGTCAAGTGCTGCAAAGAAAGACCTAGTTAATCTGCAGCTGGCCCAGAACAGAGTGGCACGTCTTGCTCTTCATTGTAATCAGAGGGCTAATATTAATACTATGCATGCCAGTCTATCTTGGCTGAGAGTTGAGGAAAGACTGACATTTTTTTTGTGGAAAAATGTATGTGTTGGAAATTCCAAATTGTTTGCATAGTCAACTTACACACAGCACTGACACACACATTTACCCCACCAGACATGCCACCAGGATTCCTTTCACAGTCCCCAGGTCCAGAAAAAATTCAAGGAAACAGTATTATACAGAGCCATAAGTGCATGGAACTCCTTTCCATTTTTTATAGCGCAAGTGAACAGCAAACCTGGTTTCAAAAAACAAATAAAGCAACACCTCATGGCACAACACCGCTCCCCCATGTGACCTACTTGTTGTGGGTATGTACTGACATGTATGTGTAACTGATA
The DNA here is from genome assembly GCF_964263955.1 of Coregonus lavaretus. Classification (NCBI taxonomy): domain Eukaryota; kingdom Metazoa; phylum Chordata; class Actinopteri; order Salmoniformes; family Salmonidae; genus Coregonus; species Coregonus lavaretus. The sequence goes on from NC_139989.1 coordinate 16,239,197, forward strand.
GATGCACACACACACATACACACACACACACACACACATACACACACATACACACACTACATGTTCATGTTTTTAAATATATGTAAATTGTCAAGCCTTTTGTCTGTAATGTCTTTTTCGTTATGTGTCGGACCCCAGTAAGACTGGCTTTCGCCATTGGCGTCGGCTAATGGGGATCCTAATAAATCAAAATCAAAAAACACTTTACTGACAGGCAATAGATCCATTATTTAACCTTCCACCTCTATTTTGTCAGGTGTTTTTTTACTAAATGTACCTGGTTATCCAAGAGATTAACCGTTGAGACACTTGAGAAGAGTAAGAGCGCAGAGAACAACCAAAGTTGAAATATTGTATACAGTAAGTAAGACCATGTAATCTCAGAATTTATGGGGATGAAAAAATATATATGTTTAAGTAAAAGACTGTGGTTATACATGATATTCACAGACATCCTTACAACACTCTTGAGTCAAGTCCACAGTCATATCACAACCAAAACGTTCTCTCCCCCTACTCTACCCTCCCCTAACCAACCAGGCTGATTCGGTTACACATTTCCACCGGTGTTATCGTGTGAATCTGGCCTTGTTCAGCACACAGGGAGTAAAACGTGAGTCTGGGAGCAGAAATGTAGCGCTGAAAGCTCTGCTCTGTGTTGGGAGTTGATCTACGACAGGTCTGAGCTGAGTATTCCAGGAATCTAACCCCCTCTTCCTGCTCTAGCTTGCCCCATTAGTCTAGACATATTTCACTGTCACCGTTAACATTACATGACTGGGCAGCCTGGAGAGTACCGGAGACTGTAACACGGGAGCCTAGGGTGTACAAGGTTTCTCTCTGGCAAAGTTATGGTTCGTAAAAACCACCTCGGTCTACTGCTAGTACCTACCAGCCATGGCGCTAGGCTTTAAAGGGAAAAGCATGACAGCAGAAAAAAAGACAAGTAGAGGGAGGTAGAGAGAGATGGAGAGAAACAGAGAGTGTGTGAGAGAGAGATCAGAGAAAAGAGTTTCATTCACAGAATGTGGATCTCTGAGTCTACAGGCTTGCTTCCATTGTATGCGCACAGAGTCACTTTTAGAGGCATCATTCCAGACAAAAGCACACAGAGAGCCCTTTAGAAAACATGCAGTCTAATTTCTCTTTTATTTTTTCCATTCACTTAAGCATCTGATTAAAAGGAAAACAATTTCCTTCTGGTGCCTCCAAGATCAATGTGGCTTATCGCTTCTGAGGCGGCAGCCTGAACAAGCAGCCGAATGAAACAGGCAAATAAATAAATAGTTTTACAGTACGTCACATAATTGGCCCCAAAGCTCTCCATCTGAGTGAATGACTGAGTGTGTGTATGTGTGCACACCTGTTTATGCGCTGTGTGAACAGAATTTAACAGTACAAACACCACATGCTATTCTATGGCTGCCGATGCGGTAAACCATCAAATCAGTTCATTATCCTCATCTCGTCTTCTAGCATATAATACCATAAACATACCCCTTTTTCTAATACTGGATAAGAATGTCTGGTCATTGGACTACATGATAAATGGTGGAGAAGTTACATTCACCTGGCAACATACGGCCCCTGGGCTGAGTAGCTCCTCGTCCGGTTTGATCTTGGAGCGTTTGTGGTGCATGGGGTCCCCAGTGCTGCTCACCGCTGACTCACTAGTGGGTTTGGTCTGTGGGAACAACCACAATAACTTCACTTCAACATACTATATGATAGAATGACCATAAATGATGAGCATAAATTAACATTTACGTTCAATTGTATGATGACATCCTGTTTAATACTGTTCAAGGGATCTAGTTTATCCTACTAAAAGGAAGCATAATACAGCTTGTTGTCTATTAAATTCGAGGCAATTTATTAAGCCAATGATTTTATACAGGGGTTGTCTATCCGGCTTCACCTTTGGATGACCTGACTCTGGCTTGATTGGTCCTGGCCCTGTTACATGCAGGCGAGCCAGAAATAAAACATTAACAAGGAAAGCTGAACTGGCCTGGAAAGATTCCTTGGCTCGTATCTGTGTAACTAGTCTAATAGAACAAATTTAATTGGTAGTATATGAAATGCAAGGTAGTATATGATTCTGGTTGTTTCCCCAGCATTGGACAGAATGGTGGAACGTTTTGTGAATATTGTTTACATAGTTCTCTAACACAACTAGGAACAGCAGAGGGTGAGGAACGTACCAGATGCCATGTTAAAAAAATCCCCCCAAAATTGGAAGGAATAAATAAAGAGGAATAATTGAATATTTGCTTTAAATGCAAGCCCCCACATACATTAGGAATGGAGAGAGATAAAAGGGAACACCGTGGGATCCATCCATCCATGTCAATATTCCAGTTTTAACCCTTGTATTCCTCCTGTGTGATTAATGGTGTCAGTGGTGGGATCCTATGCTAACAAGCCCCTTGTTGTTTCTCACGTGAAACAGAACGTTCCGGAACGACGTTCCCAGTCCAAAACAACACATCCAAGGGACCGCAACTCCCATGAGGCCAGAGCGCGGAGGGGCCTGCTTCTACTTCTTCCTGTCTGAGCCTTGTACCTGTATAGGCTACCCCGGACGCTGCTGGCGCGCGGCTAGAACATGGCAGCGCTATCTATTACCTGTGATGATGAATAGCAGAGGCTTCTGCTGCGGTGGAGGGAGAAGTGTCTCACCTGTGAGGAGTCATTGGAGATGACGGAGCGCTCGCTGGGGGTCAGGCCAAGGGGAGGGATGCCCGGGACAGGACGCTGGGTGGCGAAGGCCGGGGAGGGGTGGATGAGGGGCGGACTGTGGCCGAATGCAGAACCCACCATCCCTGGTTGCCGACCAAGCAGCTGCTGGTGCATCTGAAGTGCCACGGGGGTGGGAGGGTAGGAGAAACTCAAAGCCGGACTGGAGGGAAACAATATCATGATTAGTATTTGGTTGACGAGAAACATACAACAACATACAACAAGGCTTTGTGCAGGTGCTGGATTTTTTTTCAACAACCTTTTCCCATGATCAGTATTTATCAAATGATCAATTACTGTACCTCTATCAAACTACATTCTGATGTATTTGAAATGGCAATTGCAATGGCACCGAGGCAAAATGAGGGAAAAAGAGAAAAAATGTTGGGCTAGCTCCTCATCCCTGAGGACAATTTGACAGGAGTTGTGATGCTGTTGTAACACTGGAGCCACAGGACCCAAGGCAGATCCCTGGCAATGAATGTTCAGCTTGTTAGCACCGTGAATTACTGTTGTGGTCCCTTGCCAGGCCGTCATTGTAAATAAGAATTTGTTCTTAATTGACCTGCCTGGTAAAATCAAGGCTAAAAAAATCAAAAAAATCAAGGTTATACTTAGAGCTGCAAATGTTTTTAACTTTCTCAAAATTCCAAGGTTTTCTGGAAATCCCTGTTTGCGGATTCCCGGAATCAGAAGGATAAGCAGTAAATCTGTGAAAAATGTAGGGAACCTTAGAAATGTGCAACTTTAGTTATACTACATCTCTCCACTGTGTACAAACTCAACAATATAAAGCAGGCCTAGTCTATAACTACAGTCACTTCACATTGCACAGTCTGCATGCTAGCTTTCCCCTACTGTGAAAAGACCTAGATCATTGGTAACCTTCCTTCCCCATAGATCTACATTAAGGCTAGGGTGTTTACATACACCATAGATTAGAACAGAATCCAAACCGCCCACTCTCCTGTATAAGCTCTCTCTATAAACACAGGTAGCACCAGGTAAACACAAGTCTCTATGGTTCAATAGCAGTCACGCGTGGTGGGCCTCCATTCATCCTGCCTCCCTGACGCCTGTTCTCAGCCTCTCAGCCCGGACCCATATGTCTGCTGAGCTTATTACAGGCACTGAGTGGAAATCAATGGGCCGAGACGCATTTGGGGGCCCATCCGCTTGTCATATCACTCATCAGTCTGGGGGCCCTATCATTGGCCCTGTCACATGGGCCACAGTGGCTTGTGATTGATCAGGTTCTCCTTTCAGATCGCTGATCAATGGCTCCGGGTAGGACTATGGATCTCCCTCTCTCTTTTTCTCTCTTTTTCTTTCTCTGTCATTTCGGTGATAGTGTGTATCAGGGGAGTGGTGTTTGGGAGGGTGTGTGGATGACTGACACATGCCGCCGGGTAGGCTGGGTAAATAGGTGGACAAGGCCCACCAGGAGATGGGGCGCAGAGGAGACACACACAAGCACGCGCGCACACACACACAGTAGCCTGGTGCCAAATCTGTTTGTGCTGTATAGCCAACTCCATTGGCTCTAGCCAGCCCTCCTCCCATGTGGTTTGCCTTTCCTTGGGAAACCTCACTAGTCCACCACATCCTAATGCATCCCCCCACCTCCACTAGAACAACATCCCACACAAACATAGGCTCTGCCCCAGGCCCTCCATCCACTCCTTCCCCTTACCCACAGCCCTCCAGAGAGACCGAAGGATGTTGGTCCTTTTTATCGTCCTGTACCTGACTTTCCCAGAATTCCCAAGTTTTCCAGAAATCGCTGAAATCAGGAAGGAATAGGCAGGATATCCGGGAATCATCCAACCAGAATTTCTGGAAAAACTGGGAATTTGGGGAAAGTTACTGGAATTTTGCAAGCCTTATCCCGTACCTGATGGCCCCGGCAGAGAGGTGTCCGTAAGAGCCATTGGTGGAGGAGCTGGAGCGGGAGTTGTTGAGGATGGTGACCAGGGAGTTTGGCGAGCTGCGGATCATGGTCTGCAGGTCGAAGCTGTGCTCCGACAGGGGAGAAATGGGCAGGGCCCGCTTCCGACTGGGCCTCGCCGTCAGCCTGGGGCTGGGGAACCGAGAGCCTGCAGGAGAGGACGGCAATAGAGTAGAGACATTAGACCCAAAGAAGTTGCAGTCCACAGAACCTCTTTGGATAGAAACTTAGTAGGTGAAAGAGAGAGATTAATTAATCTATTGTGTTTAATCATATACTGGTTTTGTATGTTTATTTGTTGGCTTGTCTTATTGGTTTGTCTTATCTTTATGAGTGCTTTTATAGCATTGTAGCCTACTTTTGCTTTAACCACAGGCAAACATAGAGGGGCCATAGAGTGAGCTTCACTGACTAAGACTTACCTAATTCAATCCAATCAACAAACAAAAGGTTATCTCACAAAAAACTATTTTGAATGAAAGTGTGCAATGGATGAACTTCATACAAGACAACACAGGGATGCCTTTTATGTCAAAGCTCTTTACTGACTGGGTTATGGCAATCAAGTATTCAAATGCAGTCAATGTTGAATGGAAATACTATGAGTGGCTTTGAAAAGGTACCAAGCCGCCAACAACACTGCCTCTCTCTATTGCTTTCTCTCTTTCTCTCTCCACACACAATGAGCCGCATGTACAGATTAAGAAATTACTTTTGTTGTATTTTCACTCTGAGATGTCACAAACAAGACAGGGAAAAACAGAGGGAGAAGTAAAGAAGCGGAGGGAGGAGAAAAAACAGAGAAAATACACTGAGGGGATGTTGCGCTTTGTGCGTGAACTGACACAATGACTTTGTGACTCAGACTCGGTAGGGAAAACATTTCAGCTGTTTTTCTTTTCTATTTTGTCGTGGGCAAACAAAACCAGCTTACCCTGTACTCACTCCCTTCTTCCCTGTCTCGCTCCTTCCATCCTTCCCTCCCTCAAATTCAAACGCTCGCTCTCGCCTGACACATCCAGCGATTACGGAGGCCTCCATTCACATGGAAATCAGTTGTATATATGTGTGTGTGTGTCTGCCTGTGTGTGTGTGTGCCTGTGTGTGTGTGTGGTGAAGTTCCTGGCATACGTAGGCCTGTATTTAGAGCATGGAGCTCGAGGAAGAGAGGAGAGAGGAACCTCTCTACATTGTCTCTGCTCTGGCCTCTATAGAAACCTGCCTCTGTCTCTTTGACGTCTCAGAGAGGGGGGTTGGGGACACACACACACACTCACACATACAAACACACAAATGCCTCCCGCACATACAGTGGGGAGAACAAGTATTTGATACACTGCCGATTTTGCAGGTTTTCCTACTTACAAAGCATGTACAGGACAATAGGCAAGCAGCTTGGTGAGAAGGCAACAACTGTTGGCGCAATTATTAGAAAATGGAAGGAGTTCAAGATGACGGTCAATCACCCTTGGTCTGGGGCTCCATGCAAGATCTCACCTCGTGGGGCATCAATGATCATGAGGAAGGTGAGGGATCAGCCCAGAACTACACGGCAGGACCTGGTCAATGACCTGAAGAGAGCTGGGACCACAGTCTCAAAGAAAACCATTAGTAACACACTACGCCGTCATGGATTAAAATCCTGCAGCGCACGCAAGGTCCCCCTGCTCAAGCCAGCGCATGTCCAGGCCCGTCTGAAGTTTGCCAATGACCATCTGGATGATCCAGAGGAGGAATGGGAGAAGGTCATGTGGTCTGATGAGACAAAAATAGAGCTTTTTGGTCTAAACTCCACTCGCCGTGTTTGGAGGAAGAAGAAGGATGAGTACAACCCCAAGAACACCATCCCAACCGTGAAGCATGGAAGTGGAAACATCATTCTTTGGGGATGCTTTTCTGCAAAGGGGACAGGACGACTGCACCGTATTGAGGGGAGGATGGATGGGGCCATGTATCGCGAGATCTTGGCCAACAACCTCCTTCCCTCAGTAAGAGCATTGAAGATGGGTCGTGGCTGGGTCTTCCAGCATGACAACGACCCGAAACACACAGCCAGGGCAACTAAGGAGTGGCTCCGTAAGAAGCATCTCAAGGTCCTAGAGTGGCCTAGCCAGTCTCCAGACCTGAACCCAATAGAAAATCTTTGGAGGGAGCTGAAAGTCCGTATTGCCCAGCGACAGCCCCGAAACCTGAAGGATCTGGAGAAGGTCTGTATGGAGGAGTGGGCCAAAATCCCTGCTGCAGTGTGTGCAAACCTGGTCAAGACCTACAGGAAACTGTATGATCTCTGTAATTGCAAACAAAGGTTTCTGTACCAAATATTAAGTCCTGCTTTTCTGATGTATCAAATACTTATGTCATGCAATAAAATGCAAATTAATTACTTAAAAATCATACAATGTGATTTTCTGGATTTTTGTTTTAGATTCCGTCTCTCACAGTTGATGTGTACCTATGATAAAAATTACAGACCTCTACATGCTTTGTAAGTAGGAAAACCTGCAAAATCGGCAGTGTATCAAATACTTGTTCTCCCCACTGTACATACATGCAATCTCTGACACACAATACATCTCAGGAAATATGTTTGTCACTTGAGGAATTTGTTCCTCGGAAATCCAGCTGTATTCACACAAACACTGCCTCTCGTAAACCTGCGATAACAACACTTCTCAGTCAAACTCCTACCCCCTGGTCGACCTGTGACACGCTCTCACAAACCACATCCCCTGCATCTCTCTGTAACGAACCTCTTAAAAACTACGCCCCTGGTCCACGGGTGAGGGACTGCTTCCACCTGTGGTGAGTTAGGAGGGGGGTGAATGAACTGCAGAGGGGGTAGAGGAGGGGGGCAGTCCCATCACAGCAGGGCCTCCTGGGAGTTGAGTTTATTAATGCTGCAGCCACATGATAAATGGCCCAACCAGGAGGAGAGGAGAGGGAGAGGTAGAAGAGAGGGAGAGGGGAGCGTCGCGGCCCGTAGCGGGGTAGCCGGAGTGTCCCTCTAATTTCCCTGTGATTTATGGATGGGTCGGCTGGTTAGGCACAGCGTCATTAATTCACACGAACGGGACAGGGAGGGACCAGACAGGCTAGACTGACTGACGGCAGTAAAAAATAAACCATGAGCTTGGAGCCCAAAACCCCCAAAATAGGGCCACCTGAGAGGCATCTGGCCCTCTCACAACACCTCTCCTCTCCCCATCTCCTCTCCTCCTCCAAACAATACGCTGGACATATCCTACATGATAAATCATAACCCTAAACTAGCAGCAATATGAAAACTAACACTGCTATACTGTCCAACCACTACCTCAACTGAATTTAATTAAATAAAACACTGTCGTTCTTAGGGTTCAATCGACGGTTGGAAGGATGTGATCTTTTGATCAGTAAGCTTACAATTTCCTCAGGTAAAAAACATGACAAACTATTCTAATGAAAAAATTGCCAAATAGCTAATTATACAGCCAAAATACAGATGTTAGCATAGCGCTAGCTAATTAGAGCGTAAAAACATGTGACAATGGCCCATTAAAGCCCCAAACAGCCAAGACAGCACCATTGTTTCATTAACCAGGCTCTCACCTAAGTTAATTACATTGATGTAGACTGACTGAAACTATGCTAGCTTCGACGCAACTAGGCCCCATTATTAGCCAAAACCTCTTGATATGATAACGCCACACTCTTTATGCCTTTTTTTCTCCTCTAAAATCTATATCTCACAAAGGAAGAGCTTTAAAGTGTTAATTTTCCTGCCGTGTGTGTGGAACACACATTGTTGAAACGCAACGAGTTATTACCGGCAATGATCACAGGCGATTGTGAAGTAGTGAAGAGCTAGCATAGCCGCGGCATCATCTCCCATTTGAAACTGTGGCCCTAATTGTTTTGTTTCACTCTATTAATCTTAAACGTTGACACAGAAGAAAGGATTTCTCCCTGTGATGATGAATGGTGAGACATTCCAATTCCCAGTTAATAGCAATTAATTTTCTGATAGCCGTGCAAGTTTGGCTAGTTTTAATTAGTTTGTTCGGAGGAATAGGGGGGTGACTTCACCCCGGATTTCCATGAAAGCGACGGCTGGCTGACTAAATACCTTCTCATCAAAGGGAGAGGGGTGAGGCTGTCTGACCTTCCCTAAGATTCAGTGTGCCTTTAATTTCCTATTTACACTTTAAAATAACTCATTAGCATAAGTCCTCTGCACAGGCAGTCCTGAGCCCGGCACATTAAGACAATGGCTCATTTAAATTATGTCAGTTTAGAATCGCTTGCTACTCCTTCCTCGTTTGGTAGGATTGTTATTTTGCTCCATTTAAAACAGATTGACGTAGATAGTGCAGGGAGAATATTACACCTATCTGTAATATTCAGACACACACACACACACACACACATAGCCATTGAATTTGAAAGTTTGGGTCAGTATGTTGAGCTCAGTGCAGTGCAGACTTACTCTCCATGGCCTGTAGATACTCCATGTGCAGGGCGCTGCTGGTGGCTCCGGCCGTGGACGCCACGGAGGGGAGGAGGTCTGTGTAGGGGCTACGGTGGCCCGCCAGAAGAGCCATCTGGTGGTAGTACTCTGCAGTGGTCAGGCCTGTGTGAGGGACTAAGGAAGAGGGGGAGGAGGGAGGAGGTGAAGGGAAGGCAAATAGGATAGGAAGAGAAAGAGGGAGGGAGAGAGCGATAGAGAGAGAGAGAGAGAGAGAGAGAGCGATAGAGAGAGAGAGAGAGAGAGAGAGAGAGAGAGAGAGAGAGAGCGAGCGAGGGAGAGGGGAGGGGAGAGACATGCATGTTAGGTGAGATAATGACACCGTAAGAGAGGCCTGCAACACCTACCACAAAACACCTGCAAATACATGATACTTACAGTAGATGAACACTCAGCACATCTGTAATGTATTGTAATGTAATGAGCACATTAGCAACACCATCATGTATAGAGTGGAACAGAACTGATGTATGAGGAGCATGATCTGCATTCCAAAGTGCACTATATAGGGAATGGGGTGCCATTTGGAACGCAGACATGCTTTGAGGTAGTGTACTAGGTCCCAGATGGGATTTCAAGCTGCTTACTCAGAGTTTACAGTACTGTATGTCTTGGTTTTAAACAGAATTGTTCATTCATGCAGGTATGCATATCATATCTCATTCGATGTTGTTTTGCCAATGGGTAAGTCTAGGTGTGTGTGTGTGTGTGTGTGTGTGTGTGTGTGTGTGTGTGTGTGTGTGTGTGTGTGTGTGTGTGTGTGTGTGTGTGTGTGTGTGTGTGTTGTGGGTTCATTCCACGGGGGGCCAGTATGAAAATGTATACACTCACTAACTGTAAGTCGCTCTGGATAAGAGCGTCTGCTAAATTAGTAAAATGTAAAATGTAAATGTGTCTGCTGTGTGTTATGGAGCATAGCAGGGCTGCAGGGTGCAGATACTCAACCTGCTCTTTCACTCTGTTCCTTAAAACTCCATGAGAAACAAAAGGCCCAAATCTGCCCAGATCTGCATGCATAAAGAAACAGCAACACGTTCTGAATCTGCCCCCTCTCCATCTCCCTCCCTCTCTCTCTCTCCTCCACTCCCCCGCTCTCTCTCTCTCCCCCTCTGAGTCTGCCTCACTTTCCAACCTCTTCCCTTAGTTATAGAGAGCTAGTCCTTGAACCGTATCCTAAAAATAAACATCTGGCATCGTGCTTCCATATGTAAATATCCCAACCAAGAAAAGGCTAGAAAGAGGGGGAGAGAAGAGAGAGAATAAAAGACTGACACTGTGGTTTTGGATGCAAATATGAAATCAGTTTAGCCCACAAAGTGTTACAGCTAATTCCTCTATTTTTCTTCCCATTTTAAAGAAAGAAGAGAAGAAATAAATAAAAAAATTAAACGCGGGATGAAAAGATCTCCTCAGAAGGCTGGCCTGTATGCCTGGCAATATGCATCTCTGATTGGTTCACTGGATGGAAGAAGAAATTCCCAAATTAATTCGGTTTGGGTATTATGTCTTAAGTGGAGGGGGGAGTTTCTTAATTGTCTTCGTTTTTCCGCTTTAGCTTTGCTTCTGCGTTCAACTGTAATGTGCCTCATTCTCTATTCGTGCGCAGAAAGGGCTTTGCAGAATTTCCTGGCATGGCTAGTGCCATCCTGGGGGCAAGTGGGGTGGGGGGGATTGGGGACTTGTGTGGCATTTGACGTGGAGGAGAAGCAGCTCAGTGTGCCTCAGGAGTTAGTGGTTGGTGGTGTCACAGGGCCCTCCTTAAGAGCAACAATGGGATGAGAGGTGCAAGTACAGTCACTATCACCACCAGTGTGAGAAGAAGAGGAGTGAGAGGGTGAGAGAGAGTGATGGTGGGAGGCAGAGAGAGGTAGAGCAGCCAGAGAGAGCGAGAGCGCAAGGGAGGTAGAGGAAAAAAGAGAGCAAGAGATAGGTGGTACTAAATCCCACCCACTTCAAATCTTCCACCAATTCTGCTAATTAATTAATCATTATTCAAATGTACTTCCAGTAAAAAGAAAAATCTGTGCAGACTGAAAAAGGAAAAAACCTATAAGCACGACAATATACTAACAACATAAAGGCTGATAGGTTAATTAACTGTTTGATTGATTAAAATAGTAATGATTTGCCTCATTTCACACTTTTACAGTATGAGCTATAAGTTGATGTAGCACAAAAAGCATTTTGATGTAAAGCAACGCTAGTAGAGAATTTCCTTTGTAAAGAGAAACTAGAACAAAAAAAGTGCACACTTTGTGTTAAAGCACAGAGCGCAATGCATGTTGAGAGGAGGAGTGATTGAGAGTGGGAGACTGGGATGAGAAGAGGCTCTCAGTTCCTGCATAGAGGAAGTGCCCCCATTCTATCCAACTCTTCACAAAGGCACTTGAGGACAAGGTAGGAGACCAGCACGGCTCTAATATAACCTCTAGTTCAGAGGTGAACTGAGGGACTTAGTTGGAGACTCTGTCATGTCTCAAATGGCAGCCTATTCCATATGCAGTGCACTACATTTGACCAGAGCCTTATTGGTCAAAGTAGCACAAAAGGTATACAGGGATTAGGGAATTTGGGGCACACACTATAAGGGCTACAGCAACAAAATAGTCATAGCTGACTGCACCCGTGACAGTTACCAAGCCACATGAGCTGAACACCACAAAATTGTTTTGTTTTTGTATAGTATCAATGTCATAACAATGTGGTCGTATCATTCTGTTCAACTACCTCAAATACAATCACCTCAACTTTTCCTTGAGCAGAATGGAACACAGCCAGCCACAGCTCAATCCAGCTGTGATTACCAACACCCCCTGGGAGAGGAAGGGGAGGCTGGCCATGTTCAGTAATTGAGCTCCAGGCTTCAATTAAAGGTCCAGGCCAGGAGGCTGGAGCGGAGCAGCACTGCTGAGGCTGTTTAAAAGCAGACGCACTACAGACTGTAATTGATTTCCCAGTCTGTATCTATCACTGGAACCAAAATGCTCCCTGCAGGACACCATGTCTGCATCCGAAATGGCACCATATTCCCTATGTAGTGCACTACTTTTGACCAGAGCCCTAGTGCCATTTGGGACGCAACCCATTTGCACCCCTGTTAACCCTACCCTCCCTGGTCCTCCACTCCTCTGCCCCCCCGACCCTGGCCTTGAACCTGAGCCACCCTCTACTTCTGTCTGTACTGTACATGATGCAACCTCCAGAGGTCCACTGATCCACAGATCAAAGAGAATAACCTCCCTCAAACCTCCCCCTACGCACACACACTCACGCATGCAGTCACACGCTGCACGCGCTGCACACACACTAAAATAAAGTCACATGCGCACATGCCAGACAGACACATGCACACAGTTCAAATAAATGAATGAGGTCACCTCTGTCATGACCTTTGTTTGACATGAAGCACCTCATTATAAGGCTCAAACTTAAACTGATCCTCACTGTACACTCTTAATAGCTGAACCTATTGATCACCAACACAGTAGACATTTTTTCTGCAAACCTTAGGGCCCTTAGGGACTCTGGGGGCCAGGTCTGTGTGGTACTGTACAACATTGCATTGTTTTAAGTACAGCTACAGTGAGGGAAAAAAGTATTTGATCCCCTGCTGATTTTGTACGTTTGCCCACTGACAAAGAAATGATCAGTCTATCATTTTAATGGTAGGTTTATTTGAACAGTGAGAGACAGAATAACAACAAAAACATCCAGAAAAACGCATGTCAAAAATGTTATAAATTGATTTGCATTTTAATGAGGGAAATAAGTATTTGACCCCCTCTCAATCAGAAACATTTCTGGCTCCCATGTGTCTTTTATACAGGTAACGAGCTGAGATTAGGAGCACACTCTTAAAGGGAGTGCTCCTAATCTCAGCTTGTTACCTGTATAAAAGACACCTGTCCACAGAAGCAATCAATCAATCAGATACCAAACTCCACCATGGCCAAGACCAAAGAGCTCTCCAAGGATGTCAGGGACAAGATTGTAGACCTACACAAGGCTGGAATGGGCTACAAGACCATCGCCAAGCAGCTTGGTGAGAAGGTGACAACAGCGATTATTCGCAAAATGGAAGAAACACAAAAGAACTGTCAATCTCCCTCGGCCTGGGGCTCCGTGCAAGATCTCACCTCGTGGAGTTGCAATGATCATTAGAACGGTGAGGAATCAGCCCAGAACTACATGGGAGGATCTTGTCAATGATCTCAAGGCAGCTGGGACCATAGTCACCAAGAAAACAATTGGCAACACACTACGCCGTGAAGGACTGAAATCCTGCAGTGCCCGCAAGGTCCCCCTGCTCAAGAAAGCACATATACAGGCCCGTCTGAAGTTTGCCAATGAACATCTGAATGATTCAGAGGAGAACTGGGTGAAAGTGTTGTGGTCAGATGAGACCAAAATCGAGCTCTTTGGCATCAACTCAACTCGCCGTGTTTGGAGGAGGAGGAATGCTGCCTATGACCCCAAGAACACCATCCCCACCGTCAAACATGGAGGTGGAAACATTATGCTTTGGGAGTGTTTTTCTGCTAAGGGGACAGGACAACTTCACCGCATCAAAGGGACGATGGACGGGGCCATGTACCGTCAAATCTTGGGTGAGAACCTCCTTCCCTCAGCCAGGGCATTGAAAATGGGTCGTTGATGGGTATTCCAGCATGACAATGACCCAAAACACACGGCCAAGGCAACAAAGGAGTGGCTCAAGAAGAAGCACATTAAGGTCCTGGAGTGGCCTAGCCAGTCTCCAGACCTTAATCCCATAGAAAATCTGTGGCGGGAGCTGAAGGTTCAAGTTGCCAAACGTCAGACTCGAAACCTTAATGACTTGGAGAAGATCTGCAAAGAGGAGTGGGACAAAATCCCTCCTGAGATGTGTGCAAACCTGGTGGCCAACTACAAGAAATGTCTGACCTCTGTGATTGCCAACAAGGGTTTTGCCACCAAGTACTAAGTCATGTTTTGCAGAGGGGTCAAATACTTATTTCCCTCATTAAAATGCAAATCAATTTATAACATTTTTGACATGCGTTTTTCTGGATTTTTTTTATTTCTTCTGTCTCTCACTGTTCAAATAAACCTACCATTAAAATTATAGACTGATCATGTCTTTGTCAGTGGGCAAACGTACAAAATCAGCAGGGGATCAAATACTTTTTTCCCTCACTGTAGCTAGTGCTGGGATTTATAGTCAAGTGAAAGATAGATTACAGAAAAGTATGTAGTATGTTTATCTGAATCAACTGATATTGTGGGACTCTGTATGCCTTAGCATAATGCATGTCTGTATGGGGGCTCATGAGAGGAAGAGAGTCTGCCTCCCAAATGGCACCCTATTCCCTATATAGTGCACTACTTTTGCAGGGCCTGGCACCCTATTCCCTATAAAGTGCACTACTTTTAACCAGAGCCATATATTGTGTACTACTTTTGCCCACAGCGCTATGGGCACTGGTCAGAAATGGTGCACTATAGGGAATAGGGTGCAATTTAGGAAGCAACCAGTGTGTTGTGAGTGTGGGTACTTACCGTCTGCAGGGCTGAGGCCCCTGGCTGCAGAGATCATAGAGAGGGAGGGGCTGGAGTGGAGTGACCGGATGTAGTCCATGTAGGGGTTGATGTAAGGGTGCGGAGGGTTAAAGGGTGATTCAGCCCCCACGGAGGGGTTCCGGTGGGGCGAGATCCGGATGAGGGAGATGTCGGAGAACGCCGGACTGCCGGCCAGCGAAGGAGGCCTACACAGACAAATGGGGAGAAAAACATAAAGAGGAAATAAGTACATTAACTCTTCTTTCATAGTGTGAGATATTACAGACCTTAGATTGATATTCAAACTTCTGTTTTGTAAAAGCTCATCAGAAGTGGTATATAGATGCCAGATTCCATAGAAGTTATCAGTGCCTTCAGAAAGTTTTCATACCCCTTTACTTATTCCACATTTTGTTGTTTTACAGCCTGAATTCAAAATGGATGAAATATATATTTTTCTCACCCATCTACACACAATACCCCATAATGACAAAGTGAAAACATGTTTTTATACATTTTTGCAAATCTCTTGAAAATTAAATACAGAAATATCTCATTTACATAAGTATTCACACCCCTGAGTCAATACATGTTAGAATCACCTTTGGCAGCGATTACAGCTGTGAGTGTTTCTGGGTAAGTCTCTAAGAGCTTTGCACACATGGATTGTAGAATATTTTCCCATTTTTCTTTTCAAAATTCTTTAAGCTCTGTCAAATTGGTTGTTGATCATTGCTATACTTGATCATTGCTGTACATGCTTCCTTCTTTTCACTCTGTCAATAAGGTTAGTATTGTGGAGTAACTACAATGTTGTTGATCCATCCTCAGTTTTCTCCTATCACAGCCATTGCACTCTGTAACTGTTTTAAAGTCACTACGCCTGTATCTTTGTAGTGACTGGGTGTATTGATACACCATCCAAGGTGTAAATAATAACTTCATGCTCAAAGGGATATTCAATGTCTTCTTTTATTATTTTTGGCCATCTACCAATAGGTGCCCTTCTTTGCGAGGCATTGGAAAACCTCCCTGGTCTTTGTGGTAGAATCTGTGTTCGAAATTCACTGCGCGACTGAGGGACCTTACAGATAAGTGTATGTGTGGGGTACAGAAATGAGGTAGTCATTCAAAAATCATGTTAAACATTATTATTGCACACAGGGTCCATGTAATTTATTATGTGACTTGTTTTTAGGCTTGCCATAACAAAAGGGTTGAATACTTATTGACTCAAGACATTTCAACTTTTCATTTTTAATTAATTTGTAAAGATTTCCAAAAACATAATTCCACTTTGACATTATGGGTATTGTGTGTAGGCCAGTGACAAAAAAATCTACATTTAATCCATTTTAAATTCAGGCTGTAACACAACAAAATGTGGGAAAAGTCAAGCGGTGTGAATACTTTCTGAAAGCACTGTATGGTTCAAAAGTCAGCCAACTAATATTTATATGGTTTAGGACACACATAAGTATCATGCTTATTGAAATATTATGGAAATAGTAATGTGTTCCTCCTCTCCACTCCCAGTGAGCCGACTGGCAAGGCCAGCAAATTAATGGTGACACTATCACCCTCCATCTGCACTCTACAGGGCTGAGCAGAGAGAGAGAGAGAGAGAGAGAGAGAGAGAGAGAGAGAGCAAGAGCAAGAGAGAGGAAAGAGAGAGCTGCATTCTTCCTGCTCCCTCCACAGACATTTCCTGAGATCAAAGGCTGCTTTCACCACTGTGTCTTAATCAGACCGAGACGTCAGGCCACTTTCACCACTAGACTAGCCACCATGTCTCACTATAGTAGCTAGCACTTCTCATAACTTTGCCTTCCTGTAAAAAAACATTTAGCAATTAGATATAAACCCACTAGATATCTATTTAGGTTGTATTTAGGGCACATTCAAGTGTCTAAAGAGGTTTACATGGTAAGGGTAGTGAACTCAGTCATTACCAATGAGCAGAACCACAAGCAATATCTGTCTGTCTAACAAAAACTACATTGTGAAACAAATGCTGTATGAAAAATCCTGTTCTATACACAGCAAATGTGTACATTAGAACCTAGAAATCTGGCTCCGCTACACTGAAGTTAATTTCTTGAAGAATACGTTCGGAAGAATCGACTAATACCATTCCCGTTTTATAATTGGCTAAGAGGGCTTGAAAACTTCATAATGATGGCCTTGAAGACAAAGCCCCTCTCTGGAGGATGAGGAGAAATCCACATATCAGCCTAGACATTAAGAGGCTGGGAGATTAGAGTGAATTAGACCCTCCACTCCTCCACTGTGGCTCCTCATAGGACTGACCTGCCACTATGGTCCCCAGGAGAGAGAGGTGGGAGATGGGAGGGGGAGGTAGAAAGAGAGAGAGAGAGAGAGAGAAAGAGAGAGAGAGAGAGAGAGAGAGAAAGAGAGAGAGAGAGAGAGAGAGAGAGAGAGAGAGAGAGAGAGAGAGAGAGAGAGAGAGAGAGAGAGAGAGAGAGAGAGAGAGAGAGAGAGAGAGAGAGAGAGAGAGAGAGAGAGAGAGAGAGAGAGAGAGAGAGAGAGAAAGAAAGAAAGAAAGAAAGAAAGAAAGAAAGAAAGAAAGAAAGAAAGAAAGAAAGAAAGAAAAGAAAGAAAGGAAAGAAAGAAAGAAAGAAAGAAAGAAAGAAAGAAAGAAAGAAGAGAAAGAAAGAAAGAAAGAAAGAAAGAAAGAAAGAAGAAGAAGTGTTCAAAGAAAGAGAGAGAAAGAAGAGAGTAAGTCATGTAATGTGAAGGAAGAGCCCAGAGTTTGGATCGGAGTGACCTTGAGCAAGGCCAGAGGACCGGAACATCCCAATTACACCCCTGGACCCTGTCCCCAAGTCCCCTACCGGCCCCTCTTGTCCCCTCACGTCCCCTCACCTCCCTCCCCATCAGCCCCCTAATGAAAGAGCTCAGGCCAATAACAAACCCTGAGGAGCAGAAATACTGGAGCACACACATCCTCTATACTTTTCAACAGCTTGCGGCAAATAACCCACAAGGAGTTTCAAAGCGCACTCTTTCCTTCTGTGTGGAGTGCATGACGACATAGTCTCTGTGATGCTGTAGCGGGTATGTGTGGAGTACTCTTGTCCTCTCAAGAGGAGTCGTTTCTATTCAGGAAACAATGCAAAGGAAGCTGGTTGGATGTTGGAAAAGAGGATTCAGGGAAAAAAATTGACATTTTGGGAGTGCAACCTAACATGGGGTTTCTTGAGAACAAATGACTAGCGAGTGACTCAAGGTCAATGAAACTGATTCCACTAGTATCAGAGGTCATGTTGACTATGACACCACCTCCATCCTCAAGGATTGGTTCTGCACGTCTCCTATTCTGAGTCATGAGAAAAGTTTTACTTCCTCTATCAAAGGCAGACGGCATAGAGAGGGCACCCCTGTCCCTGTTCCACTCCGGTGCACAAGCTTGTGTGTGTGTGTGTGTGTGTGTGTGTGCACACAGCAAATTGGCCAGTGTAACATTTCTAGTGTTGATTCAGGAGTTCAATTCACTCTGTAAGAGTGACATTAACGCTCATGGTGTAAAATAACCTCCAGTGTTGGTGTTAATAACCAGAGTTATAGTTTTACACTGTGGAGATTAAAACAGTCCCATCAAAACCACGCCCAACATTATCAAATATCTCAACATGCTATACTGCAGGTTGATTAATATTTCAATTGTTTTGGTAGATTTTTTTTAGGATTGTTTTGAATATCTGTGTTTTTGCATGTACATTGATTGAGTGATTGATTAATCTTATGCTACACAAAGATACATAACATACATTCTAAACTAATCCAATCAGCCTTGTCTCAGGGTAGTAGGTTGGTGGTCTGTTGATATCCCTCTAGTGGTGTGGGGGCTGTGCTTTGGCAAAGTGGGTGGGGTTATATCCTGCCTGGTTGGCCCTGTCCGGGGGTATCGTCGGACAGGGCCACAGTGTCTCCCGTCTCAGCCTCCAGTATCTATGCCGCAATAGTCTATGTGCCGGGGGGCTAGGGTCAGTCTGTTATATCTGGTGTTATTCTCCTGTCTTATCCGGTGTCCTGTGTGAATTTATGTATGCTCCCTCTAATTCTCTCTCTCTCCCTCTCTCCCTCCCATCCCGGAGGACCTGCCCTAGGACCATGCCTCAGGACTACCTGGCCTGATGACTCCTTGCTGTTTGGGGTTTTAGGCTGGGTTTCTGTATAGTACTTTGTGACATCTGCTGATGTAAAAAGGGCTTTATAAATACAATTTGATTGATTGATTGATTGATTGATTGAGTTCAATTTATTGCATCCGTTACTGAAATGGTTGTTCTAGTTTAAGTGGTTTAGGCAGTCTTCTTATCAACTTTCCTAACCCTGACAGTCATTCTGAATAAAATTCCAATAGGTATTACACATCACTTTGCAAGCCAGCATAATGTGACTTGCAGGCCGGATATGGCCTGCAACCCAGGAGTTTCCTAACACAACTGTGTTAAGGTAAAACTAGGCCATCAAAGTAAAGTCTAATGATATGTGTATTTTATTGTCATATTTTAATGCTAGCATTTGCCTAGGTAATCACTTGGTGAAAGCCACAGGCCTTTAAAACGAAAGAATTCAATAACAATGTCTCTGTCACTAACAAATACAGTCATGGGTAGTAACTTTATAATTCACTCGAAAAGAAAAGGCACCCTGGGAAATATGCCAATTAGGCTTTACACCATACAGTGTTAAAACAATACCCACAAATGATTTACTGTAACACTACACTGAGAAAGCGTAACAGTGTCAGTACCAATCAAAGTGAGTCCAGTTTACTCTAAATCAAGTGTTATGTTTTACACTGTAGGTGCTGCGTATTACCCTACTTTAAGTGTTGAATGGGGAACACTGCAACAGAGTCTTTAACACTTTCAAAAGTGTTATTTTAACACCAGTTCAGAGGGACTCATATGTAAATAGTGTACATTTAACACTTTTAGAGTTAAATGTACACCGTTGATTTTGATGTATGTGTGTGTGTGTGTACACAAGGGCAGAAGATAAGGCAGAAGATAAGGCACCCACATGCCACCATAGTACACCTCATTTACACAGATCAACACAGCTGCAGAGTGACGCTTCATTTTGATGTCACTGTCAATTGGTGACCATTATACAAACACAAACAGATATCGTTTTCAAAGAGAGCCATAATGAGAGAATATATAGTACCGGTCAAAAGTTTTAGAACACCTACTCATTCAAGGGTTTTTCTGTATTTTTACTATTTTCTACATTGAAATAACACATAGTCCATCATTACTTTAAGACACGAAGGTCAGTCAATACGAACATTTGTCAATAACTTTTAAAGTTTCTTCAAGTGCAGTCGCAAAATCCATCAAGCGCTATGATGAAACTGGCTCTCATGAGGACCGCCACAGGAATGGAAGACCCAGAGTTACCTCCGCTGCAGAGGATAAGTTCATTAGAGTTACCAGCCTCAGAAATTGCAGCCCAAATAAATGCTTCACAGAGTTTAAGTAACAGACACATCTCAACATCAACTGTTCAGAGGAGACTGTGTGAATCAGGCCTTCATGGTCGAATTGCTGCAAAGAAACCACTACTAAAGGACACCAATAAGAAGAAGAGACTTGCTTGGGCCAAGAAACATGAGCAATGGACATTAGACCGGTGAAAATGTGTCCTTTGGTCTGGAGTCCAAATTGGAGATTTTTGGTTCCAACCTCTGTGTCTTAGTGAGACGAGGTGTGGGTGAACGGATGATCTCCGCATGTGTATTTCCCACCGTAAAGCATGGAGAAGGAGGTGTTATGGTGTGGCAGCATGGCTACCACAGCGTTCTGCAGCGATACGCCATCCCATCTGGTTTGGGCTTAGTGGGACTATCATTTGTTTTTCAACAGGACACTGACCCAACACACCTCCAGGCTGTGTAAGGGCTATTTTACCAAGAAGGAGAGTGATGGAGTACTGCATCAGATGACCTGGCCTCCACAATCCCCCGACCTCAACCAAATTGAGATGGTTTGGGATGAGTCGGACCGCAGAGTGAAGGAAAAGCAGCCAACAAGTGCTCAGCATATGTGGGAACTCCTTCAAGACTGTTGGAAAAGCATTCCAGGTGAAGCTGGTTGAGAGAGTGCCAAGTGTGTGCAAAGCTGTCATCAAGGCAAAGGGTGGCTATTTGAAGAATCTCAAATATAAAATATATTATGATTTGTTTAACACTTTTTTGGTTACTACATGATTCCATATGTGTTATTTCATAGTTTTGATGTCTTCACTATTATTCTACAACGTGGAAAATAGTAAAAATAAAGAAAGACCCTTGAATGAGTAGGTGTTCTAAAACTTTTGACCGGTAGTGTAGATATCTTCAACAACATTCTAGCTTCACTATTCACCACCTGTACCTATCCTACTACCCATCACCCACTGGTGCAAGAAAACAAAATGGCTTCAATACAATTACTTCAGAGAAAGACTAACATTCTGTAA